>NC_064843.1:63454255-63762013 GCF_024166365.1 Elephas maximus indicus | reverse complement strand
TTATGAGACTCACATTGTTACTTTATTTGCCATAAGTGTTATAAATATGTTGATAACATTTTAACCTATATGTCATAATTCCTGCCTATAACTCAAAATTTCAATTTGAAGCATTTTCTGATACAACACGTGTGCAAACTTGAAATGTTTTCCTTGGCAAAACAACCAGGCATAATTTCCATTTCGGACCAAACTGGATAAAAGAAATGAAAAAGTATTTTTATAGTCCTGTTAATTTTAAATGAATATAAATGTTTAAATGTATCATAAATTTAGCTTGCAAGTTAAATTACTGCCAATTTTGGGTACAATACAGGCTCCACCAGAGTCAGCCTCTTGTAGAAAATAGACAACATTTATTGACTAGATCTATTGAAAGAGACAAGGAAATAATACAAAATGTAGAAATAACACCATTTTTTAAACCTCAATTAGCATTGCAGGTTTCTTGGAAAAATCTTTGGAGCAGATTTTCTGGAATGATTTGCCACCAATAATGACAGCCATCATAACGATAGTAATAATTATAACCTCATCTTGTCCATTGGTAACACAGAAGCTTAAAGAACTTCATTAATTTTGCCATTTTTTTGACAGCAGAAATGGGGGCCCTCTTATCTGGGGAAAACACAATTCCAGCAATGGCCAGATTACAGCTATTGGATGAGGAAGCCTAGGAGGGGTAGGTCTTGGAATCAGGCCTGGCCATTATGGTGCTCCCAGCACTGGTGGGATCAACCCAACGGGGTTGGAGGACTTCCCTTCCGGCAGCAGACCATGATGTCAAACAACTGTGGGGAAATTAAAAAATTATACCAAAATAAAAAGTTACCAAAATTATAAACTTTTAAAAATTGAGCTGTGTCTTACAATAATGGCATCCTACATCTCAGGAAATAATTTACAAATACATTTATCTCATTTCACCTTGGCCTTTATTTCAAAAGCCTAGCTTAACTGCTCCAGCCAGACTTTGGCCGTGCTACGTTAAGTTCATACACAAGGCGGGTTAGGCCAGCAGCAGCACCCCCACTGCAACCCCAAGCCACAAGATGGTGGTAGCAGCAAACAATGAATGAGGTGATTGCCAAGGCTATGCTGAACCTTGGTAGTCCCCTGCCCACAGGGAGAGACTGCTTCCTGAAACAAGCCTTACTGTCTACTGTGTATCCTCAGGAAGCCCACAGTCTGGCAAAAGCAAGATGCCATCTGAGCACTGGCCCATGACAAGCAAATCTGGGTCCAAGTGGAAAGTCGATAAAACTGAAATAGATGAATATAGAGAAATATGTAATTGCCAAATACTATACTTACTTGGAAATCCTGATGGCTTAGTGGTTAAGTGCTACATCTGTAACTTCTCTGTACTTATCTTGTTTATTGTCTGTTTTCCCCATTAGAATGTAAGTTCTATGAGAACGGCTTATTTATTTGTTACATTCCCAGTGCCTGTATATATAGATACTCAATAAGTGTCTATTGGATGAAAATGAATACGTCATGTGGAAAGCCTAGACCTAATTTTCAGACACGAGACCACAAAGGTAGATAGCATCGTTTGCTGTTATTGTTAGTTGCCACCAAGTTGGCTCTGACTCACGGCAACCTCCCAGATAACAGAAAGGAAGCACAGCTTCGCCCTGTGCCATCTTAAAGATCACTGGTATGGTGGAGTCTATTGTTACAGCCATTGTGTCAGTCCATCTCATTGATGGCTTCCCTTGTTTTTACTGGCTTGCTACTTTACAGAATATAATCTTTTTTGGTTAGACTTCAACTAGCTTGCTTTGGACATATCATCAGGAAAGACTAATCACTAGAAAGGGACAGCATTATCAGATAGCACTAACCAAGAACCAACCAACCCATTGCCATCAAGTTGATTTCAACTTACAGCAGCCCTATAAGACAGAGTAGAACAGCTCCATAGGGTTTCCAAGGAGCGGCTTGTGGATTCAAACTGCTGACCTTTTGGTTAGCAGTATCCAAAACGTGGTAACACAGTAGCCGCTTCTGCCTCAGTACCATTCAAGGTATTTGAAATACCAGTGGCATAGCTTCCAACATCACAGTAAGATGCAAGCCACCACAGTATGACAAACTGACAAATCAGCTTGATTTCTGACCGAGTCAAATCCAAGCAGACAGGTAATTAGCACTGGGGGAGTTTTTCCAAGGCTGAAGCTCTGAGACAGATAAACAGAAGAGAAAATTCAGGAAGCCAATAGTTGAGTCCTTTGAAAAGAGCAACAAACTTGATACACTGTTAGCAGGCTGATCAAGAAAAGAGAGAGAGAACACAAATTGCCACTATCAAGAATAAAACATGAATATCACTTCAGGTCCCACATTCATTAAAAGAATAATAAGAGGACATGAAAAACTCTCTGCAACGAATTTGACAACCTAGTTGAAATAGACCAATTTCTTGGAAAAAATGCAACTTACCAAAACTAACAAAGGTAAAACAGAAAATCTGAATAGCCCTGTATCTATTATAAAGCTCAAGGACAGGCTAACAGTCCAAGAGTCGACGCAAGACAGAGGCTATACGACAAGTGACAAGAGGGCCAGGCAGTCATCGGATCTCAGGCAAGGAGAGGAAACAGATCTATCTGTAACTGATGTATTGCAGAGACACTGAGCCGCTCTATGAGAAAGCAGGGGTTCTGTCCCCAGAAATGGAATATAGAGGTAGAGTCAGACTTTTGGCTGTGGTATATAGCATAAGGCAGGGGCTTCTTAAATTCTCAATTTCTTAGGGCTTAAGTGATTCTTGAAAGAGCATCTAGGTGGAGCTTACTAGGAGGTGCGGGGGGCTGAGATGGGAACCAGGTGAAAACTGAGAAATCTAGACTTCCATTTGACTTCCAGCAAAAATTACCTATACTTGGAATAGGGAACTGAACCTGCAAGCTCAGTTTTCATTGTCAGTGAATCCTAAATCCCAGCATCGTCCTTGACTCTACATTTTCTCTTACACCCAATAATTCTGCCAGTCCGGAAAGCCCAGAATTGCTAAGTTCTCGATATTGCAAGAATCTGACAAATTCTTAGTACCTTCACTTTATAATCATCTTAATTTAAGCCCTCATCATCTCATTCCTGGATTACTGTTATAGCTTCCTAAGCAATCTCCCTGTTTTCACCCTAAAACCCATTACCATCGAGTCAAATTCCAACTCAGAGTGACATTATAGGACAGAGTAGAATTCCCCCATAGTGTTTTCAAGGCTGCAAATCTTTTTTTTTTCCTTTTTTTAATTTTTATTGTGCTTTAAGTGAAAGTTTACAAATCAAGTCAGTCACTCATACAAAAATTTATATACACCTTCCTACATGCTCCTAATTGCTCTCCCCCTAATGAGACAGCTAGCTACTTCCCTCCATTCTCTTTTCGTGTCCGTTCCGCCAGCTTCTAACCCTCCTGCCCTCTCATCTCCCCTCCAGATAGTCTCAAGTGTCTACTCGATCCAAGAAGCTCATTCTTCACAAGCATCTTTTTCTATCCCATTTTGCAGTCCAATCTCTGTCAGAAGAGTTGGCCCTGGGAATGGTTCCTGCCCTGGGACAACAGAAGGTCCAGGGGCCATGACCACCGGGGTCCTTCTAGTCTCAGTCAGACCATCAAGTCTGGTCTTTTTATGAGAATTTGGGGTCTGCATCCCACTGTTCTCCTGCTCCCTCAGGGATTCTCTGTTATGTTCCCTGTCAGGGCACTCATCGGTTGTAGCCAGGCACCACCTAGTTCTTCTGGTCTCAGGCTGATGTTGTCTCTGGTTTACGTGGCCCTTTCTGTCTCTTGGGCTTGTAATTACCTTGTGTCCTTGGTGTTCTTCATTCTCCTTTGATCCAGGTGGGTTGAGACCAATTGATGCATTCTGGGTGGCCATTTGCTAGCTTTTAAGACCCTAGACACCTCTCTCCAAAGTGGGATGCAGAATGTTTTCTTAATAGATTTTATTATGCCAATTGACTTAGATGTCCCCTGAAACCATGGTCCTCAAACCCCCAGCCACTGCTACACTGGCCTTTGAAGCATTCAGTTTACTCAGGAAACTTCTTTGCTTTTGGTTTAGTCCCGTTGTGCTGACCTCCCCTGTATTGTGTGTTGTCTTTCCCTTCACTTAAAGTATTCCTTTCCCTTCTTCTTTCCCTCCCCCCTCTCGTAACCATCAAAGAATGTTTGCTTCTCTGTTTGTACTATTTCTCAAGTTCTTATTATACTGCTCTTATAAAATAATTGTCCTTTTGCAACTGACTAATTTCATTCAGCATAATGCCTTACAGATTCCTCCATGTTATGAAATGTTTCACAGATTCCTCACTGTTCTTTATCGATGCGTAGTATTCCATTGTGTGAATATACCGTAATTTATTTATCCACTCACCCATTGATGGGCACCTTGGTTGCTTCCATCTTTTTTCTATTGTAAACAGTGCTGCAATGAACATGGGTGTGCATATATCTATTTGTGTAAAGGCTCTTATTTCTCTAGGATATATTCCAAGGAGTGGGATTGCTGTATCATATGGTAGTTCTATTTCTAGCTTTTTAAGGAAGCACCAAATCGATTTCTAAAGTGGCTGTACCGTTTTACATTCCCACCAGCAGTGTAGAAGTGTTCCAGTCTCTCCACAACCTCTCCAACATTTATTATTTTGTGTTTTTTGGATTAAGGCCAGCCCTGTTGGAGTGAGATGGAATCTCACAGTAGTTTTGATTTGCATTTCTCTAATGGCTAATGATCGTGAACATTTCCTCATATATCTGTTAGCTACCTGAATGTCTTCTTTAGTGAACTGTCTTGTTCATGTCTTTTCCTGACTTTTTAACTGGGTTATTTGTCTTTTTGTAGTTGAGTATTTGCAGTATCATGTAGATTTTAGAGATTAGGCACTAATCGGAAATGTCATAGCTAAAAACTTTTTCCCAGTCCGTAGGTAATCTTTTTACTCTTTTGGTGAAGTCTTTGGATGAGCATAGGTGTTTGATTTTTAGGAACTCCCGGTTATCCAGTTGCTCTTCTGCATTGTTAGGAATGTTTTAGATACTGTTTATGGCATGTATTAGGGCTCCTGGAGTTGTTCCTATTTTTCTTCCATGATCTTTAACACTTTAGATTTTATATTTAGGTCTTTGATCCATTTTGAGTTAGTTTTTGTGCATGGTGTGAAGTATGGGTCTTGTTTCATTTTTTTAACAATAGATATCTGTTTATACCAGCAAAATTGGTTAAAAAGACTGGCTTTTCCCCCATTTAACTGCTTCGTGGCCTTTGTCAAATGTGAACTGCTCATATGTGGATGGATTTATATCTGGATTCTCAATTCTGTTCCATTGGTCTATGTATAGGTTGTTGTACCAGTAACAGGCTGTTTTGACTACTACGGCAGTATAATAGGCTCTAAAATCAGGCAGAGTGAGGCCTTCCACTTTGTTCTTCTTTTTCAGTAATGCTTTACTTCCTGAGGCCTCTTTCCCTTCCATATGAAGTTGGTGATTTGTCTCTCCATCTCATTAAAAAAAAGTCATTAGAATTTGGATTGGAATTGCATTAAATGTATAGATGGCTTTTGATAGAATAGACATTTTTACAATGTTAAGTCTTCCTATCCAAGAGCAAGGTATGTTTTTCCACTTATGTAAGTCTTTTTTGGTTTCTTGCGGAAGTCTTTTCTAGATTTATTTGTATAAGTCTTATATATCTCTGGTAAGATTTATTCCTAAATATTTTGTCTTCTTGGGGGCTTCTGTAAATGGCATTGATTTGGTGATTTCCTCTTCGATGTTCTTTTTGTTGGTGTAGAGGAATCCAGATGATTTTTGTATGTTTATCTTGTAACCTGATACTCTGCTGAACTCTTCTATTAGTTTCAATAGTTTTCCTGAGGATTCCTTAGGGTTTTCTGTGTATAAGATCATGCCATCTGCAAATAGAGATACTTTTACTTCTTCCTCACCAATCTGGATGCCCTTTATTTCTTTGTCTAGCCTGATTTCTCTGGCTAGGACCTCCAGCACAATGTTGAATAAGAGTGGTGATAAAGGGCATCCTTCTCTGGTTCCCAGTCTCAAAAGGAATGCTTTCAGACTGTCTCCATTTAGGATGACGTTGGTTGTTGGCTTTGTATAAATGCCCTTTATTATGTTGAGGAATTTCCCTTCTATTCCCGTTTTGCTGAAAGTTTTTATCATGAGTGAGTGTTGGACTTTGTCAAATGCCTTTTCTGCATCAATTGATAAAATCATGTGATTCTTGTCTTTTGTTTTATTTGTGTGGTGGATTACGTTGTTTTTCTAATGCTGAGCCATCCCTGCATACCTGGTATGAATCCCACTTGGTCATGGTGAATTATTCTTTTGATATGTTGTTGAATTCTATTGGCTAGAATTTTGTTGCGGACTTTTGCATCTAAGCTCATGAGGGATATAGGTCTGTGATTTTCTTTTTCTTTGGTGTCTTTACCTGGTTTTGGTATCACGCATATGCTGCCTTCAGAGAACGAGCTTGGGAGTATTCCGTTCTTTTCTATGCTCTGAAATACCTCTAGTACCAGTGATGTTAACTCTTCTCTGAAAGTTCAGTAGAACTCTGCAGTGAAGCTCTCTGGGCCAGGGCTTTTTATTGTTGGGAATTTTTTGATTACCTTTTCAATCTCTTCTTTTGTCATGGGTTTATTTAGTTGTTCTACCTCATTTGTGTTAGTTTAGGTAGGTAGGTAGGTAGTGTGTTTCTAGGAATTCATCCATTTCTTCTAGGTTTTCACCTTTATTAGAGTACAATTTTTCATAGTAGTCTGATATGATTCTTTGAATTTCAGTTGGGTCTGCTGCAATATTTCCCATTTCATTTCTTATTCAGGTTATTTGCTTCCTCTCCTGTCTTTCTTTTGTCAGTTAGGCCGAGGGTTTATCAATTTTCTTGATTTTTTCAAAGAACCAGCTTTTGCTCTTGTTATCTATTTCAATTGTCTTTTTGTTTTCTATTTTATTTCATTCTGCTCTAATTTTTGTTATTTGCTTTCATCTGGTGCCTGAGGGTTTCTTTTGTTGCTCTCTTTCTATTTGTTCAAATTGTAGGGATAATTCTTTGATTTTGGCCCTTTCTTCTTTATGGATGTGTGCATTTATTGATATAAATTGACCTCTGAACACTGCTTTCACTGTGTCCAAAATGTTCTGCTAGGAAGTGTTTACATTCTCATTGGATTCTATGAATTTCTTTACTTCATGCTTAATGTCTCCTATAATCCAGTCTTTTTTTGAGCAGGGTATTGTTCAGTTTCCAAGTGTTTGATTTCTTTTCCCTGCTTTTTCTGTTATTGATTTCCATTTTTATGGCCTTATGGTCAGAGAAGACACTTTGT
Organism: Elephas maximus indicus; assembly: GCF_024166365.1. Classification (NCBI taxonomy): domain Eukaryota; kingdom Metazoa; phylum Chordata; class Mammalia; order Proboscidea; family Elephantidae; genus Elephas; species Elephas maximus. Next base: position 63,754,642 of record NC_064843.1, on the reverse strand, counting down.
AATATTTCAATGTTTTGGCTTCTGCTAAGGCTTGCTTTATGACCTAATATGTGGTCTATTCTAGAGAATGTTCCATGTGCACTAGAAAAGAAAGTATACTTGGCTGCTGTTGGGTGGAGTGTTCTGTAACTATCTATGAGCTCAACTTGGTTGATTGTGGCATTTAGATCTTCCATGTCTTTATTGAGCTTCTTTCTTGATGTCCTATCCTTTACCAAAAGTGGCATGTTGAAATCTCCTAGTATTATTGTGGAGCTGTCTATCTCACATTTCAATGCTGACAGTTTGTTTTATGTATCTTGCAGCCCTGTGATTGGGGTTACAAGGTGACAAAAGGAAATAAAACTTAAGTTGAAATTTAGAAAAATAGGGGTAAATAATAAGGTGTATTGTCCCTTTAGTCATCATATAATGTCCTTCCTTATCCTTTATGATGGATTTAACTTTAAAGTCTACTTTGTCAGAAATTAATGTTGCCATTCCTGCTCTTTTTTGATTGTTGTTTGCTTGATTTTTTTTTTCTCTCCTTTGAGTTTTTGTTTGTTATTGTCTCTAAGTCTAAGGCGTGTCTCTTGTAGGCAGCATGTAGACGGATCATGTTGTTTAATCCCTTCTGCCACTCTCTGTCTCTTTATTGGTGCGTTTAGTCCATTTACATTCAGCGTAATTATGGGTAGGTATGAATTTAGTGCTATCATTTTGATGTCTTTTTGTTTGCTGTTAACAGTTTCTTTTTCCCACTTAATTTTATGTGCTGAGTAGATTATATTTTGTCATTTCCTCACATTCATTGTTATTAGTTTTGTTTCTGCTGAGTCTCTATTTTTTTCTTGTATTTTATCTTGAGGTGTAGGATAGTTTGTCTCCTTTGTGGTTGCCTTATTATTTACCCCTATTTTTTGAAATTTTAACCTAACTTTTATTTTTTTGTATTGCCTTGTCTCCCTCTCCCTATGGAAGATTTATGACTACATTTCTTAGTCCCTCTTTATTGTTTTCATGTTGTCTTTTACATAATAACATCACTGTTTCCCTGTTTTGAGCATTTTTTTAATTTGATTTATTTTTGTGATTTCCCTGTCTGTATTTACTTCTGGTTGCTCTGTCTAGTGTTCTAGTCTTGGGTTGATACCTGATATTATTGATTTTCTAACCAAAGAACTCCCTTTAGTATTTCTTGTAGTTTTGGTATGGTTTTTACGAATTCCCTAAAATTCTGTTTATCTGGAAATGTCCTAATTTCACCTTCATATTTGAGAGACAGTTTTGCTGGATATAAGATTCTTGGCTGGCAATTTTCAGTTTCTTATATTAGTCATCCCTTTGCTTTCTTGCCTGCATGGTTTCTGCTGAGCAGTCCGGGCTTATTCTTATTGATTCTCCTTTGTAGGTGACTTTTCGTTTATCCCTCGCTGCTCTTAAAATTCTCTCTTTATCTTTGGTTTTGGCAAGTTTGATTATAATATGCCTTGGTGACCTTCTTTTAAAATCTTCCTTATGTAGTGTTCAATGAGCATCTTGGATAGATATCTTCTCATCTTTCACAATATCAGGGAAGTTTTCTGCCAACAAATCCTCAACAATTCTCTCTGTAGTTTCTGTTATCCCTCTCTGTTCTGGTACTCCAATCACTCATAGGTTATTTCTCTTAAAAGAGTCCCACATGATTCTTAAGTTTTCTTCATTTTTTTTAATTCTTTTATCTGATTTTTCTTCAACTATATTGGTGCCAAGTGCTTTATCTTCACATTCACCAATTCTGCCTTCCACTTGCTCCATTCTGCTCCTCTGACTTTCTATTGAGTCGTCTAATTCTGTAATTTTATTATTAATCTTCTGAATTTCTGGTAGCTGTCTATGGATTTTTCCAGCTTATTAATTTTTTCATTATGTTCCTGAATAACCTTTTTAATTTCTTCAACTGCTTTATCTGTGTGTTCCTTGGCTTGTCCTGCATATTGCCTCATTTCCTTCCTGATATCTTGAAGTGTTCTGTATATTAATATTTTATATTCTCCCTCTGGTAATTCCAGGAAGACACTTTCATCTAGAAGATCCGTTGATTCTTTGTTTTGAGAGCTTGTTGAGGCAATCATACTCTGTTTCTTTATATGACTTGACATTGTTGTCTCTGATTTTCTTTTATGTTTGTTTACTGTGTCATAGCTTCTTTCTTTGTTTTGTTTTGATATGCCCAAATGGGTTGCCTGAGTGAGGTAGCTTGATTATTTTCACCTTTGGAGCTGAGATGTCCTGTCCCCAGATGGCTAAAGCTCTTATCAAGTTTATCAGTCTAGGAGTCCATTCACTTTTCTTGTAAGAATTCAGCTCAGGTGTCCAGGTAGCTGATTATCAAGTGTGTGGTACAGGCTCTGTCCTACAGTCTTAGAGAGGCAGGGGTAATTGGTGTAGGTACCGGTGTCTGGTTGCAGCAACGGGTCACACTCTGAACAAGGCAGGAGGCTGAGAATCATTCCCCACTTGTCTCTGAGGAGTGTGTCCCTGTTCCCTAGAGCGTACAGGTGGGTGCGTTCTGCAGATGGACCATGGGCACTCAATGTTTTTGGTTGTAAGTACTGGGAGGTACCAGTTATTCTTGGACCCCTGTTCCAGGTGGCTGGTGACCTGAGTGGAGACAGCAGTCCTTAGTTCCTTGATGTGGGTAGGTGAGGACCTTGTTTTTTAGGCAAAGCAATGTCAAACATCAAACACCCACCTCTCTGCCGCACAGCTGATATGGTTGGAGTCTGCCAACAAGGGCCTATTCTCCTGAAATAGGCCCACACAGGTCCACGCAGAGAGGGACGTTATTCAAAGTCCACAGACCATTTATCCCTGCACAGGAGTCTCTTCTGTCCTGAGCATCTTCAGTTAGTAGAGCTGGCAAATTATCTTTTCCCCCAATTGAGAATTTATTCCTTCTCCAGGGCCTGGACAATGGCTCTAGGCACTCAGCATGGCCTATCTCAGCCCCAGGGAAATCAACAGCCACTGAAGCTGGCTTGGGCACAGGGGTCACAGTAAAATATACACAAGTACCTAGCTTTTGCTGAGAGTGCCATTCTTCTCTGGTTTCAGAGGTGTGAGTACGCTTTGTGGCTGGCTGCTTCTCCCTGAGGAAACTGCAGCCTAACGCTAGTACCTGTCTTCCACCACCACTCCCAGGAATGGTGCCTGAGGGCTCCCCATGATTCAGGTTTGGTAACTCCTCTCCGCTTCTGAACTGTCTTTTCTTCTCTGTGCCCCTCAGTTCGTTTTCTAACCTTGCCTTTGATGTTCATGGCCCCTAGCTTGTCATAAATATACCCGTTTCACATGTTTTTTCAGTTCTTTGTTGTAAAAGGGTTCGCAAGAAGCATCTGTCTATTCCGCCATCTTGGCCCTGCCCACCAAGGCTGTAAATCTTTATGGAAGCAGACTGCCATATCATTCTCCCACGGAGCCACTGTTGAGTTCAAACTGTCAACCTTTCGGTTAGCAGTCAAGCACTTAACCACTGCGCCACCAGGGCTCCTTGTTTTCACCCTAAGTCTTCTAAAATCTTCTCTCAACAGAGAAGCCAAAGGGATCATTTGAAAACCAATTGATGTCTTCCCATTCCCCTCTGAAAAAATCTCAAATCCTTACCTTGCAAGGTCCTCCATGACCTCCCCACTTCCCCTTCACCTCTTCTCCTCCTGCTCTCCCCTGTGCTCTCTCCACTCCAGTTACACTGGCCTCCTGGTCATTCTCAGGACATGTCCGTTATGCTCCCACCCCAGGGCCCTTTGCACTTGCTATTTCTTCTTCTCAGAACCTTCATCACTCAGTGGGGCACACCTTTTTGTTACCTCCATTCCTTCAGACCTACACTCAAATGTCCCCTTCTCAGTGGGGCCTCTCATGACCAGCCTGTGTTCCCAGAGCCTAGAAACAGGATATATGAAGTAGGTGCTCAATAAATATTTTCTAATGAATTAATTAATGTAATTAATTAACACCTGGAGACTGCAGAAAGCAGAAGGTAACCAGTAGCTCATAGGTCCCATCAGGATCAAAAAGGTGTTTGGTTAACCCAGTATTTTAAAATTTTTGAATTCATGATCAACTTTTAAAAGTCAAGAGAATCTGACTTACCTTGAAAATAAGAGGATCTGACAATACCGAGCCTATGTTGTCACATGGCAGCCACCAACTGGAGCTGCACGTGACTGGCTGCAATATGCCACTGAGCTCACTGTTCTGGATTGTCTTATACAAACATGGCCCACTTTACTCTTGTTTGTTGCTTGCTGGGCCTTGTAAGCAATACATAAAGAAGAAGGCATATCTTATGCTGTGGTTACTAATTTTCTCTGAAAGGCATGGATCAGAGGCAGAATTTTAGGGCAGCTCCAAGATAACTGGCTGCTAGCATACATACAATTTCTCACAGTCATTCAAACAAACACAAATCTAGGTGCTGCTGTGAAGGAATTTTACAGGTGTAGTTAAGGTCTCAAAATAGTTTACCTTAAGATAGGGATGTTACCCTCAGTTAGCCTAATTAATCAGGTGAGCCCTTAAAAGGGATTGGGTTCTTAATGACAGAAGATATTTAAAGACAAGAGATCTATGTTGTGAGGGAGATTCTGTGTTCTGGCATTGAAGATAAAGGAGGTTCCGTGGCGAGGAACATGGATGGCATCAAAGAGCTGAGAGTGACTTCCAGCTGACAGCCACAAGGAACTAGGGACTTCAGTCCTACAGCCACAAAGAACTCAATTCAGCCAACACCTGAATGAGCTCCAGATAAGAAAACAACCTGGCTGTCACCTTGGTTTCAGCCTTTGTAAAAACCCAGCCACATCATGTCAGGACTTCTGACCTACAGAACTGTGAGAAGACTAACACCAGTTGTCTTCAAGTTTATTCCAAATCTTGGAGACCCTACATGTGTCAAAGTAGAACTGTGCTCCATAGAGTTTCAATGAATGATTTTTCTGAAGTAGATTGCAAGGCCTTTCTGTCAAGCTGCCTCTGGCTAGACTCAAACCGCTAACCTTTTGGTTAGCAGTCAGGTGCTTTAACCATTTGCACAATCCAGGAACTCTGAAAGACTAATAAAGGGCCTTAATTTTTATCAAAAGATAAATGGTTAAAATTTGAGGGTTCTTTTAGTTCCTTTCTCTCACATCACCATTTCTAACAAATAAAAGAACCACTGCTTTAAAAAATCCAGTCTTAATTGAGCTTAGCTTTATATAGAGGTTTACCATGAACATTCGCTTTTTATTTAGTAGGGTACTTTGGTCTTTGGGAAGTGCATGTGTTTTGATTGAAATAATATAGAAATAAAAGTAGACATTCTGGCACTGTATACATGATTTTCTAGACCTGTAATATTTGGTTAATATAAACAGTAGCATTTGTATAAAGCTGACTGACACCACCCAGAGTAAGATAAAGATATTATAAAAGGCCAGCCCATCAAAATGGTTCTTGATTTCTATGTGATTCTCACTCACGGGGCATGTAAGTTTAGTGCAAGAATTGTATGACATGTTATATTTTAATGCCTAAATCCCTGTTGAAATGCCACCCCTATCTATCTGGAAAAGGATGCTCAAACCATAGCCTTCATTCCATCTGATGCGATACTGCGTTCTGAATTAGATAGTTCCATGACCCCTACATTTCAAGGAAGAGCTTAGAAAACAGAAGAGAAAAGCCCCAAGCTCTAATGCTTGTGTTTTGAAGAATGCTTCACCCAGAAAGGCTGCTGGGGTTGGAATGACAGCTCCAACAAGTGCAGTCAGCTGGCTGTTTCTAGGAAAGTAGAAGTTTCACTTGGCTTGAGTTCCCCCAACAGCAGACCCTAAGACAAGGAAGGATGTGAACACAGGAGTTTATTTGGTTTGTGATCCCAAGAATCAGGGAAAGGGGAGAAGGGAAGGGACACAAAGAAGGGAAGGAGCCAATACAGGGTGAGTCAGACATCAGGTTACTACTGTTGATTCAGTCCCCAGAAGACAGCATAGAACATGCCTCAGAGCCAGCCCACTCAAGGGCTAAGGAAGCTGGGCCATTCACTCTGCACAACCCTGCAGTTGCTGGTCAAAGGCTGCTCGCAGAGGGCAAGACTCTCTGGTGCACCCAGCTGAGCGAGGGCTCAGAGTGGCAGGTGCTTATATAGGACACTGTCAACTATCAGAAGATTGGTGAGTACTGAGGGAGTATGGACTGGGCGTAACAGATGCAATAGACATTTGTTAAAAGAAAAAATGAGTGAAAGAAGAAAAATGATCTATTTTACTCTTATTCCCTTAACAAGTTTGTGGTCTATTATATTATGTGTGTTGTTTTGACTTTTTCTTCATTCCCTTGAGATATGATATAGTAAAGAACATAAAGTGCCTTGATCTTAGATGTATAGCTCAGTACTTTTTACCCAGATAAATACCTGTATACCTTAAGACACACTAGGAAGAAAAGGTCTACTTCTAAAAATCAGCTGGTGGAAACCCTATGGATCACAACGGTCCGATTCAGTTGTGCATGGGGTAGCCATGAATTTGGAGGCCAATTTGACAGCAGCTAACAAAAAAAAAAAAAAAAAAATTTTTTTTTTTTTTTTAACAACAACAGTGACTTCTACACAGATCAAAATACCAAGAATTTCTATGACCGAATTAGGCTCCCACATGCGTTTTCCTAGTCAACACCAACCTCCACCCAGAGTAACCACCATTCTGATGTCCACCACCGTAGATTCATTTTGCTCATTCTTAAGCTTGCCATAAACGGATTTATACAATGCATTTTTGTTTGTGTCTGGCTTCTTTCACTCAACACAATCTGTAGACACGTTCATGCTGTTGTGTATACTAGCTAGCTTGTCCATTTTTTTTATTGCTGTGCTGTGTTCAGCCAACTCCATGTTGCTGTCAAAACTGAACAAAGGAATGAATCACTGGATTACACCCAACCCTGCTTTCTGGTAATGCCACACAGAGCATACCAGCCCCTGGGAGTCCTGCCACAGGGAGTTCTCACTCCAGCCACCCCATGGCTTGGTACCAGGTTAATTATACTGTCCTGCTGGTGAAAGATAATTTTATCTTTCTCACAGGTATGAATCAGACTAAGTTTTATATGACTTATTCAATATGGTTTGAGCACTGGGAAGTTGAGCTGGATTTAATTCCAATTCTACTATCAACTAGTTATAAGCCTCTGTGATTGTTAACATTGTGTGTCAATTTGGCTGAGCTGTGATTTTCAGTGATTTGGCATTTATGATGTAGTTTGGCAGTCCTATGATGATGGGATCCCTTCCATGACAGGATCTGCTGTGAGTAGCCAATCAATTTAAAGGGAGTTTTCTTGAGGCTGTAGCCTGCATCAAATATAAGTAGACAAGGCTCCCAGGCTTTTACTCACTCTGGATCCTGCTGCTGGCTCCTGTTCTTCTGAAGTCCGGTTCTTGGGACTTCAGCTAACAGCTTTCCTGTGGTCTTGCCTGTCAATCTTGGGATTCATCAGTCTTCAGTGCCTGTGAGCAAGAGCCCTACTGTCTAACATGTTGATCTTAGGCTCGCCAGCCCCTGCAGCTATGTGAATCAGGAGAAGCCTCCAGCCCGACCTATGGATTAGGAATGTTCCAGCCTCTGCAACTGCCAAGAGCCATTTCCTTGCTATAAGTCTCTTTATACAGATATTTACACAATTTATTGGTATTGCTCCTCTAGAGAACCTAGCCTAAAACAGCCTGTAAACAAGTCAGGTTAGCTTGTCAGTTCTCCATCTCCTGGACTTTAAAATAAATGTGTGGGCTATAATTGCTATGGCCCTCTGCCCAATGTGAGTGTAGCAGATGTTGCCTGTTGTTGTTATTCAGTGCCATCTAGTCAATTACTACTCATAGCAACCCTATTTACAACAGAATGAAACACTGCCCAGTCCAAGGCCATCCTCACAATCATTGTTATGCTTGAGCCCATTGTTGCAGCCACGATGTCAATCCATCTCCTTGAGGGTCTTCCTCTTTTTCGCTGACCCTCTACTTTACCAAGCATTATGTCTTTCTCTCGGGACTGGTCCCTCCTGATAACATGTCCAAAGCACATGAGACTAAGTCTCACCATCCTTGCTTCTAAGAAACATTCTGGCTGCACTTATTCTAAGACAGATTTGTTTGTTCTTTTGGCACTTCATGGTATATTCAATATTCGTCACCAACACTGTAATTTAAAGGCATCAATTCTTCTTTGGTCTTCCTTATTCATTGTCCAGCTTTCAACGCATATGAGACATTTGAAAATACCGTGGCTTGGATCAGGTACACCTAAGTCTTCAAAATGACTGCTTTCAGCCAAGATCCATCTGACATCAGCAATGATATCCCACATTCTACGTCCTCGTCTGAATCCAGCTTGAATTTCCGGCAGTTCCCTGTTGATGTACTGCTGCAACCACTTTTGAAAGATCATCAGCAAAATTTTACTTGTGTGTAATATTAATGATATTGTTCAATAATTTCCACATTCTGTTGAATCACCTTCCTTTGGAATGAGCACAGATATGGATCTCTTCCAGTCAGTTAGCCAGGAAGCAGTCTTCCAAATTTCTTGACATAGACAAGTGAGCACCGCCAGTGCTGCATCAGTTTGTTGAAACATCTCAGTTGGTTTTCTGTCAATTCTTGGAGTCTTGTTTTTCACTATTCTCCTCAGTGCAGCTTGGACTTCTTCCTTCAGTACCATCAGTTTTTGATCATATGCTACCTCCTGAAATGGTTGAACATCAACCAATTCTTTTTGGTGTAGTGACTCTCTGTATTCCTTCCATCTTCTTTAGATACTCCCTGCGTCTTTTAATATTTTGCCCATAGAATCCTTCAATATTGCAACTCAAGGCTAGAATTTTTTTTCTTCAGTTCTTCCAGCTTAAGAAATGACGAGTATATTCTTCCCTTTTGGTTTTTTAACTCCAGATCTTTTTGCACATTTCATTATAATTCTTGAGTGGACTTTTGAAATCTTCTGTTCAGCTCTTCATCATTTCTTCCATTTGCTTTAGCTACCCTACATTCAAGATCAAGTTTCAGAGTCTCTTATGACATGCATTTTTGTCTTTTCTTTCTTTTCTGTCTTTTAATGACTTGTTGCTTTCAAGTATGATGTCCCTGATGTCATCCCACAATTCATCTGGTCTTTGATCATTAGTGTTCAATGCATCAAGTCTATTCTTGAAATGGTCTCTAAATTCAGGTGGGATATACTCACAGTCGTATTTTGACTCTTGTAGACTTGCTCTAATTTTTTTCACCTTCGACTTGAACTTGAACATGAGCAGTAGACGGTCTGTTCCACAGCCTGTCCCTGTCAGTGTTCTGACTGATGATACTGAGCTTCTCCATTGTTTCTTCCCACAGATGGAGTCAATTTGACTCTTGTGTATTCTGTTGCACTGTGAGTGTAGCAGATGTTGTCTATGTGTTCTAATATCACCCCCCAAATTTCCCCAGGCAAGTGTCATACCTCACTTACAGAAACACTGGCTTCCCTTTTTCAGTTCAATTTAGCAGGTTTCCTGTGGATAAAGAAGAATGTGTTCTCAACGTGCGGTGAAGATCTACAAACTGCATCCATGTGTGAGCTCTTGAGGAGTTGAGATCCGTGGGCGGGACCTGTCCTGGCAGCCTCAACACTTTGGGGCCAGGCAGGGGAGGCAAGGGCTTCTCTTCACTGGCTAGGTGCTTGTCAGCAGCAACAACAAGTAAGGAGGTAGAATGGAGCCTTTTTGACATTCTAGATTAGGAGCTAGGATTTTTATCTGATTTGAATGAGAATGAATACCTGTGCCACTGTCCTTCTTTGAATGTAAGCCTGTATATCTACTACCAAAGTCTGAGAAAGTTCAGAAAGGAAGCATTTAGAGGGTTTTCTTCCACAGTCAATGCTGTCTGAGAGCAGCCCCTATGCCCCCAACCTTGCCACTTGGTGTGTGTCAGTTCACTTCCCACTGTGGACCAGCTTCTCCTCGCCTGAGAGCTTTAAGTCATGGCCATACCTAGCAGGCCAGAAGATTCCATGTTTTAATACCCACAACCGATGAGGCTTGGCAATTATTGTACAGAGACTACAGAGCTCCCCACAGCATGAATAAGCTCCAGTAACCCATAGTGTCACCTACCCTGTGTTGGCTGCCTTCTCCTCCCTGCCTCCCTGTTCCAATCCTGCCAAATAAACCACTGATACCCAAATCCTTGTCTCAGGGTCTGCTTCTGGGGGAACTGAGACCAAGGCAATCTCTTTCCCTATGATAAAGTGCAAACCAGGGTAGCCCAGTAAAAAATACACTCTAGTACTTCCAATGGAGATAACTTGCTATCATAATAAGAAAATATTCAACAGAGTTTTAAAAATTGTTTTTAAAAAAGGAAATATTGAACACTCATTCTAACAAGCCCTTGCCTAGGTAAGTAGATGAGAAGAACATCCCTCTTTTAAAGACAGCATCCACCCACCGTTATTTACTGGTCCACTGCCCTCCTGGGCATCCACTGCCTTCAAGACTATAGACATCTAGTCCACTTCTGTGGAGTGAGCCTCACAGGTGCACACAATACTATGCCCACCTCAGCATCATGTTTGGGTACTTATCACCAGTGACATGGGGCATGACAGGGTAACCCCACTACAGAAACACTGCTCTTTAGAGTTCACTTTTTCTAAGTCCGTTCACACCCTTCTCATTTCTTCATAAATTCTTCTAGGTTGACGTATAGAAAATCTGCCTCCATTATCGAACTACTGAAAGTTGATGGAATCAGCAGGCAGAAGATTGAGAAGAGAGGACCCTGGGCTTGTAAGGAGGGACAAGGGGCGGGGGGAATAGGCAATGGGAGCAGAACGAACTGTTCCATTCTCCATTATCTCCCAGCCTCATGTGTGTCTGTATGACACACATTTCAGACCTCAGCTCCTTAGCTGCCTTCATAGAGTAAGAAGCACCATGTTGAGGGTGAGAGGTGGGTTGACAACCAGACCTAAGTAACAAAGAGCTGTGGGCAGGGAGCCAGTGTAATCTACAGTGTCCTAATTATAGAATTTAACCCTCCCAGTCATTTTAACAAGAAATCCTAGTGGCACAACAGTTAAGCACTTGGCTGCTAACTGAAAGGTTGGCAGTTCAAAGCCACCCAGAAACTCTGTGGGAAGAAGACCTGGTGATGTGCTTCATAAAGATTACAGCCTAGAAAAACCTATGTGGCAGTCCTACTCTGCCACATGGGGTCACGATGAGTCAGAATCAACTCATCGGCACACAACAACAGCAACAGTCATTTTAACAAAACTTCCTTCAGTCTCCTCCCCACCCCCTTACCTCTGTCAATTCAGTTCTGGTAGTGTAGATTCCATCTCACTGAGACTTCATGTGTGTCAGAGCAAGGTTTTCTCAATGGCTGATTTTTTGGAAGTAGACTTCCAGGCCTTTCTTCTGAGGTGCCTCTGGGGCAACTCAAACCTTTGACCTTTTGGTAAGCAATTGAGTTTGTTAATCATTTGCACCACAGAGAGACTCCACCAACTTCTGCTAGTGCAGGTTGAACTTTTTTAATTAGCTAAGGTGGTATAGTAGGCAGAGGCATTAAAGTGATGACTCTGTGCCTTAAGAAGGTGGAAGCCAGCACTGGGCTCCCTGAACCTTCAGCGCAGACCACATGTGTCCAGCATCACGGAACCTAAAAGCGATCATCTGGTCCAATGCACTTAAGATTTTATTGTTTCCTTATGATGATTATTCAATTCATAGTACTTGAAAATATTAATGTTTTCTATTTTGTACATATATTGTAATTCTTAGCTTTTATCTCTATTTTTTTTTTTTAAGTGCTGTTTAAAAAATTAAATCAACCAAAAATTTGCCAGACCTTTTAAATGTGGTCCCCACTGCATTTCTGAAGTTGTGACTTTAAGGCTGAGAAATTTTTCCAGAGAACGAGAGTTCATCTTGAAAGGGAGCAAGGTGAGGAGCCAGATGGTGATCCGCCAGGCAGGGGGTGGATGGAGAGGAGCTCGTGTTCAGATGGCGCCACCCTCCCCCCCCACCTCCTCTCAGGAGCAAGCTGTGCCCTGTTAACCACATGCACACACAGAGGCTTTGCAGCAAGCCAATGGGCAGTATCTCACTTCTATTCAGCTAATCACTACAGCCTGGGGCATTTGTCAGAACAGCTCATGCTATTCCCACTTGACAGAAGAGGGTGGCAATGCTAAGAGAGCTCAGTTGACTTGCTTGGGGTCACACGGAGGAAAAAACGGGAGGGAGCATAGCCAGGGCTTGAGCCCAGAGCTTCTACCTCAGACTCTGGTGATTACTCCATTGCCTCCAGTCTCCTTGCTTTGAGTAATATTAGTCCAGGGGACCAATATTAAATCACAAAATACACAGAACATAGACAGAATTCCAAGTCCTCAGCCAATAATGTGTCTTTTCTCCAGAAACAGTTGAGAACTCCAGCAGCCTCTGAAACAGTGTATAAGGACGTGTATCTGCGGAACAGACTTCCACTGCCCCGGCTCTCACAGGAAATTAATCTGTGTTATCATCATCTTTCATTTTAAAAATTTGGTATTAGGCATGTTTGTTTAAAATAAGCCAAAAAACCAAACCCACTGCCATTGAGTCGATTCCAACTCATAGCAACCCTATAGGACCTTCAGAATGTTCTTGATTCTTGTTTTATAAGCGGTTCAGTTATTCCTGAAATTTTCTTTAGTTCTAAAGAGTCACCCTCTTCTACCACATGGGAAGCTCCAGTGCAACCTTTACAGCCACCAGGGCTCTCAAAGTGTGGTCTGCAGACCAGAAGCATCAGCGTCAGCTGGGTACCTGTTAGATAGGCAAGTTTTGGGGTCCCACCCCAGGCCTACTACATCAAAATTTCTCCAAGTGATTCTGTGTTATTAACCAGCTCTCCCAGTGAATCTGATGTTTGCTCAAGCTTGAAATAGTTTTTTGTACTTGTTGTTAGTGGCCATCGAGTCAGCCCCCAATTCACTGCCCAGTCCGTTGTGATCCACAGGGTTTCAACTGCCTGATTTTTGGACATACATCACCAGGCCTTCTTCCTAGTCTGTCTTAGTTTGGAAGTGCCACTGAAACCTGTTCAGCATCACAGCAACATGCAAGCCTCCACTGACCGACAGATGGTGGCTGTGCTGAGGTGAATTGGCCAGGAATAGAACCTTAGTCTTTCTTACAAAGGCAAGAATTCTACCACTGAACTACTATTGCCATCTACATGAGCCCTTGGCTACATGGGCTGCTCACAGTCTGGTATAAACTTCTCATGCAATAAGTGTTGAGACATGACCATGTTGGAGTTCCCTCAACTAACATTGTTGTTGTTAGGTTTGAATAAAAGTTCAGAAATGGTATCAGAAATAATGAAAATCATAAAGCTTAAAATAATCACTAGACTACTTGGAATTCTTAGTAGAAATTACAGAGGGAAAAGAACTTCTGACAAACATATAGGAACTTAAGAGGAAGAAAATACTGAATTCTGGAGAAACAATGCAGAAAACTGAGATTTTAAATAGCATGAGAAATAGCCTTGGTTATGGCTCAAAGCGGCCATTGTCTCCTCACCCCATTCACCCCCCACCCCACCCACACAGTTCACCTGGGCTTCCAAGGTATTTTCCTTGGATAGGCACAAACTACCACCACTATAGTGTGACAAAATGCACTGGTGGAGCAGTTGTTAAGAGCTCAGCTGCTAACCAAAAGGTTGGCAGTTTGAACCCACCAGCCGCTCCTTGGAAACTCTGTGGGGCAGTTCTACTCTGTCCTATAGGGTCACTATAAGTCAGAATCGACTGAAGGGCAATGAGTTTGGTTTTGTTTCACATATAAATATACACATACATATATATGTGTATATATATATATACCATGTTTTATTTTCAATATTTGATATTGTTTAAGACAAAACCTGCAGAAAGCCCATGGTTCTTGTTTATGTTATTAATTTGAAGTCGTAGTTTTTATACCTCTGTATTTATAATTCTGCAAATTTTTGGGTTAAAGCACTTAATTTTTTTTGCTTATTTTAAGACTGAGGCTGATTTTGGAACCATGAAATTGAATCAATAAGAGGGAATTTATCTGGTTATTTTGAAATGTGCTATATTCTATTTTCCCATTTTGTAGTACGTTTCAGCACCATCCAGAAATAAAAAGACTGCCTTTATCTTGAAATTGGCAGTCCTGTCCCTGGCTTGGCTTTATTACTAGAAATGGGGTAAAGAATATTTGAGCTGCAAACCGACTCCCCAGACGTGTACCCCAAAGTGGGTAGAAAAGTTCTAAGGATCTGTCAGCTCTAGAACACCAGTCTTGGACTTAGGAGAACTAGTGACCAATTATAAATCTGCCACTTATTATCTAGCTCCTCTTTGCCTTGGCGGCTTGATGCCTTCACCTGGGAAACTGGAATAATATATGCTCTGAATACCTCACTAGGTTCTTGTGAAACTCGATTTTTTTTTAAATGGCGCAACGTATGCGATAGAGCTTTATAGACTGTAAAGTATTCCTCTTGTTCCTGCTAGTACTGTAACTATTACTATCATTATTACCTCACCCAGGAGATCTCTCTGGAGGTTATTTTCCTAGATACAAATTTACTTATGTTAATATGAGATCTTAAAGTGATAACTGGTCGCTGAGGTCTGCTATTTATCTCGAATTCTCTGGTTTTGACTGTTGAGGCAAACAAGTGAGAGAGGGTGTACCAGACACTTTTGGTCGTGCCCCACATTCCCTTGGCACCCACCATTCCTGGCCAGACAGCTGATTTTTACTGAAAGCTCAAGCAACTCTCTGCTGAGGGCATCCCCTGGCCACCAGGGTTTTAGGATAGGCTGGAATTTTCAGAAACAGCACCTTTAGGAGCCGCCTCAATTCATGATAGATGGGAATTGGAAGATAAATACCCTAGCTCCCTCACCCTGCAGGTGGGATGACTCAGGTGTATTCTACAGTCTCCCAAAAGGTCCCCGGTGAGAGTAAGCCCCAGGTGCCCCCAGTGGCCACCTGATCCTGAGAGCACCCTGCTTGCTTCTTGCCCTCCCATCTCACTTCCCCACTCCCTTACCAGTGCTTCCTGGGACCAACTCCCAAATGAACAATTTCACCCAATTCACTGTTTCAGGGTCTGCTTCTGGAGAAACCCAGACTAAGACAGAGTCTTCTACAAGAGTTGAGGGTAACATTAAAGACCAAGAAGAACCCAGGGGCAGCAAGCAGTGGGTCTATGTAGGGCAGATAGTGTCAGCAAAGTCAGGACTCATTGGGGTGTCCAGGCCCCATAGGATTTGCATGCACTGGGACATAGCCACTGGCAAGTTAGAAACATAGATGTGACAGAGGTAATATTATGTTTTGAGATCACCTCTGGTGGCATCCAGGAATGAATTGAAATCTAGGAAGGAGGGTATAATAGAAATTCAGAGTAAGATTGCAAGGCCTGGATGAAGGAACTCTTGCAAACAGCACAGCATGGAAGGGGGGAAAGTCACTACACAGTAGTGAGGCCTGACAAACAATACCTGGGCCAGGTGATCAAGGTTAGCATCATCGATGATAAGGCATGTTGCTGTATATACCCTTGATAATGATGGGATGAGAAGGGCACTTCGGCTCCATGTTCTTCCTCCAAAAACCCACGACCCTATCCTAACCATGAGATGAACATCAGACAAATGGAGGGACATTTCACAAAATACCTGTCTAGTACTCCTCAAAACTCTCCAAGTCATAAAAAACAAGCAAAGTCTGAGAAACTGTCAGCCCAGAGGAGCCTAAATGTAATGTGTAATCCTGCATGGGATCCCAGAACAGAAAATCTGAATGAACTATGGGCTTTAGTTAATAATGCATTATAATGCATATATTATAAAACAACATACCAATATTGGTTCATTTGTTCTGACAGTTGTACCATAGTCATATGTTTACAATAGGGGAGACTGGATGCAGGGTGTATGGGAGCTCCCTGTACTACATTTGCAACTTTTCTGTAAAATTTAAAAGCATATTTAAATATTAAAAGAAATAAAATGTCTGAACCTGAAGAAAAAAAAAAAAAAAAAGTCCTGGAATGAAGTAAATATCTCAAGGGGAGTTTCCTTTTCTTTCTAAAGCCGGAAAAGGTATAAAGCCTTTTAAAGACTCTGGTTTCTTCCCCAGATTCAGTTTTTCTGCTGTTTGTCGTCATAGTCAGTATTTTCCTGCTTGAGCGCCATCTCCTTTCTGGCCCCATTCTGGATAATTCCTCTTATCGCCGACCTCCCTCTCCTCCGACCCTCACAGCCAGCTCACACAGGCTGGTTGTGTGCATCTCTTCCCAACTCCATGTTCACTGGCATCATGTTGGTGGCTTGAAATCAGCCATAGTGGGAGTATTTACACCTTAGAAATCAGCAAACACCACAAATTAGGACTTTGCTTTTTCTCCAGAGAGCCAGTTTACCAGCACACCATTGCTTAAAGTCTATGCTGCTCAATTTAGCTTGTAATTTATTCTCTTTGCATTGCGCACTGGTAGTTCACGTTACTGCCCCCAGAATAGGTAATGTGAGCTCAAGAGTCAACATGTACTATTGAATATGCCCCACAGCACTTACTGTCTTATCAAAACTAGAGGGCCTCTTCAATGGCTGTCTGAGCGCTGATGATTCCAGAGCCCTCACTCCAGGGCACCTGTTGTACTGGGAGCAAAGTGGGATCCAGACAGCTTTAATTCCATTCCCTGCTCTTAACATCTCTGAGCCTGTGTTCACTCATATACAAAACCAAAGAATTGAAGGAGATAATATATAAGACAAAGTCCAGATGTATTTAGCATTCTTGAATTCTACTAAATTGTTGAGTTATGAGTGACAGGTCTTGTTGTCGTTGTTAGTTGCCATCAACTCAGCCCTGACTCATCGCAACCCCATGTACAATAGAACAAAGCATTATCCAGTTCTGCACCATCTTCATTATCATTGGCATGCTTGAATCCATTGTTGTGGTCATTGTGTAGTGACTTCCAGTCTAGGAGGTTCATTTTCCAGCACTATGTCGAATAATACTGTGTTATGATACACAAGGTTTTCATTGGCTAATTTTTGGAAGTAGATTGCCAGGCTTTTCTTTCTAATCTGCCTTAGTCTGGAAGCTCCACTAAGATCTGTCCACCATGTGTGACCCTCCTACTGGTATTTGAAATACTGGTGGCATAGCTTCCAGCAACATAGTCACACACAAGCCACTGGAGTATGAGAAACTGACAGATGGGTAGCCTTAAGCCTTATGCTGCCTTAATTTCAAGGAATTCCAAGGCGACCCAGGGGACATTCACAGACAGGCCTATGATCAAGTGAATTTGGCAAATTCAGGTCCAACCAAGTTAAACAGGCTTTGCTTGCTGCAGCACTCCACAGGGTCTTTAACTAGCTCGACACATTGCGTCTCTCAGAGATGGGAGGAAATACAGCAGCTTTCAACCCACGTATGGGTCAAACGTCGAGCAGTTAGCCCATTGTCCATTCATTTCAGGGTACACCCAGAGCAAAAGCAGTTAGCAAATTCAGATCTTAAATTGGCTTGGGAGTGAATGAGAATAGAAGTAGGTACAGCCTGGAGTTTCTGGCATTTGGACTACGGACTGTTTCCGAAACATTACACAGTTGAGGCAGACTCCCCAGAGTCTTACCTGTGGATGGCAACTATTTATCCTGTTATTTTCTGTGACATTGCCTCGTTTACCTTCACAAGACCACGTCTCTGTGAAGCCAAGGCAAGTGTTGCTCCTAATCTGATGTATGGAGATGCACCAGGCACAGCGGTCATCGCTGCTCTCAGATACCAAGTTGGCAGCAGTGCTGGGAGAAGCTCAAATATTACTTTTCTCCTTCAATAATCCTCTTTTCTAATGATTTGAATGCAAGACCCTCTTACATGCCTTCTAAACACTTTGTAACTGGCTGAAATGAAAAATAATAATGATGGCTATATACTTTTATCCTTGGACAATTGTTTCCACAACAATTATCTCATTTTACCACCACTAAAACTTGTGAGATAAATGGAGTATTCTCATGTGAAAGAGGAAGGAAATGGAACCAGAGCTTTTGAGATGCCCACTGGCTTATCTGAGCACTGGGGCTTCTCAGCGGTGGCCTTGGCTGTGACTGCACACATGGAGGACCTGGTGCTTGGTCCCTCCCCCGGAGGCCCTGAGTTAAATGGTCTGGGGTGTATGCTGGGTGTTGGGGTTTTTTTTAACATTCCCCAGGTGATTCTAATGTGCAATTCTGACTTCCAAACTCAGATTATTTTCCATCAAGCAATACTGTTATATTTACACAAATATTTACTTTCCCTGTATTTCTCCCAGTTTCCCTGTTTTAATCCTAATTTTAATGAAAAAATATGATATTTTTATCTAAAGTTCTCCCTCTAGCCACACATGCCACCCCAGGTCAAGCCACTCACAACCAACACTCTGAAGACTTTATTAAAGCTGCTGAAAAGGCACAAATTCACCTTTGCTGACTTTAGGACCTTGTATGTGAGATGACATTGACATATGAGGGATCCCACCTCCAAATCTATCCTACAGAAATACTGATTCAAATGGACAAAGACAAATGTACAAGGATGTTTACTGAATAACTATTTTTAATAGAAAAAAATGGGAAACAATGTAAATATGTATTAATAGAAGAATAGTCAAATTATGCTACACGCATAGTATGGAATATTATGCTATCGCTAAAAATACCAAAAAAAAAAAAAACCACTGCCGTCGAGTTGATTCCAATTCATGGCGACCCTATGGGACAGTGTAGAACTGCCTCCACAGGGTTTCCAAGGAGGGCCTCGTGGATTCCAACTGCTGACCTTTTGGTTAGCAGCTGGAGATCTCAACCATTATGCCACCAGGGTTTCCCCAGTTAAAAATAGGAGGCTGTATTTTTATAAACTGAGATAGTAAAATGTTCTTAATATATTGAATGAGAAAAGCAAGTTGCAAGAAATTATTGGCTGACTCAATATCTGTTTAAAACAAATCTCCCTTTTTTTATATCCATATTACATGCAGAAAAAAAAAAATCTGAAAATACACCAAATCCTTAGCGCCAGTTAGCCCCAAGGTGTGAAGTAAAGGTAGAAAGGAACCGGGGACAGGGAAAACTTTCACTTTTCTCTATTGTCTGAATTTTTGCAACACAAATGTATTGCATTTCTAATTTTCAAAACTTCATTTTTACAGTAAAAAAAAAAAGTTTTTAATTCGCATGATGCATACCATATGGGGAAAGATCATTTCTGCCTGCAAAATCAGGGCAGGTTCTAAAGAGGGGGTGACATTTCTTCTGGATCACAAACTATGGCTTTGAACTGAAGATTCAGTGGTGAGAAAGGAATAAGGCAGAAATCATGTGAGAGGAGACACACAGAGTGAAATACACACGTGAGGCCTCGAGCTCCAGGCCACGGACATTATAGGCAGAATTTGCAAAGTCACTCAGTATTTTTGAGCTCAAAACCAGCAAAAACCAGTTGCCATCTAGTAGATTCCTACTCAAGAGGACCCGATGTAAGTCGGAGTGGAACTGTGTTCCATAAGGTTTTCAATGGCTGATTTTTAAGAAACACATCTCCAGGCCTTTCTTCCAAGGTGGACCGGAACCTCCAGTTTCACTTTATCTAATTTCAGCTAAGTAGGGGACTGCTTAACCATTTGTGCCACCCAAGGACCCCTTTTTGAGCCCAGAAATTATATAAGCAGCAATTATGTCAGAATCTTCATCTGGCAAAAGTGTGGAAGGATGAATTTTAGGGATAAAATCATGGAGCCAGGGAGAATAGCTGGAGGCCATTATACAGTCCAGATGAGAGGTACCAAGGTGTTAAGCTGGGTACAGTGGAACCCCAAAGGGGATGCCCCAGTGCAGAGCTTGATGGTGTAGCAGACTGAGACTCTACAGGGATTGGAGGCCAGCCACATCGGAGCACTGAAAAGGGTGTGGAGGTGTTGCCGCCACAGTCTACAGAAGCCAGGTGACTGCATTGCCATCAACAGAAAGAGTGAATCTGGGAGTCGGAGCTAATATGTTTGGGATACATCATGTCTGAGTTACCCATGGGGCATCACAGCACCATAGAGTAGATATTTCAGATCATGTTTCAGAGAAATGGAAACAGATTTTAATCTCTGAAAAAAATGTATACATGGCGTTTATGTTAGGCCAAGACTACAATTTCTTTTTTAAATTCATCTAGTCTCATTTCCCTTTCCAGGCAAATTCCCTCTTTTCCTCTCTCTCCCTGGAGCTTAACAAAAATTAACCAAACACACTTCTTTCATTGTTGGAACTTGCCGTCTTTGAGAGAAAATAAAGGTTCAGCTCACAGAGTGTCAGCAACTTGTCACAAACACAATTTGAGGAGAAGGGATTGCCAGTATGGCGACCTTACGTTTGTCAGAGTAGAACTGGGCTCCGTAGGTTTCCAATGGCTGATTTTCACAAGCAGATTGCCAGGTCTTTCTTCTGAGGCACCTCTTAGTGGACGTGAACCTCCAAACTTTAGTTAGCAGCCAAGCATACTACCAGATCACTATACCCAGGGGACTGACTGGATAGCTACTGTTTTTTTTTGTTTGTTTGTTTATTGCTGATATAAAATCTGAGGTTAGTTCTCTATTATTATTGTTCTCACTCCTCAGTGCTCTCTCCTTTATTGTGTCTGCTCTAACAGCATCTGGGGTAAAGAGGAGACGGAAGAAAAGGGGCAGGAATGGAGGGGATCAGGGATTACCCTGCCCAACCAGCACCTGTCTGTCTGTGAGGAGACTCTGTAAGCCACATGTGGTCAAGGGAAACCCCTGGGCAGTGCAAGCTGTGGTCTCAGAAGGAAGGGCTGAGGCTGCCTGGGTTCACCCCTGCAGACGGAGCGGAAAAGATGCCATCACTGCAGCAACACTTAATTTGGAACGGCTGGTTTTTTCAAGTCGTTCTGGAAGAGGTCTGTGGCAGAGAGACTCTTCACCAGCCACCAAAAGTACACCCACCCTTCCCCTTGATGGAGTCACCTGGGAGCAACACACTGGACTCCGAATTTTTGACGTGTCATGCTACTCTTGGCACTGGTGTAGACAGCACACACATGTGCAGTGTCACATTCATACAAAAATGAAGAACAGCAAAGGGACGTGGAGATGGGGCTTCATGACCTTGACTTTGTCAAAAATAGAGTTATTTAGGCAGGTTAAACCACCTCGTGTATCTTATGGCAGGATGGTTTTTCCTTCCATTCTACAAAAAAAATAAAAAAAATACACGTTGAGAAGTGCGGTTATGTACCCCTGAAGCTTATATTTCTTAGGAAAATGTCATACTGAAATTATCTCTAAACTCTGGACCCTGAGAAAGACATGAAGAAGATGTAAACTGTAGATCTTGTTCCAAAACTGATGTAAGTTACGTTATGTAACAGACTTGATTCTGAACAACGCTATATGACTTAAATTACCTTAAATGCAACCCTATTCTGCCATGGTCTTAATACTTCTGTTTCTTTTTTCTGTACCCCACTAATAGCAGTAATAACATTAAAAATTTGTATTTCATTAAACCTGTTGCCATCCAGTCGATTCCGGCTCATAGCAACTCTATAGGACCAAGTAGAACTCCCCCATAGGGTTTCCAAGGAGCACCTGGTGGATTCAAACAGCTAACCTTTTGGTTAGCAGCCGTAGGTCTTAACCACTACGCCACCAGAGTTTCCAAAACCAAACCCATTTCCATCGAGTCTGTTCTGACTCATAGCGACCCTATAGGACAGAGTAGAACTACCTTACAATTTACAGGGTACCTTCATATAATTTAAGTAGAATATAACAAGATTCTTTAGTATTTTAATTCAATACTCTCTAATTTATATTTTCTATGTTTAGAATTTTTGTGAGGGTTTCACTAAAATGGAATACATCTGAATTAATATATTCTTCAGAATTTGATTGTGAAATCTCTGCTTATTTCCATATGTTTTAAACCAGAATTATTATTACTATTTTAGGGGCATAAAAATATTAGCTAAAACTAGTCAAAAAAGTTTAACATAACAAATTCCCTCTTATCCTAATTGTAAAAGATGGAAAAAACTCAAACTAAAACCCAACACTCCATTCTTAAAAGAAAACAGTATATTAGTTTCTGTACAAGAATCTAAAATATTTTGAGTAGAAAAAAACACCATAAATAAGACTAAGATAAACTACAAAACCAAAAAGTATTTGAGTATAGCAAAGAGTTAATATCCTATGTATTAAAATAATTATATATTATTTGCACAATATACAAAGAGCATTTTCAAGCTACTAAGAAAAAGATGAGCATGCCACAGAGGACACGGTCAAGAAAATTCACAGGGCCATTCACATATAATTACAAATAGGCAATAAAGTTAGCAAAATTATTTCATTAAGCCTATGTCATCAAAGAAATACAAAATAAATAAATAAATAAAAATGAACTGTCTGGGGCTATCAGGCTGGCAAAGGTGGATTAGATCAAGAATTGCCCATGTTGAAATAAGAGAGCATACACACTGGGAAAAATTCTTTGGGAATTATATATTTGATAAGGGTGTAATCTCTAAAACATATAGAAAACTTCAACAACTCGACAACGAAAAGACAACTCAATGAAAAAATGGGCAAAGGCTACAAACAGATATTTAACCAAAGGAGCATTCAAGCAGCCAACAGACACATGAAAAGATGCTTGTGATCTTTAGCCATTAGAAGAATGCAAATCAAAACTACAATGAGATATCATCTCACCCCTGCTAAAATGGAAATGATTAAAAACAACAACAACAAATTCTGGCGAGGTTGTGGGGAAATTGGAACCTTCATCTACTGCTGAAAAAAAAAAAGAAGGGATTGTAAAATGGTGCCACCACTATGGAAAACAGTATGAACTTTCCTCAAAATGCTAGAAATAGAAATACCTTATGATCCAGCAATCCCACTCCTAAGTATATACCCAGAAATCTAAAACTAAAGGCACAATCAAACAGATACACACTCTGTATTCATTGCAGCACTATTCATGATAGCAAAAACATGGAAACAACCTAAGTGCCCATCAACAGATGAATGAACAAAATGTGGTACATACATACAATGGAATACTAGACACTCATAAAGAGTAATGATGAGCTATCAAAATACAGAGACAGTTCCAAGGTAATGAATGACATTCGTTCATTAATCTGTCTTTAAGTTGATTACGTAGGTAAGTTGAAACAGGTACATACTGTTCTTATTTACTGTCAGTTAGTCAAATATTTGTCTTAGTATTATTTTTATATAGTATATATTTTACATTTCTATGCCTATAAAACACTTAAGAAACACTTCCAATCCACACAAGGTTTTCATGAGCTTCATCACAAAGCAGAGTGTGTGTGTGCATTTGTTATTACGAAACATTATATTTAACTCAAATTTTTAATATAAAATAGGTTTTATGGCAGTCCTTTCTTAAGGTTCTTAAGTATGAGTTGTCTGTAAGTCAGACCTTCGTAACCCGAGGGCTGCCTGTAACATGGATAAAACTGGAGGACATTATGCTGAGAGAAATAAGTCAATCACAAAATGACAAATACTGTATGATCTTGATATTATAAAAAGACAAGAGAGGCGGAGCCAAGATGGCGGACTAGGCAGACGCTACCTCGGATCCCTCTTACAACAAAGACACGGAAAAACAAGGGAATCGATCACATACATAACAATCTACGAACCCTGAACAACAAACACAGATTTAGAGACGGAGAACGAACTAATACGGGGAAGCAGCGATTGTTTCCAGAGCCTGGAGCCAGCGTACCAGTCAGGTACGGCACAAGCACAGAGACCTGCTCCACCCCCCTGAACTAACCCCGGGAGGGGGACTAGCCGGTTCCACGGGCGGCGTGGGACGCAGCCGTTAGGAGAAGTCCCCGGGAGGCAGTGACTGATCTTGGAGCAGAAAGAGCAGCATCCGAGCCGGGGAACCGTCCCACAGGGATTTGGACTGCACGCAGGCGGCTTCATTAACATCTGAATAGCCTGAGCCAGAGGGAGAACTCTGATAGGGATCTGACTGCAGTTTTTTTTTAGCGGATTTTCTGGAAAAACTAGTTTCCCAGTGATGGCTCGGAGACAACAATCCATATCAAACCACTTAAAGAAGCAGACCGTGACAGCTTCTCCAACTCCCCAAACAAAAGAATCAAAATCTTTCCCAAATGAAGATACAATTTTGGAATTATCAGATACAGAATATAAAAAACTAATTTACAGAATGCTTAATGATATCACAAATGAAATTAGGATATCTGCAGAAAAAGCCAAGGAACACACTGATAAAACTGTTGAAGAACTCAAAAAGATTATTCAAGAACATACTGGAAAAATTAATAAGTTGCAAGAATCCATAGAAAGACAACATGTAGAAATCCAAAAGATTAACAATAAAATAACAGAATTAGACAACACACTAGGAAGTCAGAGGAGCAGACTCGAGCAATTAGAATGCAGACTGGGACATCTGGAGGACCAGGGAATCAACACCAACATAGCTGAAAAAAAATCAGATAAAAGAATTAAAAAAAATGAAGAAACCCTAAGAATTATGTGGGACTCTATCAAGAAGGATAACCTGCGGGTTATTGGAGTCCCAGAACAGGGAGGGGGGACAGAAAACACAGAGAAAATAGTTGAAGAACTTCTGACAGAAAACTTCCCTGACATCATGAAAGACGAAAGGATATCTATCCAAGATGCTCATCGAACCCCATTTAAGATTGATCCAAAAAGAAAAACACCAAGACATATTATCATCAAACTCACCAAAACCAAAGATAAACAGAAAATTTTAAAAGCAGCCAGGGAGAAAAGAAAGGTTTCCTTCAAGGGAGAATCAATAAGAATATGTTCTGACTACTCAGCAGAAACCATGCAGGCAAGAAGGGAATGGGACGACATATACAGAACACTGAAGGAGAAAAACTGCCAACCAAGGATCATATATCCAGCAAAACTCTCTCTGAAATATGAAGGCGAAATTAAGATATTTACAGACAAACACAAGTTTAGAGAATTTGCAAAAACCAAACCAAAGCTACAAGAAATACTAAAGGATATTGTTTGGTCAGAGAACCAATAATATCAGATATCAGCACAACACAAGGTCACAAAACAGAACGTCCTGATATCAACTCAAATAGGGAAATCACAAAAACAAACAAATTAAGATTAATTAAAAAAAAAAAATACACATAACAGGGAATCATGGAAGTCAATAGGTAAAAGATCACAATAATCAAAAAGAGGGACTAAATACAGGAGGCATTGAACTGCCATATGGAGAGTGATACAAGGCGATATAGAACAATACAAGTTAGGTTTTTACTTAGAAAAATAGGGGTATATAATGAGGTAACCACAAAAAGGTATAACAACTCTATAACTCAAGACAAAAACCAAGAAAAACGTAACGACTCAACTAACATAAAGTCAAACACTATGAAAGTGAGGATCTCACAATTTACTAAGAAAAACGCCTCAGCACAAAAAAGTATGTGGAAAAATGAAATTGTCAACAACACACATAAAAAGGCATCAAAATGACAGCACTAAAAACTTATTTATCTATAATTACCCTGAATGTAAATGGACTAAATGCACCAATAAAGAGACAGAGAGTCACAGACTGGATAAAGAAACACGATCCATCTATATGCTGCCTACAAGAGACACACCTTAGACTTAGAGACACAAACAAACTAAAACTCAAAGGATGGAAAAAAGTATATCAAGCAAACAATAAGCAAAAAAGAAGAGGAGTAGCAATATTAATTTCTGACAAAATAGACTTTAGACTTAAATCCACCACAAAGGATAAAGAAGGACACTATATAATGATAAAAGGGACAATTGATCAGGAAGACATAACCATATTAAATATTTACGCACCCAATGACAGGGCTGCAAGATATATAAATCAAATTTTAACAGAACTGAAAAGCGAGATAGATACCTCCACAATTATAGTAGGAGACTTCAACACACCCCTTTCGGAGAAGGACAGGACATCCAGTAAGAAGCTCAACAGAGACACGGAAGATCTAATTACAACAATCAACCAACTTGACCTCATTGACTTATACAGAACTCTCCACCCAACTGCTGCAAAATATACTTTTTTTTCTAGCGCACATGGAACATTCTCTAGAATAGACCACATATTAGGTCATAAAACAAACCTTTGCAGAGTCCAAAACATCGAAATATTACAAAGCATCTTCTCAGACCACAAGGCAATAAAACTAGAGATCAATAACAGAAGAACGAGGGAAAAGAAATCAAATACTTGGAAAATGAACAATACCCTCCTGAAAAAAGACTGGGTTATAGAAGACATCAAGGAGGGAATAAGGAAATTCATAGAAAGCAACGAGAATGAAAATACTTCCTATCAAAACCTCTGGGACACAGCAAAAGCAGTGCTCAGAGGTCAATTTATATCAATAAATGCACACATACAAAAAGAAGAAAGAGCCAAAATCAGAGAACTGTCCCTACAACTTGAACAAATAGAAAGTGAGCAACAAAAGAATCCATCAGGCACCAGAAGAAAACAAATAATAAAAATTAGAGCTGAACTAAATGAATTAGAGAACAGAAAAACAATTGAAAGAATTAACAAAGCCAAAAGCTGGTTCTTTGAAAAAATTAACAAAATTGATAAACCATTGGCTAGACTGACTAAAGAAATACAGGAAAGGAAACAAATAACCCGAATAAGAAATGAGAAGGACCACATCACAACAGAACCAAATGAAATTAAAAGAATCATTTCAGATTATTATGAAAAATTGTACTCTAACAAATTTGAAAACCTAGAAGAAATGGATGAATTCCTTGAAAAACACTACCTACCTAAACTAACACATTCAGAAGCAGAACAACTAAATAGACCCATAACAAAAAAAGAGATTGAAACGGTAATCAAAAAACTCCCAACAAAAAAAAGTCCTGGCCCGGACGGCTTCACTGCAGAGTTCTACCAAATTTTCAGAGAAGAGTTAACACCACTACTACTAAAGGTATTCCAAAGCATAGAAAATGACGGAATACTACCCAACTCATTCTATGAAGCCACCATCTCCCTGATACCAAAACCAGGTAAAGACATTACAAAAAAAGAAAATTATAGACCTATATCCCTCATGAACATTGATGCAAAAATCCTCAACAAAATTCTAGCCAATAGAATCCAACAACACATCAAAAAAATAATTCACCCTGATCAAGTGGGATTTATACCAGGTATGCAAGGCTGGTTTAATATCAGAAAAACCATTAATGTAATCCATCACATAAATAAAACAAAAGACAAAAACCACATGATCTTATCAATTGATGCAGAAAAGGCATTTGACAAAGTCCAACACCCATTTATGATAAAAACTCTTACCAAAATAGGAATTGAAGGAAAATTCCTCAACATAATAAAGGGCATCTATGCAAAGCCAACAGCCAATATCACTCTAAATGGAGAGAACCTGAAAGCATTTCCCTTGAGAACGGGAACCAGACAAGGATGCCCTTTATCACCGCTCTTATTCAACATCGTGTTGGAAGTCTTAGCCAGGGCAATCAGGCTAGACAAAGAAATAAAAGGTATCCGGATTGGCAAGGAAGAAGTAAAGTTATCACTATTTGCAGATGACATGATTATATACACAGAAAACCCTAAGGAATCCTCCAGAAAACTACTGAAACTAATAGAAGAGTTTGGCAGAGTCTCAGGTTATAAAATAAACATACAAAAATCACTTGGATTCCTCTACATCAACAAAAAGAACACCGAAGAGGAAATAACCAAATCAATACCATTCACAGTAGCCCCCAAGAAGATAAGATACTTAGGAATAAATCTTACCAAGGATGTAAAAGACCTATACAAAGAAAACTACAAAGCTCTACTACAAGAAATTCAAAAGGACATACTTAAGTGGAAAAACATACCTTGCTCATGGATAGGAAGACTTAACATAGTAAAAATGTCTATTCTACCAAAAGCCATCTATACATTTAACGCACTTCCGATCCAAATTCCAATGTCATATTTTAAGGGGATAGAGAAACAAATCACCAATTTCATATGGAAGGGAAAGAAGCCCCGGATAAGCAAAGCACTACTGAAAAAGAAGAAGAAAGTGGGAGGCCTCACCTTACCTGACTTCAGAACCTATTATACAGCCACAGTAGTCAAAACAGCCTGGTATTGGTACAACAACAGACACATAGACCAATGGAACAGAATTGAGAACCCAGACATAGATCCATCCACGTATGAGCAGCTGATATTTGACAAAGGACCAGTGTCAATTAACTGGGGAAAAGACAGCCTTTTTAACAAATGGTGCTGGCATAAGTGGATATCCATTTGCAAAAAAATGAAACAGGACCCATACCTCACACCATGCACAAAAACTAACTCCAAGTGGATCAAAGACCTAAACATAAAGACTAAAACGATAAAGATCATGGAAAAAAAAATTGGGACAACCCTAGGAGCCCTAATACAAGGTATAAACAGAATACAAAACATTA
Source organism: Elephas maximus indicus (assembly GCF_024166365.1). Classification (NCBI taxonomy): domain Eukaryota; kingdom Metazoa; phylum Chordata; class Mammalia; order Proboscidea; family Elephantidae; genus Elephas; species Elephas maximus. The sequence continues at coordinate 63,725,940 of NC_064843.1, read as the reverse complement.
CCAAAAATGATGAAGAGAAATCCGATAACTGGGAGCTCCTAAAAATCAAACACCTATGCTCATCTAAAGACTTCACCAAAAGAGTAAAAAGACCACCTACAGATTGGGAAAGAATTTTCAGCTATGACATCTCCGACCAGCGCCTGATCTCTAAAATCTACATGATTCTGTCAAAACTCAACCACAAAAAGACAAACAACCCAATCAAGAAGTGGGCAAAGGATATGAACACACATTTCTCTAAAGAAGATATTCAGGCAGCCAACAGATACATGAGAAAATGCTCTCGATCATTAGCCATTAGAGAAATGCAAATTAAAACTACGATGAGATTCCATCTCACACCAGCAAGGCTGGCATTAATCCAAAAAACACAAAATAATAAATGTTGGAGAGGCTGCGGAGAGATTGGAACTCTCATACACTGCTGGTGGGAATGTAAAATGGTACAACCACTTTGGAAATCTATCTGGCGTTATCTTAAACAGTTAGAAATAGAACTACCATACAACCCAGAAATCCCACTCCTCGGAATATACCCTAGAGATACAAGAGCCTTCATACAAACAGATATATGCACACCCATGTTTATTGCAGCTCTGTTTACAATAGCAAAAAGTTGGAAGCAACCAAGGTGTCCATCAACGGATGAATGGGTAAATAAATTGTGGTATATTCACACAATGGAATACTACGCATCGATAAAGAACAGTGACGAATCTCTGAAACATTTCATAACATGGAGGAACCTGGAAGGCATTATGCTGAGCGAAATGAGTCAGAGGCAAAAGGACAAATATTGTATAAGACCACTATTATAAGATCTTGAGAAATAGTAAACCTGAGATGAACACATACTTTTGTGGTTACGAGGGGGGGAGGGAGGGAGGGTGGGAGAGGGTTTTTTTATTGATTAATCAGTAGATAAGAACTGCTTTAGGTGAAGGGAAAGACAACACTCAATACATGGAAGGTCAGCTCAATTGGACTGGACCAAAAGCAAAGAAGTTTCCGGGATAAAATGAATGCTTCAAAGCTCAGCGGAGCAAGCGCGGGGGTCTGGGGAACATGGTTTGCGGGGACTTCTAAGTCAATTGGCAAAATAATTCTATTATGAAATCATTCTGCATCCCACTTTGAAATGTGGCGTCTGGGGTCTTAAATGCTAACAAGCAGCCATCTAAGATGCAGCAATTGGTCTCAACCCACCTGGAGCAAAGGAAAATGAAGAACACCAAGCCCACATGACAACTAAGAGCCCAAGAGACAGAAAGGGCCACATGAACCAGAGACCTACATCATCCTGAGACCAGAAGAACTAGTTGGTGCCCGGCCACAATCGATGACTGCCCTGACAGGGAGCTCAGCAGAGGACCCCTGAGGGAGCAGGAGAGCAGTGGGATGCAGACCCCAAATTCTCATAAGAAGACCAAACTTAATGGTCTGACTGAGACTGGAGGAATCCCGGCGGTCATGCTCTCCAGACCTTCTGTTGACACAGGACAGGAACCATCCCTGAAGACAACTCATCAGACATGAAAGGGACTGGTCAGCGGGTGGGAGAGAGACGCTGATGAAGAGTGAGCTAATTATATCAGGTGTACACTTGAGATTGTGTTGGCAACTCTTGTCTGGAGGGGGGATGGGAGGATAGAGAGAGAGGGAAGCCGGCAAAATTGTCAAGAAAGGAGAGACTGAAAGGGCTGACTCAAGATGGGGAGAGTAAGTGGGAGTAGGGAGTGAGATGTATGTAAACTTATATGTGACAGACTGATTGGATTTGTAAACGTTCACTTGAAGCTTAATAAAAGTTATTATAAAAAAAAAAAAAAAAAGACAAGAGTAGGTACACATACTGAAATCAACGTTCACTGGTGGTTACCAAGGATAGGTAATGCAGAGGGCCACTCTGCAGATAGTACACACTTGTTATTTTGGGGGATGGGAAATACAATGCCAAATGGGGATGAAGTGTTCTCAGCTTGACCAAGGTAAATTATGTCACTAAGAAGATTGCAAGAAAAAAGGTTGTTTTTGGTAAATGCTAAGACACAAACACCTGTGTAACAACAACTAAATAACAGGAGTGTGGACACATATGTGTGTGTATGTATGCATCCAATGGTCCTGTTAATAGTGACCTTGTAGGACAGAGTAGAACTGCTCCCTTAGAGCTTTCAAAGCTGTAATCTTTTTTTTATTTAATTTTTATTGTGCTCTAAAAAAAAAAAAAAAATTTTTTTTTAAGTGAAAGTTTACAAATCAACTCAGTCTATCACACAAAAGCTTATATACACTTTGATACATACTCTCAATTGCTCTCCACCTATTGAGACAGCCCGCTACCCCCCCCACGCTCTCTTTTCGTGTCCATTCCGCCAGCCTCTGATCACCCCCCCCACCTTCTCATCTCCCCTCCAGGCAGGAGATACCAACGTATTCTCACGTGTCCACCGGATCCAAGAAGCTCACTCCTCAACAACATCCCTGTCCATCTCATTCTCCAGTCCAATCCCTGTCTGAAGAGTTGGCTTTGGGAATGGTTCCTGTCCTGGACCACAAAAAGGTCTGGGGGCCATGATCAACGGGGTCTTTCTAGTCTCAGTCAGACCATTAAGTCTGGTCTTTTTATGAGAATATGGGGCCTGCAACTCACTGCTTTCCTGCTCCCTCAGGAGTTCTCTGTTGTGTTCCCTGTCAGGGCAGTCATCCATTGTAGCCAGGCACCATCTAGTTGTTCTGGTCTCAGGCTAATGTAGTCTCTGGTTTTTGTGGCCCTTTCTGTCTCTTCGGCCGGCAATTACCTTCTATCCTTGGCGTTCTTCATTCTCCTTTGGTCCAGGTGGGTTGAGACCAATTGATGCTTCTTAGATGGCCACTTGCTAGCGTTTAAGACCCCAGACACCACTCTCCAAAGTGGGATGCAGAATGTTTTCTTAATAGATTGTATTACGCCAATTGACTTAGATATCCCCTTAAACCATGGTCCCCAAACCCCCACCCCTGCTACGTTGGCCTTCGAAGCATTCAGTTTATTCCAAAAACTTCTTTGTTTTTCGTTTAGTCCAGTTGTGCTGACCTTGCCTGTATTGTGTATTGTCTTCCCCATCACCTAAAGTAGCTCTTATCTACTATCTAATTAGTGAATACCCTTCTCCCACCCTCCCTCCCTCCCTCCTCTCGTAACCGTCAAAGAATATTTTCTTCTCAATTTAAATTATTCCTCGAGTTCTTATAATAGTGGTCTTATACAATATTTGTCCTTCTGCAACTGACTAATTTCACTCAGCATAATGCCTTCCAGATTCCTCCATGTTATTAAATGTTTCACAGATTCCTCACTGTTCCTTATCGATGCATAGTATACCATTTTGTGAATATACCATAATTTATTTATCCATTCATCTGTCAATGGGCACCTTGGTTGTTTCCCTCTATTTGCTATTGTAAACAGTGCTGCAATGAACATGGGTGTGCATATATCTGTTTGTGTAAAGGCTCTTATTTAACCAAAAAACCAAAACCAGTGCCGTCGAGTCGATTCCAACTGACAGTGACCCTATACGACAGAGTAGAACTGCCCCATAGAGTTGCCATGGAGCGCCTGGTGGATTTGAACTACCAATCTTCTGGTTAGCAGCCATAGCACTTAACCACTAAGCAACCAGGGTTACCAGGCTCTTATTTCTTTAGGATGTATTCCAAGGAGTGGGATTGCTGGGTGGTAGGATAGTTCTATTTCTAGCTTTTTAAGGAAGTGCCAAATCGATTTCTAAAGTGGCTGTACCATTATACATTCCCACCAGCAATGTATAAGTGTTCCAGTCTGTCCACAACTTCTCCAACATTTATTATTTTGTGTTTTTTGGATTAATCCCAGCCTTGTTGGAGTGAGATGGAATCTCATTGTAGTTTTGATTTGCATTTCTCTAATGGCTAATGATAGTGAGCATTTCCTCATGTATCTGTTAGCTACCTGAATGTCTTCTTTAGTGAACTGTCTGTTCATATATTTAGCCCATTTTTTAATTGGGTTATTTGTCTTTTTGCAGTTGAGTTTTTGCAGTATCATGTAGATTTTAGAGATTAGGCACTGATCGGAAATGTCATAGCTAAAAAGTTTTTCCCAGTCCGTAGGTAATCTTTTTACTCTTTTGGTGAAGTCTTTGGATGAGCATAAATGTTTGATTTTTAGGAGCTCCCAGTTATCTAGTTTCTCTTCTGCATTGTAAGTAATGTTTCGTATACTGCTTATGCCATGTATTAGGGCTACTAGCACTGTCCCTATTTTTTCTTCCATGGTATTTATCGTTTTAGATTTTATATTTAGGTCTTTGATCCATTTTGAGCTCATTCTTGTGCATGGTGTGAGGTATGGGTCTTGTTTCATTTTTTTGTAGATGGATATCCAGTTATGCCGGCACCATTTGTTAAAAAGACTGTCTTTTCCCCATTTAACTGTTTTGGGGCCTTTGTCAAATATCAACTGCTCATATGTGGATGGATTTATGTCTGGATTCTCAATTCTGTTCCATTGGTCTATGTATCTGTTGTTGTACCAGTACCAGGCTGTTTTGACTACTGTGGTGCTATAATAGTTCCTAAAATCAGGTAGAGTGAGGTCTCCCACTTTGTTCTTCTTTTTTAATAATGCTTTACTTCTCTAGGGCCTCTTTCCCTTCCATATGAAGTTCGTGATTTGTCTCTCCATCTCATTAAAAAATGTCTTTGGAGTTTGGATCGGAATTGCATTAAATCTATAGACAGCTTTTGGAATAATAGACATTTTTACAATGTTAAGTCTTCCTATCCAAGAGCAAGGTATGTTTTTCCACTTAGGTAGGTCTCTTGGTTTCTTGCAGAAGTGTTTTGTAGCTTTCTTTGTATTAGTTTTTTACACCTCTGGTAAGATTTATTCTTAAGTATTTTATCTTCTTGGGAGCTACTGTAAATGGTATTGATTTGGTGGTTTCCTTTTCCATGTTCTTTTTGTTGGTGTAGAGGAATACAACTGTTTTTTTATGTTTATCTTATATCCTGATACTCTGCTGAACTGTTCTACTAATTTCAGTAGTTTTCTTGAGGATTCCTTAGGGTTTTCTGCGTATAAGATCATGTCATCTGTAAATAGAGATACTTTGACTTCTTCCTTGTCAATCTGGATGCCCTTTATTTCTTTATCTAGCCTAATTGCTCTGGCTAGGACCTCCAGCACAATGTTGAATAAGAGGGGTGATAAAAGGCATCAGTCTCTGGTTCCCGATCTCAGTGGGAATGCTTTCAGGCTTTCTGCGTTCAGGATGATGTTGGCTATTGGCTTTGTATAAATGCCCTTTATTATGTTGAGGAATTTCCCTTCTATTCCTATTTTGCTGAGAGTTTTTATCATGAATGGGTGTTGAACTTTTTCAAATGCCTTTTCTGCATCAATTGATAAAATCATGTGATTCTTGCCTTTTGTTTTATTTATCAGATGGATTACATTAATTGTTTTTCTAATGTTGAACCATCTCTGCATAGCTGGTATGAATCCCGCTTGGTCATGGTGAATTTTTTTTTTTGACATATCGTTGAGTTCTATTGGCGAGAATTTTGTTGAGAATTTTTGTACCTAAGTTCATGACGGGTATAGGTCTCTAATTTTCTTTTTTTTTTTTTTATTTGTGGTATCTTTATGTAGGGTCACTATGAGTTGGAATCGACTCGGTGGCACTGAGTTTTACATAGTTTTGGTATCAGGGATACGCTGGCTTCATACAATGAGTTTGGGAGTATTCCGTCCTTTTCTAAACTCTCAAATACCTTTAGTAGTACTGATGTTTACTGATGTTAACTCTTCTCTGAAAGTTTGGTAGAACTCTGCAGTGAAGCTGTCAGGCCCAGGGCTTCTTTTTGTTTTGGGAGTTTTTTTGATTACCTTTTCAATCTCTTCTTTTGTTATGGATCTATTTAGTTATTCTACCTCTGTTTCTGTTAGTTTAGGTATGTGGTGTGTTTCTAGAAATTCACCCATTTCATCTAGGCTTTCAATTTTGTTAGAGTACAATTTTTCATAGTAATCTGATATGATTCTTTTAATTTCAGTTGGGTCTGTTGTAATATCACCCATCTTATTTCTTATTCAGGTTATTTGCTTCCTCTCCTTTTTTTTCTTTTGTTGGTTTGGCCAATGGTTTATCAACTTTGTTGATTTTTTCAAAGAACCAGCTTTTGGCCTTGTTAATTCTTTCAATCGTTTTTCTGTTTTCATTTAGTTCTGCTCTAATTTTTATTATTTGTTTTCTTCTGGTGCCTGGGGCTTCTTTTGTTGCTCTCTTTTTATTTCTTCAAGTCTTAGGGATAATTCTTTGATTTTGGCACTTTCTTCTTTTTGGATTCTAGGAATTTCTTTATTCCATCCTTAATATCTTCTATACCCCAGTCTTTTTTGAGAAGGGTATTGTTCAGTTTCCAAGTGTTTGATTTCTTTTCCCTGCTTTTTCTGTTATTGATTTCCACTTTTATGGCCTTATGGTCAGAGGAGATGCTTTGTAATATTTCAGTGTTTTGGATTCTGCTAAGGCTTGCTTTATGACCTAATATGTGGTCTATTCTAGAGAATGTTCCACGTGCACTAGAAAAGAAAGTATACTTGGCTGCTGTTGGGTGGAGTGTTCTGTATATGTCTATGAGGTCAAGTTGGTTGATTGTGGCATTTAGATCTCCCATGTCTCTATTGAACTTCTTTCTGGATGCCCTTCCTTCACCGAAAGTGGTGTGTTGAAGTCTCCTACTACTATTATGGAGCTATCTCACTTTTCAATGCTGACAGAGTTTGTTTTATGTATCTTGCAGCCCTGTCGTTGGGTGCATAAATATTTAATATGGTTATATCTTTTTGGTATATTTTCCCTTTAATCATTATATAGCATCCTTCCTTATCCTTTATGATGGATTTAACTTTAAAGTCTATTTTGTCAGAAATTAATATTGCCACTCCTGCTCTTTTTTGATTGTTGTTTGCTTGATATATTTTTTTCCATCCTCTGAGTTTTAGTTTGTTTGTGTCTCTAAGTCAAAGGTGTGTCTTTTGTAGACAGCATATAGACGGATCGTGGTTTTTAACCCATTCTGCCACTCTCTGTCTCTTTATTGGTGCATTTACTCCATTTACATTCAGGATAATTATGGATAGGTATGAATTTAGTGCTATCATTTTGATGTCTTTTTTTGTGTGTCTTCTTGACAGTTTCTTTTTCCCACTTAATTTTATGTGCTGAGTAGATTATTTTTATATATTGTCCTTTCCTCATATTTGTTGTTGTTGATTTTGTTTCTGCTGAGTCTCTATTTTTTCTTGTAATTTCTTTTGATATGTACGATAGTTTGTCCCCTTTGTGGTTACCTTATTATTTACCCCTATTTTTCCTAAATTTTAACCTAACTATTTCTTTGTATCGCCTTGTCTTCCTCTCCATATGGAAGATCTATGACTACATTTCTTAGTCCCTCTTTATTATTTTCATGTTGTCTTCTTTTACATAACATCATTGTTTACCTGTTTTGAGCATTTTTGTAATTTGATTTATTTTTGTGATTTTCCTGTCTGGGTTGACTTTTGAGTGCTCTGCCCAGTGTTCTAGTCTTGGGTTGATACCTGATATTATTGATTTTCTAACCAAAGAACTCCTTTTTTTAGCATTTCTTGTAGTTTTGGTTTGGTTTTTATGAATTCTCTAAAATTCTGTTTATCTGGAAATATCCTAATTTCACCTTCATATTTAAGAGACAGTTTTGTTGGATATAAGATTCTTGGCTGGCAATTTTTTTCCTTCAATTTTTTATGTAAGTCTTCCCATTGCTTTCTTGCTTGTATGGTTTCTGCCGAGTAGTTCAAGCTTATTCTTATTGACTCTCCTTCATAGGTGACTTTTTGTTCATCCCTGGCTATAATATGGTGACTTTCTTTTAAAATCTACCTTATACAGAGTTTGATGAGCATCTTGGATACATATCTTCTCATCTTTCAGGATATCAGGGAAGTTTTCTGCCAACAAATCTTCCACAATTTTTCTCTGTATTTTCTATTGTCCCTCCCTGTTCTGGTACTCCCATCACTCGTAGCTTATTTCTCTTGATAGAGTCCCACATGATTCTTAAGGTTTCTTCATTTTTTTTAATTCTTTTATCTGACTTTTCTTCAAATACATTAGTGCCAAGTGCTTTATCTTCAAGTCCACAAATTCTGCCTTCTACTTGCTCAATTCTGCTCTTCTGACTTTCTGCTGAGTTGTCTAATTCTGTAATTTTATTATTAATCTTCTGAATTTCTGATTGCTGTCCATCTATGGATTTTTACAGCCTATTAAACTTTTCATTATGTTTCTGAATAACCTTTTTAATTTCTTCAATTGCTTTATCTTTGTGTTCCTTGGCTTGCTCTGCATATTGCCTCATTTCCTTCCTGATGGCTTGAAGGGTTCTGTATATTAATCTTTTGTATTCTGCCTCGGTAATTCCAGGGAGGCACTTTCATCTAGAGGAATTTCCCTTCTATTCCTATTTTGCTGAGAGTTTTTATCATGAATGGGTGTTGAACTTTTTCAAATGCCTTTTCTGCATCAATTGATAAAATCATGTGATTCTTGCCTTTTGTTTTATTTATCAGATGGATTACATTAATTGTTTTTCTAATGTTGAACCATCCCTGCATAGCTGGTATGAATCCCGCTTGGTCATGGTGAATTTTTTTTTTTTTTGATATATCGTTGAATTCTATTGGCTAGAATTTTGTTGAGGATTTTTGTACCTAAGTTCATGACGGATATAGGTCTGTAAATTTCTTTTTTTTTTTTTTTATTTGTGGTATCTTTATGTAGGGTCACTATGAGTTGGAATCGACATAAGATCCCTTGATTCTTTGTTTTGAAGGCTTGTTGAGATGATCATGGTCTGTTTCTTTATGTGACTTGATGTTGACTGCTGTCTCTGAGCCATCTATAAGTTATTACATTAGTTTATTTTATGTTTGCTTACTGTATCACAGCTCATTTCTTTGTTTTGTTTTGATACACTCATGTGGGTTGCTTGAGTGAGCTGACTTGATTATTTTCACCTTTGGAGCTCTGACATCCTGTCCCCAGATGGCTAGAGCTGTTACCAGGTATATCATTCTAGGAGTCCATTCACTTTTCTTGTATGAATTCAGCTCAGGTGTCCAGGTAGCTGATCATCAAGTTTGTGGTATAGGCTCTGTCCTAAAGTCTTAGAGGGGAAGGGGTGATTGGTGTAAGTACCGGAATCTGGTTGCAGCAGGGGGCCACACTCTGAACAAGGCAGGGGGCTAAGAATCATCCCCCATGTATCTCTGAGGAAAGTGTGTCCCTGTTGCCTGGAGTGTACAGGTGTGTGCGTTCTGCAGACGGACCATGGGCACCCAATGTTTTTGGTTGTAAGCATTGAGAGTTACTAGTTATCCTCGGACCTTTGTCACAGGTATCTGGGTGACCTGAGTGGAGCCACCAGTCCTTAGGCCCCTGAGGTAGGTAGGTGAGGACCCTGTTTAATAAGCAAAGCAATGTCGAACATCAAATACCCACCTATCTGCTGCACAGCTGAAATGGTTGGAGTCTGCCAACAAGTAAGTGTTCTCTGAAATAAGCCCACACAGATCCATGCAGAGGGGAAATATACTCAAAGTCCACAGACCATTTATGCCTGGACAGGAGCCACTTCTGTTCTGAGCTCCCCCAGTTAGCAGAGCTGACAAATTATCTTTTCCCCCAATTGTGAATTTATTCCTTCCCCAAGGCTGGGAGGATGGCACTAGGTGCTCAACAGGGCCTATCTCAGGTCCAGGGAAATCAGCCACTGAAGCCAGCTTAGGGCGGGGGCGGGGGGGCACAGTAAAATATATGCAAGTACTTAACTTTTGCCAAGAGCACCATTCTTCTCTGGTTCTGAAGGTGTGAGTAGGCCATGTGGCTTGCTGCTTCTCCCTGGGGAAACTGTGGCCAAATGCTAGTACCAGCCTTGAACTGCCACTCCCCAGAATGGTGCCTGAGGGCCCCCTATAATTCAAGTCTGGTAACTCCTCTCCTTCTGAACAGTCTCTTCCTTCCCCTGCCCCTCAGTTCATTTTCTAAGCTTGCCTTTGATGTTCAGGGCTCCTAGCTTGTCATAAATATACTCATCTCGCTTGTTTTTTTGGGTCTTTGTTGTAAGAGCGCTTGCTGGAAGCGTCTGCCTATTCTGCCATCTTGGCTTCACCTCTCTACAGTATAATCTTTACAGAAGCAAACTGCCATGTATCTCTCCCATGGAGTAGCTGGTGGGTTTGAACCACCAACCTTTTGGTTAGCATCTGAGCACTTAACCACTGTGCCACCAGGGTTGCTACATCTAAGTGTATAGGTATGTATATGTGTATATACAGGTGGGCATATATAAGATGTATCTATATGCAGGTGTATATATATATATGTGTGTTGTGTGTGTGTGCATGCATCTGTATATATTCATAAATACATTAACAAAGTACAAAAGGGGGACAGACATGGATACCTATTAAACACCTCTCAAGATTGGTTTCACAGAATCTGAAGGCTTAGGACCATAATCTCACGGGACAACTTGATCAATTGGCATAATATAGTACCTAAAGTTTACGTTCTACATCCTAGTTTGATGAGCAGCACCTGAGGTCTTAAAAGCTTATGAGTAGCCATCTAAAATACAACTATTGGTCTCTACACATCTGGAGAAAAAGAGAATGAAGGAAACCAAAGACTCAGAGAAGCTAATCCACAGGGCTAATATTCTGCATGAATCACAACCTCATGTACTCTGAGACCAGAACTAGACGATGCACGGCTACCACTACCAACTGTTCTGATCAGGAACACAATAGATGGATCCTGACAGAATAGGAGCAAAATGTATACCAGAACTCAAATTCTTAAAAAGTCCAGACTTACTGAGCCAGTTGAGACTGGAGGACACCCAAAGACTATTGCTCTGAGATACTCTTTATACTTTGAACAAAAACTATTCCAGGAGGTCATCTTTTAGCTAAATAACAGACTGGTTCATAAAATAAACAATATCATCCCTGAATATTGTGCTCCATTAAAAATCTATTTGAGACCAACAGTCAGCATTTTCTCTAAAACAAAGACAAGAGAGAAGGCAAGAGGGCAGGGAAACTAGATTACTGGAAATGGAACAACCAGAATGGAAATAACAAGAAAGTTGACATACTGTGTAAAATGTAACCAATGTCACTGAACAAATTGTGTAGAAATTGTTAAATGGGAACCTAATTTGCTGTGTTAACTTGCACCAAAAACACAATAAAACATTATTTTTTTTAAAAGCCCATGTTGGTAGAGGTCCCCGGGTGTGTAAATAGTTAAGCACTCAACTATTCACCTACCGAGAGGTGCCTCAGAAGACAGTCCTGATGATTTGCTTCCAAAAGGTCTCAACCTTGAAAACCCTATGGAGCAGTTCTACTCTGCACATATGTGGTTGCCATGAGTCAGAATCAAGCAACGATGAATGCCCATGTTGGAGAAAGAAATAGCACTTTTATACTTTTTTATGAGATGTTAAATTGATAAGCTTTTGGCCTCGTACGCTTTGATTCAGCTGCCCTATTTCTGGATATTTATGTAACTGTACATAGACATCAATATCCTAGGCATTAGTTAGCTGAAATGGACTGGTATTGGCCATTATGAATTGGACAATCATATAGCATTTTTGATAGCATACCCGGCTGGGAATGACAACTCAAAGAGGAATGATGTTGCACTCATCATCAAAAAGAACGTTTCAAGATCTATCCTGAAGTACAATGCTGTCAGTGATAGGATAATATCCATATGCCTACAAGGAAGACCAGTTAATACGACTAATATTCAAATTTACGCACCAACCACTAGGGCCAAAGATGAAGAAATGGAAGACTTTTATCAGCTGCTGCAGTCTGAAATTGATTGAACATGCAATCAAGATGCATTGATAATTACTGGCGATTGGAATGCAAAAGTTGGAAACAAAGAAGAAGGGCCAGTAGTTGGAAAATATGGCCTTGGTGTTAGAAACAATGCTGGAGATTGAATGATAGAATTTTGCAAGGCCAACGACTTCTTCATTGCAAATATCTTCTTTCACCAACATAAACAGGGACTATACACATGGACCTCGCCAGAGGGAACACACAAATCAAATTAACTACATCTGTGGAAAGAGATAATGTAAAAGCTCAATATCATCAGTCAGAACAAGGCCAGGGGCCAACTGTGAAACAGACCATCAATTGCTCTTATGCAAGTTCAAGCTGAAACTGAATAAAATCAGAGCAGGTCCACGAGAGCCAAAATATGACCTTGAGTATATCCCACCTGAATTTAGAGACCATCTCAAGAATAGATTTGAGGCATTGAACACTAGTGACTGAAGACCAGAGGAGTTGTGGAATGACATCAAGGACATCATCCATGAAGAAAGCAAGAGGTCACTGAAAAGACAGGAAAGAAAGAAAAGACCAAGATGGATGTCAGAGGAGACTCTGAAACTTGCTCCTGAGTGTCGAGCAGCTGAAGCAAAAGGAAAGATTGATGAAGTAAAAGAACTGAACAGAAGATTTCAAAGGGCAGCTCAAGAAGACAAAGTAAAGTATTATAATGACATGTGCAAAGAGTTACAGATGGAAAACCAAAGGGAAGAACACGCTCAGTGGTTCTCAAGCTGAAAGAATTGAAGAAAAAGTTCAAGCCTCGAGTTGCAAGAGTGAAGGATTCCATGGGGAAAATATTAAATGATGCAGGAAGCATCAAAAGAAGATGGAAGGAATACACAGAGTCATTATACCAAAAATAATTAGTCGGTATTCAACCATTTCAAGAGGTGGCATATGATCAGGAATCGATGGTACTGAAGGAAGGAGTCCAAGCTGCTCTGAAGGCATTGGTGAAAAACAAGGTTACAGGAATTGATGGAATATCAACTGAGATGTTTGAACAAACAGCTGCAGTGTTGGAGGTGCTCACTCATCTATGCCAAGAAATATGGAAGACAGCTTCCTGGCCAACTGACTGGAAGAGATCCATATTTATGCTTATTCCCAAGAAAGGTGATCCAACTGAATGAGGAAATTATAGAACAATATCATTAATACCACATGTAAGCAAAATTTTGCTGAAGATCATTCAAAAATGGCTGCAGCAGTATATCGACAGGGAACTGCCAGAATTTCAGGCTGGATTCAGAAAAGGACGTGGAACCAGGGATATCATTGCTGATGTAAGATGGATCCTGGCTGAAAGCAGAGAATACCAGAAGGATGTTTACCTGTCTTTTATTAACTATGCAAAGGCATTCGACTGTGTGGATCATAACAAACTATGAATAACACTGCGAAGAATGGGAATTCCAGAACACTTAATTGTGCTCATGAGGAACCCTTACATAGATCAAGAGGCAGTTGTTCTGACAGAACAAGGGGATACTGATTGGTTTAAAGCCAGGAAAGGTGTGCATCAGGGTTGTATTCTTTCACCATACCTATTTAATCTGTATGCTGAACAAACAATCCAAAAAGCTGGACTATATGAAGAAGAATGAGGCATCAGGATTGGAGGAAGACTCATTAACAACCTGCATTATGCAGATGACACAACCTCGCTTGCTGAAAGTGAAGATGACTTGAAGCACTTACTAATGAAGATCAAAGACAACAGCCTTCAGTATGGATTATACCTCAACATAAAGAAAACAAAAATCCTCACAACTGGACCAATGAGCAACATCATGATAAACAGAGAAAAGATTAAAGTTGTCAAGGATTTCATTTTACTTGGATCCACAATCAACAGTCATGGAAGCAGCAGTCAAGAAATCAAAAGATGCATTGCATTGGGTAAATCTGCTGCAAAGGACCTCTTCAAAGTGTTGAAGAGCAAAGATGTCACCTTGAAGACTAAGGTGCGCCTGACCTAAGCCATGGTATTTTCAATCACATCATATGCATGTGAAAGCTGGACAATGAATAAGGAAGACCGAAGAAGAGTTGACACTTTTGAATTGTGGTGTTGGTGAAGAATATTGAATATACCATGGACTGCCAAAAGAACGAACAAATCTGTCTTGGAAGAAGTACAACCAGAATGCCCCTTAGAAGCAAGGATGGCGAGACTGCGTCTGACATACTTTGGACATGTTGTCAGGAGGGATCAGTCCCTAGAGAAGGACATCATGCTCGGCAGAGTACAGGGTCAGCGGAAAAGAGGAAGACCCTCAACAAGGTGGATTGACACAGTCGCTGCAACAATGAGCTCAAGCATAACAACAATTGTAAGGATGGCTCAGGACCGGGCAGTGTTTCCCATTGTGTTGTGCATAGGGTCGCTGTGTGTCGGAACTGACTGGATGGCACCTAACAACAACAACAACAACATACTGGAGTTACCTTTAGCATTTTCAAAATGAACTATGTGGTCCTGTAAGAGAATGAGAAAGAGAAATAGAGAGAGAATCTTGAATCCTGTTGTGATTCTGCCTTGGCTCCGGCCCCTTCGTGTGCCCAAGAGGGAGGCAGGGACATGCTCATCCCTCCCTGGCCTTGTCTTATCTCCAAAGACCTCAAACAAATAGAGACACCCCACTGTGCTGGTCTGGGCTCCAGTGTTCAAAGGCATCACTCCAACCAAAATTATAGCGATTTCATCAGGTGCTTATTTGGGGAAACTGGAAGAAAAAGCTGGCTGTTCTGTACTGATTGGCAAGGAGAGGCCACCTCTTTCTCCCAGATAGTGCCAACTTAAATTCCATGGTGATTTTGGCTCTACGATGTTTTCTGTATTCATTGCCTTTCCTAAAATCTAACATGAAATATGGCTCACTGAACAAGGATGTCAACTATGGTGGGGTTTATAGTGGTGGAAATTTGGAAATAACTCCAAAATCCATCAGCAGACTTTTGTAAAACATTGTGCAACATCCGTTCAATGAAATACTCTGCAGCCATTGAAACAGATGATGCCAAGAATTACATATTGATACGAGAGTATCAAATACATTGAAGGATAAAAGAGGTTATAAAAGAGCAGGTACACTATGATTCACTTCTATAATGTTTAATATGATTTGAGAGTAAGTGAAGACATGAAACTGAGTATGTTTTTGTGTTTATATGTATGTGCACACATATAGAGAGAGATCAAACGGATTTTTACCAAAATGGTAACTGTGTGGTAGGATTTAGGGTAAATTTTACTTTTGGGCTTTTTGTTTTGTTTTGTTTTTCTTGGTCCTTTGAACTTTTTACAATGAGCATGTCCATATTTTAAATGAGAAAAAAATAACAAAGTTATCTCTATTTTTTTTTTTGTCTTTTCTTTTAATTGTACTTTAGATGAAGGTTTACAGAACAAACTAGCTTCTCATTAAACAGTGAGTACACATACTGTTTTGTGACATTGGTTACCAACCCCATGACATGTCAACACTCTCCCTTCTCGACCTTGGTTTCCCTACTACCTGCTTTCCTGTCCCCTCCTGCCTTCTCATCCTTGCACTTGGACTGGTGTGCCCATTTAGTCTTGTTTTGTTTTATGGGCCTGCCCAATCCTTGGCTATAGGGTGAACCTCAAGAGTGACTTCATTACTGAGCTAAAAATGTGTCCAGGGGCCATACTCTCTGTGTTTCTCCAGTCTCTGTCAGGCCAGTAAGTCTGGTCTTTTTTTGTGTGAGTTAGAATTGTGTTCTACATTTTTCTCCAGCTCTGTCTGGGATCCTCTATTTTGACCCTGTCAGAGGAGTCAATGGGGGTAGCCAGTCACCATCTAGTTGTACTGAACTCACTCAGTCTGGTGGAGGTCGTAGTGCTTGTGGTTCACTAGTCCTTTGGACTAATCTTTCCCTTGTACGTTTAGCTTTCATCATTCCCCCTTACTCCCGAAGGGGTAAAACCAGTGGAGTATCTTAGATGGCCCCTCAAAGGCTTTTAAGACCCCAGACGCTATTCACCAAAGTAGAATGTAGAACATTTTCTTTGTAAACTATGCTATGCCAATTGAACTAGATGTTCCCTGAAACCATGGTCCCCACAGCCCTCAGCCCAGTAATTCTGTCCCTTAGGGAGTTTGGATGTGTCTATGAAGCTTCCATGACTTTGCCTTGGGCAGGTTGTGTTGGCTTCCCCAATATTGTGCACTGTCTTACTCTTCACCAAAGTTACAACTTATCTATTGTCTATTTAGTATTTTTCCATCTCCACCCCTCCTGTCCCTCATAACCATCAGAGATTGTTTCTTTTTGTGTGTACACCTTTTCATGAGTTTTTATAGTGGCAGTCTCATACAATATTTGTCCTTTTATGATTGACTTATTTCACTCAGCATAATGCCCTCCAGATTCATCCATGTTGTGAGATGCTTCGCAGATTCATCATTGTTCTTTATGGTTGTGTAGCTCTCCATTGTGTGCATGTACCAGTTTGTTTATCCATTCATTTGTTGATGGGCACCTAGGTTGTTTCCATCTTTTTGCTATTGTGAACAATGCTGCAATGAGCATGGGTGCGCATATGTCTCTTTGGGTGACTGTTCTTATTTCTCTAGGATATATTCCCAGAAGTGGGATTGCTAGATCATATGGTATTTCTATTTCTAGCTTTCTAAGGATGTGCCATTTTCCAAAATGGTCTGGTTGTACCATATTGTGTTCCCATCAGCAGTGCATAAGAGTTCTAATCCCCCAAAGCCTCTCCAACACTTTTTTTTTTCTCTTTATTTGTGCCAGTAATGTCAGAGTGAGATGGTATCTCATTGTGGTTTTGATTTACATTTCTGTAATGGCTAGTGATTATGAGCATTTCCTCATGTTTCTATTAGCCGTTTGAATATCTTCTTTGGGGAAGTGTCTGTTCATTTTCTTTGCCCATTTTTTAATTGGATTGTTTGTATTTCTGCTGTAGAGGTGTTGGATTTTCCAAAGCTATTTTTTTTTATCTCTATTTTTAGGGAAAAAGATAAAGAAACTGATACCAATAAGAGAATCTTCAAAAGGAGCTCTCCAAGGCTTGCCTACCAGTGGATGAGGGCCCACATCTGCCCATAGCCAGAGACAATTCCTACACAAAACTTGGACATACCAACAGAAGACTCTTTTTTCCCAAGGTATCCTAGCATTGATTATATTCTATGTTGTTCTCTTTTACTAATTCTTTCCATGAGACGTATTAGTAATCTTGCATTATGATATCCATAAACACCTAGTGATTGCCAAATACCCTATTAAAGACTAAAGACATGGAGATGAGCAAAATGTGTCTCCCCTCAATCCTCAGGAAGTTTGGGGGGGAGGTAAACACACAAACAAATAATAGCAGAGATAATGATCTACTCTAAAAGGAGAGTCAGTTAATATTTTCTGAGCATGGAGGTAAGGCCACCCAGACAAAACAGCTTTTGATCTGGGTCATCAGTGAACAGAAGTTAGGCACATAAAGAAGAAAAAGAAAAGTGTTCCATGAAAAGAGTCTGGGTAAAGTTGAGATGTATGGACGTGCACTTCATATTTGATGAACAGAACAGAGAACAAGGAGATTGGGGATCATAGCAGGTTGGAAGGGAAGGTTGGGACCAGGGTCCTGTTAAACCATTTGGATTTTAGGCAGCACGTAAAGATCTATGAGAGATGCTTTGTTCAACTTGAGAGACAGAAAATTCCAAGAGCGGGGTCACGTCTGGCTTGCTGAGCCAGGGTCACATCTTCCTGTCCATTTCCCAGGGCCCCAAGCCTGGGATTGTAAGTGGTTGGTAAACAGATTCTAGTTGAACATGGATGAATGACAATTTCTAGATTCATGGAAGTTTCTACTGGCTTGAAAATAGTGGTAAAAGTGAGAAACTAGTGTAAACGGTAGAGCTGGCTTCCCAGGAGCAGAGAAAAGTAGGCCCATCTTATCCGCAGACAGAAACACTGGAATCTGAATGGTCCTTTTCTGCTCCAGCCATGTCTGCTCATCTGAGTCATCTTTCTCATTGCAGCATTGCCATAACCTAAGTGCCTCTAAAAGGAAAATAAAATTCTTAAGTGTCTGTCAGCACAGTTCCTTGCAGTGACAAATGGAAGGTGTGGCTACTTTGAAAGAAAAATGACAAGATAAAGGGAATATTGAATAACCGCAAGGTGTTGGCATGTTAGAATTGAACTTATTCCCCAAGATAGACGGAAAACCCTGTCTGCCATTCTATCTCTTTTTATAATAGGTTTTAATCACTGTTGATGCTCCTGAATGTGTTGCTTGTCGTGAAAACCAGTCCCCTCACAGCCCATGTTCAGCAGAAGGAGCTGGGCAAACCATGAGTAAACAGCAAACAATGGAATTCCCCCGGACGCAAGTCTTTCATCTGTTTGTAGGACTGACAAGTAGGGTACTTCCTTGGGCCTGAAGTGGAGGCACAGTGACAGAGCTGAGGATCTGTGGGTTTGTTTGCAGAACGTATCTAGGAAACTGATACCCCTGGAAGTGCCCCTTCATTCCAGTGTCACTTGAGAGAAGGCAGGTAAAAGGATTACTCCGGTGTCATTGGCCCTGCCCATTGTCTGCACAAGCAGACGCTGAATGGGGTAACTTAACCCTCAAAGAGATAATCAACTGCTGTGTGCTCACACTGACAGCAGGCAGTTCCCATGAAGTGGATGGGTTGTTTTCCAAGGCCTTTCACTTCATTAACACATTGGTAGCAGAATCTGAGGTAGATCTGGACTAAAGAGGTGAGGTTACCCAAGAAAAAGGCCAGGGATCTGCCCTCTGATGCCCTTGTACCAAATAAGATACACCAAGGACACAAACATGGAGGGGGCTCAAGTGCAGACAACACTCACATCACTCAGGCTTTGTTTTTTGTTTTTCCAATGGTAAATACAAAAATGTGCTTGTAACCCCCAAAAAGAGAGAAAAGGCATTATGTGGCTATGATTTTTGTTTCTCGTGGCATCTGTTTTGACGACAGGGGCCAAAAAGACAAAAACCTGCCCATGTCCTCGCTCTGCTTTTGACCATGAGAGTCTTGGGAACCCACTGCCATCAGCAGCAGCCAGCACGGATTTGCCACCATCACCACCACAACCAGCCAACCCGAAGGCCCAGACGAGTGAAGCTGTCATGCTCTTACCTGGGCATTCTTGGGATGATTTTAGAACAAGTAACCCTTTATTGATAGAAATCTCCTACAAAATAAATAACAGTGTGTTTCTGAAATAGGGACATAGATGAAAGCAAAGATGGTTCATAATCTCACCATTCCTTGTTGACAAAAAAAGATAATATAAATACACGGTGAAGAAAATTCAGACATTATGGAAGGTAAAAATAGCTGTTTAAGTAAAATAAATCTTCGCTTCAAAGGTAATCACTGCTAACACTGCCTTGGGTTTCTGTAAAAATCAGAAAAAGAAATGCATATACCAGCAAAATACACACAATCCTTTACATCATTTACACGAGAAAGAGTATAACATCCACATCTTGCATTTCTCATCTTGCCATTTTCATTTTTTTTTTATGTTCCTTGAAGAGTTTGTCTCATCTGCTGCATAGAGATCTATCCCCACTCTTTTTAATTGTTTATTCTGTGGATGCACAGTAATGGATTTGTCCTGTCCTGCTGGATGGTTTGAAAAATTGTAGTGCATGGTAATAAATAGCATAGACTATAGACTCGGTCCACCTGGACTCAAATTCCATATGCCATCTGTGTAACTGTAGGCAAGAGACTTAGCCTCTTCATGCCTCAGTTTCCTCAACTGCAAAATGGGAGTAAAACAGCAGACTAGTGGATTCATGGAAAGAACTTAGAAGAGTATCTAACACAGCAAGCTTTCAATATTAGCCATTACTATCAGTGTGGTTTCCAAGTGGTAACTTTTTAGACAAACATTAGCCATTATTATCAGTGTACTTTCCAGTTAGAAACTTTTTAAGTAAGTTTCAGAGATGTCACCACCACAAGCAGACCAACATGAAGGCCCCACCTTGTATTTTTGAGCCAAATTCTTCAAAGCACCTAGAAGGACTAAAATGCCTACGGCCTCTCCTACAACCCATTGTAGTAAGGTAGTGACATTTCCTAAAGCACAATAAAACCCCCCAAATGAAGCCTCCACTTGAGTTCTGCTGTGCAAAACAGCAGACAACAATATCAAGAGACATGTTAGTGAGGAGAAGTAGAGCAGAATATCATCAGCCAGTTGCCAGTGGAAGGAAAATCACATATTTTAAGTAAGTTGTATCTTAAGAGAGTGGCTTTCCTCCTACACCATTTTCCATTACAATAATGACCCAGCATTTCCAAAAAGCCATTTGTTCAGTAACTTTATATGGAAAGGAAAGAGTCCCCAGATAAGTAAAGCACTACTGAAGAAGAAAAATAAAGTAGGAGGACTCACATTACCTGACCTCAGAAGCTACTATACAACTACCATAGTTAAAACAGCCTGATACTGGTACAAGGACAGATACATCGAACAATGAAACAGAATTGAGAACCCAGATGTAAATCCACCCACAAACGGTCCTGGCAAAACTGGATGTCAATCTGCAAACAAATGAAACAGGACCCACACCTCACACCATACACAAAAACTAATTCAAAATGGATCAAAGACCTAAGTATAGAACAAAAAACTACAAAGATAATAGAAAAAAAAATAGAATCAATGCTAGAGACTTTATTACATGGCAATAACAGGATAAAAATCATAACTAACAACAAACAAACTCCAGAGGATAAGCTACATACATGGGATCTTCTAAAAATTAAACATTTAGGCTCGTCAAAAAACTTCACCAAAACAGTAAAAAGAAAAACCGTTGTTGTTTTTGTTAGATGCCATTGAGTCAATTTTGACTCATAGCCACTCTAAACACTAAACACTGCCCGGTCTTGCACTATCTCACAATCCTTGTTATGCTTGAGCCCATTGTTGCAGCCACTGTGTCAATCCATCTCATTGAGGGACTTCCCCTTTTTTGCTGCCCCTCTACTTTACCAAGCATGGTGTCCTTCTCCAGGGACTGATCCCTCTTGATAACATGTCCAAAGTATGTGAGACTTAGTCTCACCATCCTTGCTTCTAAGGAGCCTTCCGGTTGGATTTCTTTCAAGGCAGATTCGTCATTCTTTTAGCAGACTATGATGTATTCAATGTTCTTCACCAAAGTCACAATTCAAAGCCATCAATTTTTCTTTGGCCTTCCTTATTGATTGTCCAGCTTTCACATGTATATGAGGCAATTGAAAAGAGTATGGCTTGGGTCAGGTGCACCTTAGTCTTCAAGGTGGCATCTTTGCTTTTTAGCACTTCAAAGAGGTCTTTTGCAGCAAATTTGCTCAATGCAATGTGTCTTTTGATTTCTTGACTGCTGCTTCCACGGGTGTTGATTGTGGATCCAAGTAAAATGAAATCCTTGACAACTTTAATCTTTTCTCTATTTATCATGATGTTGCATATTACTCCAGTTGTGAGAATTTTTTGTTTTCTTTATATTGAGGTATAATCCATATTGCAGGCTGTGGTCCTTGGTCTTCATCAGTAAGTGCTTCAAGTCCTTTTCACGTTCAGCAAGCAAAGCTGCAAAATCTGCATAATGCAGGCTTTTAATGAGTCTTCCCCCAATCCTGATGCCCTGTTCTTCATATAGTCCAGCTTTTTGGATTATTTGCTCAGCATACAGATTGAAAAGGTATAGTGAAAGGCTATAACCCTATTGCACATCTTTCCTGACTTTAAGCCATGCAGTATCCCACTGTTTGAACAACTGCCTCTTGATCTATGTATAGGTTCCTCATGAGCACAATTAAGCATTCTGGAATTCCCATTCTTTTCAGTGTTATCCATAATTTGTTATGATCCACACAGTCGAATGCTTTTGCATAGTCAATAAAACACAGGTAAACATCTTTCTGGTATTCTCTGCTTTCTGCCAGGGTCCATCTGACATCAGCAGTGATATCCCTCGTGCCACATCCTCTTCTGCATCTGGCCTGAATTTCTGACACTTCTCTATGTACTGCTACAGCCACTTTTGAATAATCTTCAGCAAAATTTTACTTCCATGTGATATTAATGATATTGTTCCATAATTTCCTCATTCAGTTGGATCACCTTTCTTGGGAATAGGCATAAAAATGGATGTCTTTCAGTCAGTTGGCCAGGTAGCTGTCTTCCAAATTTCTTGGCATAGTGAGCACTTTCAGCATTGCATTCCTTTGTTGAAACATCTCAATTGGTATTTCGTCAATTCCTGGAGCCTTGTTTTTCACCAATGCCTTCAGTGCAGCTTGGACTTCTTCCTTCTGTACCATCAGTTCCTGATCATATTTCACCTCCTGAAATGGTTGAAGGTGAACCAATTCTTTATGGTATAGTTACTGACTCTGTGTATTCCTTTCATTGTCTTTTGATGCTTCCTGTGTCGTTTAATATTTTCCCCGTAGAAACCTTCAATATTGCAACTCAAGGCTTGAATTTTTTCTTCAGTTCTTTCAGCTCGAGAAATGCTGAGTATGTTCTTCCCTTTTGGTTTTCTATATCCAGGTCTTTGCACATATCATTTTAACACTTTGTTTCTTGAGCCATTCTTTGAAATCTTATGTTCAGCTCTTTTACTTCATCATTTCTTCCTTTTGCTTTAGCTACTCAATGTTCAAGAGCAAGTTTCAGAGTCTTTTCTGACATCCATTTTGGCCTTTTCTTTCATTCCTGTCTTTTTAATGATCTCTTCCTTTCTTCATATATGATGCCCTTAATGTCATTCCACAATTTGTCTAGTCTTCAGTTATTAGTGTTCATCCCGGCAAATCAAATCTTGAGATGCTGTCTAAATTCAGGTGGAATATACTCAAGGTCATATTTCAGCTCTCATGGACTTGTTCGAATTTTCTTCAATTTCAACTTGAACTTGCATATGAGCCATTGATGGCCTGTTCCACAGTCAGCCCCTGGCTTTTTTCTGGCTGATGATACTGAGCTTTTCCATAGTCTCCTTCCACAAATGTAGACGATTTGATTCCTGTGTATTCCAGCTGGCAAGGTCCACGTTTATAGTTTGCGTTGGTGAAAAAAATGTATTTGCAATGAAGAAGTCATTGGTCTTGCAAAATTCCATCATGTGATCTCCAGCATTATTTCTATCACCAAGGCCTTTTTTTCCAACTACCAATTCTTCTTTGTTTCCAACTTTCACATTCCAATCAACAGTAATTATCAACGCATCCTGATTGCATGTTCCATCAATTTCAGACTGCAGAAGTTGGTAAAAATCTTCAATTTCTTCATCTTTGGCCTTAGCGGTTGGTGCATAAATTTGAATAATAGTTGTAATAACTGATCTTTCTAGTAGGTTTCTGGATATCATCCTGTCACTGACAATATTGTACTTCAGGATAGATCTTGAAATGTTCTTTTGACGGTGAATGCAACACCATTTCTCTTCAAGTTGTCATTCCTGGCACAGTAGACCATATGATTGTCCAATTCAAGATGGCCAATAGCAGTCCATTTTAGCTCACTAATGTCTAGGATATGGATGTTTATGTGTTTCATTCCATTTTTGACAGTTTCCAATTTTCCTAGATTCATACTTCGTACGTTCCAGGTTCCAATAATTAATGGATGTTTTCTGCTGTTTCTTCTCATTATGAGTCATGCCACATCAGCAAATGAAGGTCCCAAAAGCTTCACTCCATCTATGTCATTAAGGTAGACTCTACTTTGAGGAGGCAGCTCTTCCCAAGTTGTCTTTTGAGTGCCTTCCACTCTGAGAGGCTCATCTTCCAGCACTATATCAGACAATGTTCCACTGCTATCCATAAGGTTTTCACTGGCTACTTCTTTTCAGAAGTGGACAGCCAGGTCCTTCTTCCTCGTCTGTCTTAGTCTGGGAGTTCAGCTGAAACCTGTCCACTATAGGTGACCCTGCTGGTGTTTGAATACCAGTGGCATAGCTTCCAGCATCACAGCAACACACAAGCCTCCACAGTATGACAAACTGACAGACACATGGAGAAAAAGAGAACTTACAGACTGGGAAAAAAAACTGGCTATGACAAATCCAACAAATCTCTAAAATCTACAGGAAAATTCATCACTTCTATAACAAAAAGACAAATAATCAAGTTAAAAAATGGGCAGAGGAAATGAACAGACACTTCACCAAAGCCATTCAGGTGGCTAACAGACACATGATGAAATGTTCACAATCACTAGCCATTAGAGAAATGTATATCAAAACAACAATGAGATACCATCTCACCCCGACGTTACTAGGATGAATCAAAAAAACACATATAAAAAAAAACAGAAAATAACAAATGTTGGAGAGGCTTTAGGGAGACTGGAACTCTTATGCACTGCTGGTAAAATGCAAAATGGTAAAACCATTTTGGAAAACTATATGGCACTTCTTTAGAAAGCTAGAAATAGAAATGTCACATGATCCAGCAATCCCCCTTCTAGTAATATATTCTAGACAAATAAGAGCCATCACACAAAAAGACATATGCACACCTATGTTCATTGCAGCATTATTCACAACAGCAAAAAGATGGAAACTACCTAGGTGCCCATCAACAGATTAATGAATAAACAAACTATGGTACATACCCACAATGGAATACTATGCAACAATATAGAACAATGATGAATCTGTGAAGCATCTCACAACATGGATGAATCTGGAGGGCATTACGCTGAGTAAAATAAGTCAATCACAAAATAACAAATATTGTTTGAGAGCGCTACTATAAAAACCCATGAAAAGGTTTACACACAAAAAGAAACAATCTTTGATGGTTATGACAGAGGGGAGGGGTGGGGATGGAAAAACACTTAATACACAATAGATAAGTTGTAACTTTGGTGAAGAGTAAGACAATGCACAATACTGGGGAAGCCAGCACGACTTGTCCAAGGCAAAGTCATGGAAGCTTCATAAATACATCTAAACTCCCTAAGGTACTGAATTACTGGGCTGAGGACTGTGGGGACCATGATCTCCAGGAACATCTTGCTTAATTAGCATAACATAGTTCTATATTTCTACTTTGGTGAGTAGCATCTGCAGTCTTAAAAATTTGTGAGCAGCCATCTAAGATACTCACCCCTGTCGAGAGCAAAGGAGAATGAAGGAAACCAAAGACACAGGGAAAGATTAGTCCAAAGGACTAATGGACCACAACTACCAAAGCCTCCACCAGACTGAGTCCAGCAGCATAGCTAGATGGTGCCCAGCTACCACCAAGAACTACTCTGACAAACATTACAACAGAGGGTCCCAGACAGATCTGAAGAAAAATGTAGAACAAAATGCTAACTCACAAAATGAAAAAAAAAAAAAGCCATTTGTTGGGCATTCAGGTAATTTGCTTAGAGCAAGCCAGTAGGAGGAAAGCAGTCAAAAGTTGACAAACTGTACACATGCATGTGAAGGCCTGATAACCATGGTGTCATGGGCACATGCAGTCATTGAAACTATTCCATAGCAAATTTTTTTGGTAATAAAACCAAAAAAACAAACCCAGTGCCGTCGAGTCGGTTCCGACTCATAGCGACCCTATAGGACAGAGTAGAACTGGCCCATAGAGTTTCCAAGGAGCGCCTGGCGGATTTGAACTGCCAACCCTTTGGTTAGCAGCCATAGCACTGAACCATTACGCCACCAGGGTTTTTTTGGTAATAGAGATTGCCAAATGATATTTCCTGGGAGGCATTCTCATTGCATATGTAAAAGATGTTCAAGGAGTAAAATTGGAGTTCTGAATACTTCTTATCCTGCTTATTTTACTCAAATGTTATAACAGGGCCAAAATAGAGGACAGTGCTTCCCAAAATGTGGTCCCTGGACCAGCAGCATCAGCATCACCCGGAACTTGTTAGAAATACACGTTCTCGGGTCCCTCCCCAACTGTCTAGTGCTGAGGTTTGGAAATATGTATTTTGGTCACCTGTTCAAGGTATTCTGATGCACACTGAAGTAAGAGAACCACTAATGCAGTGGTAACAAGTACTCCTTTACACAGTGTAAGGATCAAGGGTGGGGAGTCTGCAGTCAGGAGTCCTGGGTTTGGATCCCTTCTCTACCATTAGATAATTCTACAGCATTAGACAAATTACCTTACCTCTTCAAGCCTCAATTTTCCCAACTATAAGATGAATAGAAATATTAATGTGACCATATTTTAAGGTTGTTGAGAATATTGAATAGTATAATTTATGGAAAGATATTTGGAAAATGTTCACTATTAAATGCAGGCTTAATAGTTAACTCTTACTGGAGTTGGTGTTTCATGCTGTAGAGTCCTGTGGCTCAACAAATAACAACAAGCACAGTAAACAGTTTGGAGAACTATGGAGAAATGTTAGTAAATTCCTTTGGGGAAAAGGAATTAATAGAATCAAGATAAAACTGAAACCACTTGCCAAAAGAAAAACAAATTAAGAAAATTAATAATAACAGTAACAAGAATGAGCCAGACACTGTTCTAACCACTTTACATGTTAAACCTATTAAATCTTCATAGCAACTTTCTGAGGCATGTATTGCATTTATGCCTATTTTACAGATGAGGAAACTGAGGCACAGAGAGATTAAGGGAAGAGTCCAAGTTAGTACAGCCAGTGAGAGGCACGACCAGATTCAGTCACAGGAATTTTCTTCTAAAACCAATATTCATAACCTTGGCTCCTGCAATACTTGGTAGATTATTGCTTACGTTTAGTATTATTTTAAATGGAATGATGGCCTCTTCACCCAGGTTGTGATGAAAGGAGTGTTGAGCTCACCTATTTTTATTGAGCACTTACAATATGTGAGTGCCTTAGTTTGGGGCCCTTAGGAGCATCCCAAAGACAAGGGTTTAGTTGGAGTTTGTTGGGGGTGAAGGAAATATGTACAGGGAAGGGGGCAGTAATAGAAAGAAGGGAGGGCAGCCTATGAAAGCTAAACTATTAAGCCAGATGTCCTGAGGGCAACTGGAGCTCAATCCTGCAGGGAAAACACCACGAAAGGACACAAAACACTCCTAGAATGATCCCATCCAAGAAGAACGGGGAGCTGGAATAGTTAAACACCAACTCCTGGAGATGCTGAATGTCTAAGTCCTGACCCACGAGTATTAATTCCCAACCTTTTCTGGCTGGCCATGCAGCCCAAGAGCAGAAGGGCCTTCCACATTTCCATAAAAAGCTCTAAGCTAAATTTGCTTATTTGTAATGTGACATTGTCTAGGTAGGTAGTCTTCACACTTGAGTATGCATCAGAATCACCAGGAGACTTGTTAAAACAGATTGCTGGTCCCATTCCCAGAATTTCTGATTCAATAAGTCAGGGATGAGACCTGAGAATGTTCGTTTCTAACAAATTTCCAGAGGCTGCTGATGCTGCAGGTCCCACTCCACACTGTGCAGCCCACGGGTCTCCCAGGCAGAAGGGATTGCCACAGACTCCTCAAGAATCCACTGTACAAAATGTGTGTGTGTGTGTGTGTGTGTGTAACAGGAATATTTGAAAAAGAAATGATAAATAACCCAAAGGCACACTTTGATTCTGAAACTTCAAATTAAACACTGGAAATGGGCTTCCAGCTTAGCTGATACCCAGCCCCGTTCTGTCTCAAAGAATTATCTTGTCCATGTGCCTAGTGGTCAGAGATACCCTTCTCTTTTTGGATCACCAAGGAAACAGGTAATTCTCTGGGTCCTATTGTATATGGCTTACAGTACCTGAAATCATGCAATGTCTAAGTTAAATGCATATATATATATGCTTAAATTTCAAAACAACATCATTGCTTCTCTGATCCTGGAGACATTGTAAACTCTTTGTTCACTCCCACAGAACCATCAAGAATTTGTTCCTCTGTTAGATGATCCTAAATGCCCAAATTTCTGGGAAACCATCCACTTGAGCCACGGCTTCTGCAAACTCTGTGCTAAGATTACAATGGACTCATGCAGGATAATCACCTATATTTTGATGAAACTGAAAATTATTTTCTAAAAAACCTTCATTTTATGGTTTGCTGAATACTATGCAGAGAAATCATCTTAAATTACAAATTTCCAGAGTCAACAATGTATCACTTTACTAATCTGAAACACCAAGTCAGGTTTGGTAACTCAATAGGGCACTAAGGGCTGCTTCTGGCGAGTTTACTTTCCAGCATAGGAATGAGGCATGATTAATTACAACTCATCTCTCTTACATTTCTGCCATTTGACTTTGGATATCAGCCATAGACCAGGAATTAAGAAGCTGTCATTCCTAAATAAAAGGTTGAAATACAAAGCATTTCATTCCATCACATGAACATTTTAAAATAATTGCTCATGGTGTGAAACTGATTAGATTTCTATCACCCTTACATTATTTTCTACATTGGTACTAAAAAATTAAGTTTTACAAACTACCAATGATTAGAAATGCAATACCAGCAATAAAAATACTTGAAGAAGGTAGAAAATTTTTGATCTCAGTCCTCACACTTTCTTGTTAGTCTATTTGAAGACCACTTAGTCGGAATCGACTCAACGCCACTGGGTTGGGTTTGGTTTTGGTAGGACCAATTAACACTTCATGATGTTCTTCCTTTTCATAGACCGGCTTAGTTTAAAAATTATGATAACTTTTATTACTTCAATTGCCATTAGACATGTTTTAGCACATTGTCCTTACACCCTAAATATTAATCATTGCTAATTTGAACAAAATTATTCATTCTTAACCAAAAGCTGTGCTTTTTTTAACCCCTGAATCCTTATTTTTAAAGGTGAAAACACACAGTGGTTAGCTAATGTGATTAATTTGATTTGAATCACTGTTGCTTAAAACTAAATATGAGTTTTTTTCCAAGGAAAAGTTTCTGATCTATATTAAACTTATTCTATAAATTGATGAAACTATTCATAAGAGTGAAAGATTTCCTTTTTTCTGATACACTTTACATTCTTGTATTTGATATTTGACCTTCTTCCAATAAAAATGAAAACCACAGCTTGCCTAAGAATTGTTGATTACCCCAATGCCCTTGCTTATTTTAGAGAGAAATACATTGTGTTTCAAAACAATAAAACTACACAGTCATATGAAGAGAAGAAGTTCATGGCCACCACGCCCACTGGTGTGATGCAAACTGATGGACTAATAATGTAATATACTAAAAAATATCTTTTATTCTCAGCCATGTTGCCTGCATAATGTCACCACACAATAGTGTTTAATAGTCCTTGAATGCTAGTTTTCTGTCACTGGCAGAAGCCTTCATTGCAATGGACTGGTTCTGTTTAAAACACGGTATTTTGTGTGTATCAAGTTGCTTCAGGGCTATTCCCTACAGAGGAATGAAAACCAAGCATGAAAGAACAAGAAAATCCTTCTTAGAAGTTACAGCAGAAGATGGAAACACTGCAATTGACATGCACAGTTTCCTGGTGATTTCTGAAGAGGTAGATCTGCTTCTTTGTAATTCTTCTGCATAAATACCACCAAGGAAATTCCTAGACACTTGCTACCTGTCTTCATGGAGCAGGTTTGTCTTTAAAATTCTCTGAGACCTCAGGGATGTAACAAACCCTCTCACCGTCCGCTGTGAGAGAGAAAAGCTGCAGGTGAAAACATGCGTGTAGGACTTTCTTCTGATTCAAAATCACACAGCAAATTGGGAGTAATAACCCGGTGCTTTCAAAAATATTATTATCTTATAAAGTTAAACCCACAACCCAGAAATTCCACTCCTGGGTATTTATCCCAAGGAAGTGAAAACTTACATACACACAAAAACCTGCAAGTGAATGCTTCTAGCAGCTTTATTCAAAATCACCAAAACCTGGAAACAACCCAACTGTCCTCCAGCGGGTGAATCTATAAGCAAACCGGTACATCTACACCGTGGAATACTACTCAACGAGGGAAACAGAACCATTGATACATACAACATGCTCAGCAAAACTGTCCTATGCTGAGTAAAGGAAGCCAGGTGAAAAAGACTATATATTACATGATTTCATTTATACGATGTTCTGGAAAAAGTTGAAGTAAATGGACAAAGAACAGATCTGTGGTTGCCAGGACTGGAGTGGCGAATGAAGGAGGATGGGATATGAGGGGAGTCTGGGGGCAATATAACTGTTTACCATGTTGATTGTGGTTACATAAGTTTGCATTTGTCAAAACTCACAGAACTATACACTAAAAAAGTAAATTTTACTGAATGTAAGTTATACTTACATTTTTTTATTTTGAAAAACAGAATCATCAGTCTCCTACAATGAAAAATCTTTTTGCTTGTTCCAGGTAGCAACCACCTGCCTTTCGGTTCCTCCTTAATCTTGAAGAAATTTCTAAGTTTTCATTCAATTGCCCCCATTCTAATGAACTTCTCTCCTCTACAATATGTCCAACAATAGGTTCAGCCTTGCTCAGTGCTGGCAACATGTAGGAAGCTGATTTCTCCCCAAAACCCCCAGGGTGACCCGGGACTTCACTTGTTTTGCACAGCCCAGGCTTAGGCGAACTAGTTTAGGAGTGTGGCTCCCACTCGTACCGTACCTGGAACCCCAGAGTCTTTTCTGCGCATATTGCTGTTCAACTTCAACCACCGTCTCAAATGTGTCCCACTGACTATTGGCACCTACTTATGAGACTTTGTGCTAATCCACACTAAATGCCGTATTGTTGGATTCTGCTTTTAGCCAACATTTTCAGATACTGGTACAGCTTCCCAGATTCCAACAGGCAAACTTGATCAGGTATCTTCTGTGTCTTCACCCACATGGATGATGAAAATTTTAATCCATCAAATCAAAGTAATGGTGAGATGCCTTTTACTATCCACCAGATGGGAGGAAAAAAATAAAAGATTTATAATATCAGGTGTTAGAGAAGTTTCAGATAATGTGTATTTTCTTACAGTGTTGGTAGAATTACAAATAGGTAAAGACTTCTAAAAGGCAATTTAATTGTAATTACCCCAAGGATAAAGCTTTTGCTCCAGCAATTTCAGGTTTGAAGGAATCTGTCTGAGAGAACTACTCATACACATGCAAAATTGTACAAACACAGATTTTCATTGTAGCATTATTTAAAATACCAAGTAATGAAAAATAATTTAAGGAAGTTGTTAAATAGTGTTTTATGCACCCATGATACTAATAAATATTTGGATAGAAATTGCTATGTGCCAAGTATTGTGCCAGGAATTTCCTTGCATTATTTTATTTATTTTATTAACCCCATTTCACAGATGAAGCACCTGGAAGCATAGCGAGGTTAAGAGATTTGTCCAAGGTCACACAACTAGTATGTGAAAAAATTAGGACTCAAATCAGGCTTCAATGTACATACTTTTAACCACTATACTTCTTGCCTCTCTGAGAATAAGAGTACATAGAAGTCCTTAAGAAGAACAAGACAGACCCAGGTGAACTGACATAGAAAGAGTCCCAAGATTCATGACTCAGAGAAAGATGGTCTAAAACGTATTGCTACATAAAACAGGAGGTCACTGAACAATATAGATGGTTTAATTTCATTTGCATTCTGGAAGATATATACATATAAATAGACTTGAATGGGGAGTGAAGAGGGACTTTGAGGTTTTTTTCAGTAAAATATTTACTGATTAAGTGTTTACAAAGAAAATGTATTTATGTATTACTAATGTCAAAAAAGATGCAGCACTGGAAGTGCTCATTCATCTGTGCCAAGACATTTAGAAGACAGCTACCTGGTTAACCAACTGGAAGAGATCCATATATACGCCTATTCCCAAGAAAGGTATTCAACCAAATGTGGAGATTATAAAAAAATATCATTAATATCACATGCAAGCAAAATTTTGCTGAAGATGATTCAAAAGGGGCTGCAGCAGCATATCAGCAAGGAACCGCCAGAAATTCAGGCCAGATTTAGAAGAGGACTTGTAACCAGGGATATCACTGCTGACGTCTCTGGCTGAAAACAGAGAATACAAGAAAGATGTTTACCTGTGTTTTATTGACTCTATAAAGGCATTCGACTATGTGGATCACAACAAATTATGGATAACATTGCAGAGAATGGGAATTCTGGAGCGATTAATTGTGCTAATGAGGAACCTGTACATGGATCAAGAGGCAGTCATTCGAAAAGAACAAGGGGATATCATATGGTTTAAAGTCAGGAAAGGTGTGAGTCAGGGTTGTATCCATTCACCATACCTATTCGATCTGTACGCTGAGAAAATAATATGAGAAGCTGAATTATATGAAGAAGAATGTGGCATCAGGATTGGAGGAAGACTCATTAACAGCCTGTGTTAGGCAGATAACACAACTTTGCTTGCTGAAAGTGAGGAGGACTTGAAGCACTTACTGATGAAGATTGAGGAACTCAACCTTCAGTATGGAGTACA
The DNA here is from genome assembly GCF_024166365.1 of Elephas maximus indicus. Taxonomy (NCBI): domain Eukaryota; kingdom Metazoa; phylum Chordata; class Mammalia; order Proboscidea; family Elephantidae; genus Elephas; species Elephas maximus. The sequence goes on along the minus strand of NC_064843.1, from coordinate 63,693,498 downwards.
CCTCAACATAAAGAAAACAAAAATCAGAGCAAGTGGAGCCAAGATGGCAGAACAGACAGACACTTCCGGCAAGCCCTCTTTACAACAGAGACCCAAAAAAACAAGCCAAACAAGTATATTTGGGACAAGCTGGGAGCCCTGACCTTCAAAGGCAAGCTTAGAAAATGAACTGAAGGGCAGGGAGACGAAGACACCATTCAGAACCGGAGAGGAGTTACAGGACCTGAATCTCGGGAAGCCCTCAGGCACCATTTCCGAAGCAGCAGCAGTGGGCTGGTACTAGCATTCGGCCACATTTTCCTCAGGGAGAAGCAGGCAGCCACTCAGCCTACTCACACCTCCGGAACCTGAGAAGAATGGCACTCTCACCAAAAGCTAAGAACTTGCATATATTTAACCAGGCCCCCCACCCCCAAACTGGCTTCACAGCTGAATTCCCTGGGGCTGAGATAGGCCCTGTTGAGCACCTAGAGCCATCCTCCCAGCCTTGGAGAAGGAAAAAATTTGAGATTAGGGGAAAAGATAATTTGCCAGCTCCACTAAACAGGGGAGCTCAGGACAGAAATGGCTCCTATCCAAGCATAAATGGTTAGTGGACTTTGAGAACTTTTTGCTTCTGCATGGACCTGTGTGGGCCTATTTCAGGAGAATAGGCCCTTGTTGGCAGACTCCAACCATTTCAGCTGTACGGTAGAAAGGTGAGTGTTTGATGTTTGACTTTGCTTTGCCTATCAAGGTCCTCACCTACCCACATCAGGGACCTAAGAACCGGTAGCTTCACTCAGGTCACCCAGCTACCCACAACAGGGGTCCAAGGATAACTGGTACCCCTCAGTCCTTACAACCAAAAACATTGGGTGCCCATTGTCCATCTGCAGAACCCACCCACTTCCGCGCTGTAGGGAACACGGACATGCTTTCCACAGAGACACTCAGTTCTCAGGTCGGTTCTCAGCCCCCTGCCTTGTTCAGAGAGTGACCCCCTGCTGCAATCAGATACCGCTACATACACCAATCACCCCTGCCCCTCTAAGACTGTAGGACACAGCCTATACCACACACTTGATTATCAGCTACCTGGAAACCTGAGCTGAATTCATACAAGAAAAGTAAACAGACTCCTAGACTGGTATATCTGATAACAGCTCTAGCCATCTGGGGACACGAGGTCAGAGCTCCAAAGGCGAAAATAATTAAGCTAGCTCACTCAAGCAACCCATTTGGGTATATCAAAACAAGAAAAGGAAGAAGCTACAACACACTAAACAAGCATAAACTAATACAATAACCTATAGATTGGCCAGAGACAAGAGTCAGTATCAGTCACATAAAGAAACAGACCATGATCATCTCAACAAGCTTTCAAAACAAAGAATCCAGGGATCTTCTAGATGAAAGTGCATTCCTTGAATTACCAGAGGCAGAATACAAAAGATTAATATACAGAATCCTTCAAGACATCAGGAAGGAAATGAGGCAATATGCAGAACAACCCACGGAACACACAGATAAAGAAACTGAAGAAATTAGAAAGATTATTCAGGAACATAATGAAAAACTTAACAAGCTGGAAAAATCCATAGACAGACAGCAATCACACATTCAGAAGATTAACAATAAAATTACAGAATTAGACAGCTCAATAGAAAGTCAGAGGAGCAGAATTGAGCAAGTAGAAGACAGAATTTCTGAACTTGAAGATGAATCACTTGGCACTAATACATTTGAAGAAAAATTAGATAAAAGAATTTTTAAAAAATGAAGAAACCTTAAGAATCATGTGGGATTCTATTAAGAGAAATAACCTACGAGTGATTGGAGTACCAGAACAGGGAGGGATAACAGAAAATACAGAGAGAATTCTTGAAGATTTGTTGGCAGAAAACTTCCTTGATATCGTGAAAGACGAGAAGATATCTATCAAAGATGCTCATTGAACTCCACATAAGGTAGATGTTAAAAGAAACTCACCAAAACACATTATAATCAAACTTATAAAAACCAAAGATAAAGAGAGAATTTTAAGAGGACCCAGGGATAAACGAAAAGTAACCTACAAAGGAGAGCCAATAAGAATAAGCTCGGACTACTCGGCAGAAACCATGCAGGCAAGAAGGCAATTAAAAAAAAAAAATAAGATGACATATTTTAAAAATTGAACGAAAAAAAATTGCCTGCCAATAATCATATATCCAGCAAAACAGTCTCTTAAATATGAAGGTGAAATTAGGACATTTCCAGATAAACAGAAGTTTAGGGAATTCGTAAAAACGAAACCAAAACTACAAGAAATACTAAAGGCAGTACTTTGGTTAGAAAATCAATAATATCAGGTATCAACCCAAGACTAGAACACTGGGCAGAGCAATCAGAAGTCAACCTAGAGAGAGAAATAAAAAAAAAAAAACAAAGCAACGTTATAAAAAAAAAGCTCAAAACAGGGTAACAGCAATGTTATTATATCAAAGAAGACAACATTAAAACAATAAAGAGTGACAAAGAAATGTAGTCATAGATCTTCCAAAAGGAGAAGAAGGTACAGCAATACAAAGATATAAAAGGTTAAAATTTAGAAAAAAAGGGGTAAATAATAAGGTAACCGCAAAGGAAACAAACTATCCTACTCATCGAAATAAAATACAAGAAAAAAATAGAGACTCAGCAGAAAAAAAATCAAGAACAATGAATATGAGCAAAGGACAGTATATAAAGATAATCTACTCAGCACATAAAATTAAGTGGGAAAAAGAAAATGTCAACAACACACAAAAAAGACATCAAAATGATATCACTAAAATCTTACCTATCCATAATTACGCTGAATGTAAATGGACTAAATGCACCAATAAAGAGGCAGAGAGTGGCAGGATGGATTAAAAAACACGATCTGTCTATATGCTGAGAAACACCTTAGACTTAAAGACACAAACTAAAGCTCAAAGGATGGAAAAAAAAAAATATATCAAGCAAACAGCAATCAAAAAAGAGCAGGAGTAACAATACTAATTTATGACAAAATAGACTTTGAAGTTAAATCCACCATAAAGGATAAGGAAGGACACTATATAATGATTAAAGGGACAATACACCAAGGAGCTATAACCATATTAAATATTTATGCACCCAATGACAGGGCTGCAAGATAGATAAAACAACTCTATCAGCATTGAAAAGTGAGATAGACAGCTCCACCAATATAGTAGGAGATTTCAACACACCACTTTCAGTGAAGGAGAGGACATCCAGAAAGAAGCTCAATAAACACATGGGAGATCTAAATGCCAGACCTTATAGAAATATATAGAACACTCCACCCAATAGCAGCCAAGTTTACCTTCTTTTCTAGTGCACATGGAACATTCTCTAGAATAGACTGCATATTAGGTCATAAAGCAAGCCTTAGCAGAATCCAAAACATTGAAATATTACAAAGCATCTTCTCTGACCATAAGGCCATAAAAGTGGAAAACAGTAACAGAAAAGGCAGGGAAAAGAAATCAAACACTTGGAAACTGAACACTACCCTGCTCAGAAAAGACTGGACTATAGAAGACATTAAGGATGGAATAAAGAAATGCATAGAATTCAATGAGAATGAAAACATTTTCTATCAGCACCTTTGGGACACAGTGAAAGCAGTGCTCAGAGGTCAACTTTTATCAATAAATGCACACATACAAAAAGAAGAAAGGGCCAAAATTAAAGAATTAACCCTACAACTTGAACAAAGAGAAAGAGAGCAACAAAAGAAATGCTCAGGCACCAGAAGACAACAAATAATAAAAATTAGAGCAGAACTAAATAAAATTTAAAAAAAAAATAGAAAACAGAAAAACAATTGAAAGAATTAACAAGACCAAAAGCTGGTTCTTTGAAAAAATCAACAAAATTGATAAACCATTGGCCAAATTGACAAAGAAAAACAGAAGAGGAAATAAATAACCTGAATAAGAAATGAGATGGGCAATATTACAACAGACCCAACTGAAATTAAAAGAATCATATCATATTACTACGAAAAATTGTATTCTAAGAAATTTGAAAACCTAGAAGAAATGGATGATTTCCTAGAAACACACTACCCACCTAAACTAACACAAACAGAGGTAGAACAACTAAATAGACCCATAACAAAAGAAGACATTGAAAAGGTAATCAAAAAACGCCCAACAAAAACAACAAAAAAAGGCAGAGTTCTACCAAACTTTCAGAGAAGAATTAACACCACTACTACTAAAGGTATTTCAGAGCATCGAAAATGACGGAATTCTCCCAAACTCATCCTATGAAGCCAGCATATCCCTCATACCAAAACCAGGTAAAAAAAAAAACACAAAAAAAGAAAATTACAGACCTATATCCCTCATGAACTGAGATGCAAAAATATGCAACAAAATTGTAGCCAATAGAATTCAACAACATATCAAAAAAATAATTCACCATGACCAAGTGGGATTCATACCAGGTATCCAGGGATGGTTCAACATTAGAAAAACAATTAATGTAATCCATCACATAAATAAAACAAAAGACAAGAATCACATGATTTTATCAATTCATGCAGAGAAGGCATTTAACAAAGTTCAACACCCACTCATGATAAAAACTCTCCACAAACTAGGAATAGAAGGGAAATTCTTCAACATAATAAAGGGCATTTATAGAAAGCCAACAGCCAACATCATCCTAAATGGAGAGAGCCTGAAAGCATTTCCCTTGAGAATGGGAAGAAGACAAGAATGCCCTTTATTACCACTCTTATTCAACATTGTGCTGGAGGTCCCAGGCAGAACAATCAGGCTAGACAAAGAAATAAAGGGCATCCAGATTGGCAAGGAAGAATTAAAATTATTTCTATTTGCAGACGGCATGATCTTATACAGAGAAAACCCTAAGGAATCCTCAAGAAAACTACTGAAACTAATAGATCAGCAAAGTATCGGGATACAAGATAAACATACTAAAATCTTTTTGTTGGTTGGATTCCTCCACACCAACAAAAAGAATATCCAAGAGGAAATCACCAAATCAATACCATTTACAGTAGCCCCCAAGAAGATAAAATACTTAGGAATAAATCTTACCAGAGATGTAAAAGACTTAACACAAAGAAAACTACAATACACTTCTGCAAGAAACAAAAACGAAACTACATAAGTGGAAAAACATACGTTGCTCATGGACAGGAAGACTTAACATTATAAAAATGGAAATTCTACCAAAAGCAATCTACACATTTAATGCAATTCCAATCCAAATTCCAACGACATTCTTTAATGAGATGGAGAAACAAATCACCAACTTCGTATGGAAGGGAAAGAAAAAAAAAATCCAGATAAATAAGGCATTACTGAAAAAAGAAGAACAAAATGGGTGGCCTTACTCTACCTGGTTTTAGAACCAATTATACTGCCAAAGTAGTCAAAACAGCCTGGTACTGGTACAACAGATACATAGACCAATGGAACAGAATTGAGAATCCAGACATAAATCCATCCACGTATGAGCAGCTGATATTTGACAAAAGCTCCAAAACAGTTAAATGGGGAAAAGACAGTCTTTTTAACAAATGGTGCTGGCATAACTGGATATCCATCTCCCAAAAAAATGAAACAAGACCCATACCTCACTCCATGCACAAAAGGAGCTCAAAATGGATCAAAGACCTAAATATAAAATCTAAAACGATAAAGATCATGGGAGAAAAAATAGGGACAATGCTAGAAGCCCTAATATATGGCATAAACAGTATACCAAATATTACTAACAATGCAGAAGAGAAACTAGATAACTGGGAGCTCCTAAAAATCAAACAACTATGCTCATCCAAAGACTTCACCAAAAGAGTAAAAAGATTACCTACAGACCGGGAAAAAGTTTTTAGCTATGACCGTTCCAATCAGAGCCCGATCTCTAAAATCTACAGGATACTGCGAAAACTCAACTACAAAAAGACAAATAACCCAATTAAAAAATGGGCAAAGGATATGAACAGGCACTTCACTAAAGAAGACATTCCAGTCACTAACAGATGCATGAGGAAATGCTCACAATCATTAGCCATTAGAGAAATGCAGATCAAAGCTACAATGAGATTCCATCTCACTCCAACAAGGCAGGCATTAATCCAAAAAACACAAAATAATAAATGTTGGAGAGGTTGTAGAGAGACTGGAACACTTATACACTGCTGTTGGGAATGTAAAATGGTACAACCACTTTGGAAATCGATTTGGCGCTTCCTTAAAAAGCTAGAAATAGAACTACTATACAATCCAGCAATCCCACTCCTTGGAATATATCCTAGAGAATTAAGGGTCTTTACACGAACAGATATATGCACACCCATGTTCATTGCAACACTGTACAATAGCAAAAAGATGGAAGCAACCGAGGTGCCCATCAATAGGTGAATGGATAAATTATGGTGTATTCACACAATGGAATACTACATATCAATAAAAAACAGTGATGAATCTGTAAAACATTCCATAACATGGAGGAATCTGGAAGGCATTATGCTGAGTGAAATTAAAAAAAAGATGAATCTGTAAAACATTCCATAACATGGAGGAATCTGGAAGGCATTATGCTGAGTGAAATTAGTCAGGTGCAAAAGGACAACTATTGTATAAGACCACTATTATAATAACTGGAGAAAAAGTTTAAACAGAGCAGAAAATACTCTTTGGTGGTTACGAGAGAGGGGAGGGAGGGAGGGAGAGGAACTTTCACTAATTAGATTGCGGATAAGAATTATTTTAGGTGAAGGGAAAGACAACACAACACAGGCGAGGTCAGCACAAGTGGACTAAACTAAAAGCAAAGAAGTTTCCTGAATAAACTGAACACTTCGAAGGCCAGCATAGCAGGGGCGGGGGTTTGGAGACCATGGTTTCAGGGGACACCTAAGCCAATTGACATAATAAAATCTATTAAGAAAACACTTTGCATCCCACTTTGAAGAGGGGCGTCTGGGGCTTTTTTTTTTTTTTTAATCTTTTTTTTCTTTTTATAATTTTTATCGTGCTTTGGGGTCTTAAATGCTAGCAAGTGGCCATCTATGATACTTCAATGGGTCTCAACCCACCTGGAGCAAAGGAGAATGAAGAACATGAAAGACACAAGGTAATTACGAGCCCAAGAGCCAGAAGGGACCACATAAACCACAGATTACATCCACCTGAGACCAGAAAAACTAGACCGTGCCTGGGTACATCCGATGATGCCCTGACAGGGAACACAACAGAGAACCCCTGAGGGTCAGAAGAGCAGTGGGATGCAGACCCCAAATTTTAGTAAAAAGGCCATATTTAATGGTCTGGCTAGACTAGAAGGACCCCAGTGGTCATGGTCCCCAGACCTTCTGTTAGCCCAAGACAGGAACCATCCCCAAAGCCAACTCTTCAGACAGGGATTGGACTGGACTATGGGATAGAAATTGATACTGGTGAAGAGTGAGCTTCTTGGATCAAGTAGGTATATGAGACTTGTTGGCATCTCCTGTCTGGAGGGGAGATGAGAGGGCAAAGTGGGTCAGAAGCTGGCTGAATGAACACAAAAATAGAGAGTGGAGGGAAGGAGTGTGCTGTCTCATTAGGGAGAGAGCAATTAGGAATATATAGCAAGGTGTATATAAATTTTTGTATTAGAGACTGACTCGACTTGTAAACTTTCACTTAAATCACAATAAAAAAGAATTTTTTTTTAAGTATTTTAAGTAAACTTTCTATTAAACATCCTAAACTAAAAATAAAGGAATTTTTCCAAAAAGATAAAAGTTAACTTGGGTTCTCTGAACGGTGAGATAGATTACGGGTGATTAAGATTTTCTTCTTTGTATATTTTGCATTTTCCAAAATTTCTTTAATAAACATTTATTTATTTTTGAGTCAGATATTTTTAAGTGTCATTTAATTTTTTAATTCAAGGAAAAAATGGTTCAGTGGGTAATATTTTTATGGTAAATATCTTGTCAGACTAAAAATGCATTAATGGTGTTAATATTATAAACAAAAATTACTTAAATCCTCCAAAATTTTCTTCTATAACATTCCATCGTTTGATGAAGAAATCCATGTCTTTCTGGATTCTAATTTCTAAAATACTCTGGGAAAAATGCAATAAAAATCAAAAGTCATTATTATTAATAATTTCCTTATGTTTTCAGGGAGTCCCTGGCTGATACAAACAGTTAACACACTCAGCTGCTAAAGGAAATATTGGAGGGTTGAGTCCACCCAAATGCACCTTGGAAGAAAGACTGGCAGTCTACTTCTAAAAAATCAGACATTGAAAACCCTAGGGTTTTCAGTTCTACTCTGACATACACGAGGTCTCCATAAGTTGAAGTTGACTCGAAGTCATTTAGCAACAATGTTTTCAAAGCCAACATGATTTCCATCTGAGACCAATGTCTAAGGCCACCAGGTATGAAAGACAGGGACATTTTAGTTTGTTCTTTAACAGATTTGCGTCCTCTTCACAATTTCTGTATCTTTCCTCTCCATCTTTCCCTTCTGCTTCTAGCATTTCTTCTTCCACTGAGTTTGTGGAAGCACTGCTCTAGATAGGAGAAAGGGGTTCGAATTTCATGTTGGCCACTATGAACACCCAGGGCTGCTGCAAATGAGGGCATTAGACTCACGTACTTCCTTCTGTTTTGCTACATTGCTAAGGCAGAGAAATACTGGTAGTGAGTAACTTGCATTCTGATGGGACTGGAAACTTAAGCCTTTCCAGTCACTAAGGTACGATTTTTAAATTTTGAGGAATTAGGTAAAATTACACCATGAATGTATGAATAAATATATGTACTCTAGGGAACTATTTTAGGGAACTATTTAGTAATTTACAAATCATGTAAATTATGTCATACATGAATTATAAATTATAAAATGATTTCCTGCTAACCAAAGATTTAGCATTGCTCCCAGAAAAGCTTGCCTTCCTCCCTAGGAATAATTTCCTCCCTGCAGACTTAGGCTAATGACTCATCTGCTGCCAGCCCACACACTGGGGGGCATCTATCTGTGCGTTCCCTAACGATGCAGAAACACTGCTTATGCCCAGCAACAAATACGGAATGAATTAGATAGTGGGGGCTGGTTGTAGAGTGTAACTAAGAGAAATTAAAACTTTAAAAATATGCCAAGACAAACATTTTCATAAATGAAGGCAGAACACGATTATCTTTAGAGTAGTTAAAAAAAGCACAGAATAAATTAAAATAATCTTCATAAATCCAGTGAGCTGGTTCAAGATTTGATCATGGTGTTTAATCAGCAGAAATTGCATTTGACTTAACATATCCACCTGTCAGGATGAAGTGTGGGTGGCGGCCATGAATCTTCATCCACAAAGTAAGATGTGCTAGAAATACACTTTGCGCCCAAGAGGTACAAAAAAGCCTGTTTGCCTTTGTGGATCGGGAAAAATAAAAACGCAAATTAATATCTGAGAATATCACCCTTCCACATTTGCCATCCCAAGTCCAGAGAGCTTTGTCAACCCCATTTGCTGTGCGGCATTTTACTTACCCTGTTTGCATGAGTCACCACGAGTTGGAGCGGACTCAACAGCAAATAACACCACCCAGAGCAGCCTACTGTGTTTTAACCACCCAAGGGCCTCTAGAGGGACCTTCTTTCCCTATCCTCCCTTTCCCTGTCTCAGGGAGTGAAGGATGGACATGGACAATTCCAGAAGTAGGGAGAAGTCACTGCCAAGAGCCTGGACTTGCAGGAAGGTGAAGCGTCTGGGGAAAGGCATCAGTCACAGGAGGTGGGCAGCGGTGCCCTCAGGAACCTGCAAGTCAGCACTTCTAGACACAGGAGTAAGAGGCTTGTCTCACTGTATCTCTGCTGAGTCACCCCAACCTTCAAAGAGTCTGGACAAGGACTGTGACCTGGTCTCAGTAGAGCCCTGAAGCTGTCAGGTGATGCTGCCATGTTCCTGGTCTAGAGGGGACTGTGTTGGATCAGTGGCCCCAGGTCACAGGTACACCCACCCCTGGGGTGGGGAGGTAAGGTGAGGGTTGGGTCTCGTTAGCAGCAACACCACTACAATTTCCTGCCCTGTCCCAGTCTGACCTCAAGGACATGTCTGACACTCCTGCTCCTCCAGAGGACACAGAGAATAGCCAGGACAAATGCACACAAACGTCACAGCACCCTCCAGATCCATGCGGGACAACTCAAGGAAGAAGCTAGGTTCCCTGTTAACCTTGCACTATGAGAACCACCAGGAACTGGGGGTTTTGTATATACAGTGGAGCCTGGGACATGGAATTTGCAGGTAAATATTATGTCAAAAGAGGGAAAACAATAGTGCTTGCTTAAACGGCTCAAGTTCTTTTAATCTGCATTGCAAACCCTATCTTGGGGTGTTCAGAGAAATAACGAACAAAAAGCGCTGTGAAAACACTGGTATTTATATGCTCGTCTATGCATATTTAAACTCCACTCTCCCAGAGGCCTTTGTAGTCATGTTTTAGTGCCCCACAGATAGCCCCTTGGTGCTCACATTCGCACATAAGCTGATGCCTTCCCATTGCAAGCATGGGTAATTTTGTCCTAAAGGCTGTCTTTGGCCACAGCAGCATGCTTGGTCCACATGCAGGGTAGGCTAGAGTGCTGGGAAACTGTTGCCTCCAGAAACTGCCTCCACTAATGAGTGATGGGAGTGGGTGGATAAGCACCTCAACTCCCTCTGGGTAAGATAATCCTGAGAAACTTTCTGCCCACACTCCCAGAGGTCCCTGACAGTACTGAGCTCCTGTTGCCCACAGTGGTGATCTATTCACTATCACACCCTCCCTTTGCTTCCTTTTGTCCATGCCTCACTTTCCCATTCCCCTCCTGATGCTCCCTGAGATCGCCTCCCAGATAAATTACATGTATCCAAAATCTTGCCTCAGAATCTGCCTTATAGGGAGCCCAAACATCGACAACCTTACAATTCCAAAGACAATCTTTCATTTATTCTCAACATGACATGGTGAAATTTACATAACTAACTCAATAAAATTGTTAAATAAAGAAAGCAGAGAAAAGAGAAAATGAAGGTAGGATAGTTCAATATCCCCAGAATTTCTCCAAAAATGTCTGCAGTAGGTGGACCACAAACTTGGAGCTAAGCTTTATAGAAGGACAAATGCCGTTAAAAGATTCCAGGAAGCCAAAAAATATTTAAAAAAAAAAAAAATCTAGCAGCTCAGAAGAAAAACATTTTTTCATGCCAGGGCATACTAAAAGGAGTTTGTCTTGTAGTGCCTCATAAAAGGGTCTCTGTGTAAAAGAGTGCCCAGTGTCTGGACTGAATTATGTCCCCAAAAAATATATGTCATAAATCCTAACCTCTATGCCTGTGCTTATAATCTCATTTGGGAATGGGTTGTCTTTGTTATGTTAATATGGCAAGATAGTGTAAGGTGTATCGAGTCAATATCTTTTGAAATATAAAAGAGATTAAACAAAGAAGCAGAGATAGGGAAAGAGGGATGTCAAGCCACGTGAAGATCACCCAAGAGCAGAAGCTCAAAGAGACAAGAACCTTCCCCAGAGCTGACAAGACAGACAGCCTTCCCCTAGAGCCAGAACCCTAAATTCAGATTTCTACCCTCTTAAATTGTGAGAAAATAAATTTCTGTTTGTGAAAGCCACTCATTTGTGGTATTTCTGTTATAGCAGCACAAGACAACTAAGACAGAATTTGATACCTACAGTGGAGCGGTGCTCTAACAGATATATAAAATGTGGAAGCATTTTTTGAATTGTTATAATGTGTAGAGGCTGGAAGAGTTGTAAGGTGCCTAGTAGTAAAAGACTCCACCACATGTCTGTCAGTTTGTTGTACTGTGTTGGTTTGTGTGTTGCTGTGATGCTGGAAGCTATGCCACCAGTATTTCAAATACAAGCAGGGTCATGCATGGGGGATGGGTTTCAGCAGAGCTTCCAGACTAAGACAGGCTAGGAAGAGAGACCTGGCAGTCTACTTCTGAAAAAATTGACTAGTGAAAACCTTACAGATAGCAGTGAAACATTGCCTGATACAGTGACAGAAGATGAGCCCTTCAGTTAGAAGGCACTCAAAATACCCTGGGGAAGAACTGCCTTTTCAGAGTAGAGTCAACCTTAAGGACACAGATGGAGTAAAGCTTTCAGGACCTCCGTTTGCTGATGTGACATAACTTAAAATGAGAAGAAACAGCTGTAAATATCCATTAATGATAGGAACATGGAATGTACAAATTAAGAACCTAAGAATAATGGAAGTTGTCAAAAATGAGATAGAATACATAAAGATCGATATTCTAAGCATCAGTGAGCTGAAATGGACAGGTATTGGCCATTTTGAATTAGACAGTCATATGGTCTACTATGCAAGCTGTCTTATTTAGTGCTGCTATAATAGAAATACCACAAATGGATGGCTCTAACAAATACAAGTTTATTGTCTCACAGTCTAGTAGGCTAGAACTCCAAATTCAAGGCACCAGCTCCAGGGAAAGTCTTTCTCTCTCTTTTGGCTCTAAAGGAAGGTCTTTGTCATCAATTTTCCTCTGGTCTAGGACTTCTCAGCACAGAGACCCTGGGTCCAAAAGACATGCTTTGCTCCTGGAAATATTTTCTTGGTGGTATGAGGTCTCCCCATCTCTCTGCTCACTTCTCTCTTTTATATCTCAAAAAAGATTGACTCGAGATACAACCTGATTTTGTAGATTGAGTCCTGCCTCATTAACATAACTCCTCTAGTCCTGTCTCATTAACATCATAAAGGAAGGATTTAAAACACACAAAAATCACATCAAGTGACAAAATGGTGGTTAATCACACAATACTGGGAATCATGGTCTAGCCAAGTTGATAACACATTTTGAGGGGGAAACAATTCAATGTATAACACTGGTAATGACAAATTGAAGAGGAATAGTGTCGCATTCATCGTCAAAAAGAACATTCTATCTTGAAGTACAATGCTATCAGTGACCAGATAATATCCTTACGCCTAAAGGAAAACCAGTTTATACGACTATGATTTGAATTTACCCACCAACCACTAATGCGAAAGATAAAGAAATTGAAACTTTTTACCAACTTCTGCAGTCTGAAATTGATCAAACACGCAATCAAAATGCATTATAATCACTGATGATTGGAATGTGAAAGTTGGAAACAAAGAAGGATCTACAGTTGGAAAATAAGGCCTTAGTGATAGAAATGATGCCAGAGATCCCACATGATAGAATTTTGCAAGTCCAACTAATTATTGATTGCAAATACCTTTATTCAGCAAAATAAATGGCGATCTCACTGAAAGGAAAAACAGGAATCAAATCAACTACATCTGTAGAAATAGATGATGGAAAACCTCAGTGTCATCAGTCAGAACAAGGCCAGGGGCTGACCGTAGAAAAGCCCATCAATTGCTCATACGCAAGTTCAAGTTGAAGCTGAAGAAAACTAAAATGTGTCCACAAGAGCCAAAATACAACCTTGACACTATCCCACCTGAATTTGGAGACCATCTTAAGAATAGACTTGATGCATTGAACACTAATGAATGAAGACTAGGTGAGTTGTAGGATGAAATCAAGGACATCATATACAAAGAAAGCAAAAAGTCATTAAAAAGACAGGAAAGAAAACACCAAAATAAATGTCAGAAGAGACTCTGAAACTTGCTCTTAAGCACAGATTAGCTAAAGTGAATGGAAGAAATGATGAAAAAAGATAAACAGCAGATTTCAAAGGGCAGCTCCAGAAGACAAAGGGAAGTGCTATAATGAAATGTGCAAAGACCTGGAGTCAGAAAACCAAAAGGGAAGAATTCAGTTGGCATTTCTCAAGCAGAAAGAACTGAAGAAAAAATTCAAGCCTCAAGTTGCCATTTTGAAGGATTCTATGGGCAAAATATTGGACAACACAGTAAGAACACTTCTTTCAAAAGAAGATGGAAGGGATACACAGAGTCACCGTCCCAAAAATAATTAGTCGATGTTAAAACATTTCAGGAGGCAGCATATGACCAAGAACTGAAGGTACTGAAAGAAGAGGTCCAAGCTGCACTAAAGGCATTTGCAAAAAACAAGGCTCCAGGAACTGACAGAATATCAACTGAGATGCTTCAACAAACGGAGTCAGCACAGGAGTTGCTCATTCATCTATGCCAAGAAATTTGGAACACAGCTACCTGGTCAATGGACTGGAAGAGATGCATATTCATGCCCATTACAAAGAAAGGTGATTCAAAAGAATTCAAAAATCATCGAATGATGTAATTAATATCACACCCAAGTAAAATTTTGCCAAAGATTATTCAAAAATGGTTGCACCAGTACATCCACAGAGAACTGCCAAAAGTTCAAGATGGATTCAGGAGAGAACATGGAAGGAGGGATATCATTGCTGATATCAGATGGATCTTGGCTAAAACCGGAGAACATCAGAAAGACATTTACCTGTGTAAATCATAAGAAATTGTGACTGTGTAAATCATAAGAAATTATGAACAGCATTGCGAAGTAGGGGAATTGCAGAACACTTCATTGTGCTCATGTGGAACCTGTACATAGAACAAGAGGCAGTTGTTCCAGTAGAACAAGGGGATACTGTGTATTTTAAAATCACAAAAGGTATGTGTCAGGGTTATGTCCTTTAATCATACTTATTTAATCTGTATGCTGAGCAAATAATCCGAGAAGATGAACAATATGAAGAAGAATATGGTATCAGGATTGGACGAAGATTAATTAACAACCTGCGATATGTATTTGACACAACCTTGCTAGCTAAAATTGAAGAGGACTGAAGCACTTACTGATGAAGATCCAAGACTACAGCCTTCAGGACAGATTACACCTCAACATAAAGAAAACAAGAATCCTCACAACTGGACCAATAAGCAACATCATTGTTGAACAGAGACAATATTGAAGTTGTCAAGGGTTTCATTTTACCTAGATCCACAATCAATACCCATGGAAGCAGCAGTAGAGAAATCAAATCATGTATTGCATCGGGCAAATATTTTGCAACAGACCTCTTTAAAGTGTTCAAAAGAAAGGTGTCACTTTGAAGACTCTTAGTTGCCTGACCCAAGCCATGATAGCTTCAATCACCTCATGAGCATCCAAAAGCTGAAGAAGAATTGATGCATTTGAATTATGATGTTGGAAAAGAATACTGAACATACAATGGACTCTCAGAAGAAAGAACAAATCTGCCTTTGAAGAAGTACAGCCAGAGTAGTCCTTAGAAGCAAGGACAGCAAGACTTCAGCTCACATACTTTGGAAATGTTATCAGGAGGGGCCAGTCCTTGCAGAAGGACATCATACTTGGTAAGAATGAGGGTCAGCAAAAAAGAAGACCCTGGATGAGACACAGTGGGTGCAACAATAGGCTAAAATGTAGCAAGGATTTTGAAGATGGTGCAGGACCAGGCAGTGTTTCATTCTGCTGTAAAT
The DNA here is from genome assembly GCF_024166365.1 of Elephas maximus indicus. Taxonomy (NCBI): domain Eukaryota; kingdom Metazoa; phylum Chordata; class Mammalia; order Proboscidea; family Elephantidae; genus Elephas; species Elephas maximus. Next base: position 63,678,030 of record NC_064843.1, on the reverse strand, counting down.
AGGGTCACTATGAATTGGAACTGACTCGAAAACACCTAACAATGACAATAATAGTAAAAGCCTAGATTGCCTTGAAGAGACTTTCGGTAGAACTATGGACTTCAAAGGCAATTCTGGTGAGGGCTCTGAAGGAACGAGAAGAGCTATAGATAAAGTCTGTATTTTCTTAGAGAACACATATGGCACCAGCAACAGAATGTTGTTAAAATTGTGTGGACCTTGAAGGTGCTTCTGGTGAGACTTTAAAGAAAATGATGGACATATGATTGATCAATGGAGGAAGAGCAGTGCTTTTTAAGCAGTGGCAAAGAACTCATCTGCATTATGTTCAAATGTTTGGTGGACGATAGAACTTGTCAGTGATGAACTGGAATACCTGGCTGACAAGATTTCTAAGCAAGATCTAAAAGGGGCCATGAGGTTTGTCCTTGCCACTCATAGTAAAATGTGAGGGGAAAGAGATGAACTTAAAAATGAACTGTTGAAAATGAAAATAGAGCTTAAAGATTTGGAAAATTCTTTTCTACCAACTAAGTACACGTGTCCTAGAATGTTCGCCAAGAATGTGCTACACAAACTTGTGTTAAAGAGATTAAGCCTGTGACTGATGGATCTAACCAACTACCGCAACAGACAACCCGTCAGCTTAGACTAAAGGGGACAGAGAAAGAACAAAAGGAAAGAATGCTGTCTGCCTCTTGGAACTCAACAAGCAGGAAACAAGCCAAAAGAGCTACCTCTGTTCTCCAAGAAAAGAAAAGGACCATCACTGGAGCAGCTCGGAGATCAAAAGAACTGTTGGAAGGAGCACAGGAAACAGGGCTTTCTCGGTTTCAAAGGGTGGGCCCCAGTCTCCTGGATCTCAAAGCCTCCTAAGTTGCAGAGTCAGATCTTGGCCAACTCAGTTTGAGAGTGTGGGACTGCCATCAAAATGTGCCAAGGGGATGGGGCTGTCACACAAAACTGAGGGGGCAAGGCTGCCATGCCCAAGGGTCAGAAGAATGGGCTTGGGGGTGGGGTCACCACACAGGTGAGCTAGGAGAATGGGGCTTCTCAAAGCTGAGGGAGTAGAGTTGCCGTCTCTGTGGGCCTGGAAAGCAGAGCTGTAGCCCAGGGCCAAAAGGTCTATACCCAGAATCCAGAGGGCACGGCCAATGCCCAGAGTCTGAAGGATCAGACCATTGCCCAAATGATTTTAGAAAAGAGAGGATTATTTTCAAGCCTTGAGAGCTGATTAAAATTGTTCTGCTGCGTTTTGGACTTGCTGTTGCCCATTATCCCTTCTTCCCCTCCAATTTCTCCCATTTGTAATTGAAATGTCTACCTTGTGCCTGTTTTACTACTTTACTTTGGAAATAGATAACTTCTATTCTGTATTTCATAGGTTCACAGATGAAGAGGAGTTTTGCCTTAGGATGGAATACACCTAAAGCCTCACCCATATTTGATTTAGATGCTTCAAATGATGAGATTTGGGACTTGGAGTTGATTTAAGGCTTTTGGGATTATGTGATGGGGTGAACGTGTTCTGCATGTGACAAGGGCATGAATTTTATAAGGCTAAAAGGTGGAATATTATGGACTGAATTATGTCCCCAAAAAATATGTTTTATAAATCCTAACCTTTATGCCTGTGTTTATAATCCCATTTGGAAATGGACTGTCTTTGTTACGTTAATGAGGCAGGGTTAGTGTAGGGTGTATCTTGAGTCAATATCTTTTGAAATATAAAAGAGATTAAACAAGGAAGAGGAGATAGAGACAGAGAGATGCCAAGCCGCATGAAGACTGCCCAGGAATAGAAGCTCAAAGAGACAAGGACTTTCCTCCAGAGCCAACAGAGAGAGAAAACCTTCCCCTGAATTCAGATTTCTACCATCCTAAATTGTGAGAAAATAAATTTCTTTGGTAAAGTCACTCATTTCTGGTATTTCTGTTATAGCAGCACTAGGTAACATTGCAAAGAATGGGAATTCCAGAACACTTCATTGTGCTCATGAGGAACCTTTACATAGATCAAGAGGCAGTTGTTTGGACAGAACAAGGGGATACTGATTGGTTTAAAATCAGGAAAGGTGTGCCTCAGGGTTGTATTCTTTCACCATACCTATTCAATCTTTCTGCTGAGCAAATAATACGAGAAGCTGGACTATATGAAGAAGAACGGAGCATCGGGATTGGAGGAAGACTCATTAACAACCTGCGTTATGCAGATGACACAACCTTGCTTGCTGAAAGTGAAGAGGACTTGAAGCACTTACTAATGAAGATCAAAGACCACAGCCTTCAGTATGGATTGCACCTCAACATAAAGAAAACAAAAATCCTCACAACTGGACCAATGAGCAACATCATGATAAATGGAGAAAAGGTTGAAGTTGTCAAGGATTTCATTTTACTTGGATCCACAATCAACAGCCATGGAAGCAGCAGTCAAGAAATCAAAAGATGCATTGCATTGGGTAAATCTGCTGCAAAGGACCTCTTCAAAGTGTTGAAGAGCAAAGATGTCACCTTGAAGACTAAGGTGCGCCTGACCCAAGCCATGGTATTTTCAATCACATCATATGCATGTGAAAGCTGGACAATGAATAAGGAAGACCGAAGAAGAATTGACGTCTTTGATTTGTGGTGTTGGCAAAGAATATTAAATATACCATGGACTGCCAAAAGAACAAACAAATCTGTCTTAGAAGAAGTACAACCAGAGTGCTCCTTAGAAGGAAGGATGGTGAGACTGCATCTTACATACTTTAGACATGTTGTCAGGAGGGATCAGTCCCTGGAGAAGGACATCATGCTTGGCAGAGTACAGGGTCAGCAGAAAAGAGGAAGACCCCCAATGAGGTGGATTGACACAGTGGCTGCAACAATGAGCTCAAGCACAGCAACGATTGTGAGGATGGCTCAGGACTGGGCAGTGTTTTGTTCTGTTGTGCATACGGTCGCTATGAGTCGGAACCGACTTGACGGCACCTAACAATAACAGCAGTAGGTAACTAAGACATGAGGACAGGACAGTTTAATGTTCCCAAAATTTCTTCAAAATGTCTGCACAAATGTTAACAGTGGGTGGACCACAAACTTGGAGCTAAGCTTTATAGGCAGACAAATGCTGTTAAAAGATTCCTGGAAGCCACAAAATTTATTTAAAAAATCTAGCAGCTCAGAAGAAAAACATTTTTAATGCCAGGGAATAGTAAAAGGAGTTTGTCTTGTAGTGCCTCATAAAAGGGTCTCTGTGTAAAACAGTACACACTGTCTTCACCAACTCACGATAAGCCTAGACACAATGCCCAGGGCATACGGCTATGTCCATGAGCAATCCTAAAGCAAGCCCACATCAAAATACAACCCAGTGCACACAGTTTTTTACTGACCAAAGCAGGGGAGTCTAAATATGCAACTATAGGACTAGATTTAGTCTACCATGAGTGGTGGTTTTCAAACTGGGCTCCTTTTGGCCACCTGAGGGAGGCGATGATGTGTCTGACATTCAGAACCTTTACTCCCAGCAGCTCTGCCTAAAGCCGTTTTTGTATTAGATTTGATAAAATGTTCCATCTGGAGAAACAACTGTGTCAATTTAAAAACTGTGAAAACAACATATGTGAAGATGGTCTCCTCGTCTTGTTCAGCCCAGCTTTCAGGAAAAGTCAAGCAGCAAAGTTTGAGACTACTCTCCCTGGCAGGAACCTGGAGAATCAGCTTCAGAACACAAAGAACAGGCTCTGGCCATTCCTTTGGGGCATGTTAGCTGGTGGCCTTAAACCAGAGCTTCAACCCAGGGACTCAAAAAGCTCTAGACCACAGCCAGGACCCCGCAGGGAAACCAGCCCCCCTCCCTCCAGGCACAGGGGCACTGCAGTTTCCAACACACAGCAAGAGTTGTGACACAGCCATCTTTGGAGTCACCAACACACGACCTGAAGGTGGCTCCTTCCAAGAGACCCATCCTCCCAAAGACTCCAGAGACAAGCTTTCTGAGATACCACACGGCCAGCAGAACACACTCAGCATCACATCCCTGTAGCACTGGCTCACCATCTAGGATGGGAACCTCTCCATTATCTGGGCTGTCCGTGTTGCTCTGCGCTTCTTCTCCCTGTCTCCATACACCACTCCTCTCTTCCACCGACCTCCCTGTGAAACCTCCTCTCTAAGATAAACATTCTTCTGTTCATCCACAACCCCTCACCAAGTACCCCCTCCTGTACTGACAGGAACCTTGCTTTTCTGTGGAAGAACCACCTCTCCTGTGGCCCCCTCCAGGATCTGCTGCTGTATCCATGACTCATCTATCTCAGAGTAAGGAGGTGATGAAGACCACCTGTTAGCCACAGTGTTACTTCCAGGCCTCCACTCTTCCTTCCTTGGGCAAAACCTGCTCCTTACAGTCTCACTCCACCCAATTGAAGGCCCTGGCAGTGCCTCACTCATCCGCCCTCAGCCTACTGTGGAGTTGCCTACAGGCAGCTCCTCCCTTTTTCCTGAGGACATACTCTCCCTAGAGATGGAGCCCTCTCAGCCATACATAGAACCGGTTCCTGAGTGTAACCTGCAACCAATGAAGGAGGGAAGCTGGTAGCTCCTCTCCCCTCCACGAGCCAACTCTGAGGCATATTACTCACAGTCTCTCAGAAGGTCTCCAGCAAGACTAAGCCCCAGATGCCCACAGAGCAGCCCACTCATTGGGTTACCCTTCATTGGCTTTCCTCCCTTCCCTGCCACCTCCCAGTGCCTCCTGGGATCACCCTCCAAATAAATCACTTGCACTCAAGTCCTTGTCTCTGAATCTGCTTCTAGGGAGCCCCAAAATAAGGTACAGCTCCCCATCACTCATCTGCTCTACACTGTTACTACTTTTTTTTTTTAATGATATATCCAAAGCAAGCAAGCCAGGCAATGTTGTGTTGTGATTCATAAGGTTTTCATTGACTAATTTTTGGAAGCAGATTGCCAGTCCTTTCTTCCTACTCTGTCTTAGTCTGGAAGCTCCACTGAAAGCTGTCCACCACGGGTGATCCTGCTGGTATTTGAAATACCAGTGGCATAGCTTCTAGCATCACAGCAACATGCAACCCTTCACAGTATGACAAATAGACAAGTGGTGGCTTGTATCCTTATTGTTGTTGTTATTAAGTGCCATTAAGTCAATTTCAACTTATAGTGGCCCTATGCACAACAGAAGGAAACACTGCATGGTTCTGCATCATCCTCACTATCATTATTATGCTTGAGCCCATATCCTTCCTGAACCTTCCTGAGAACATGTCCAAAGTATGTGAGATGAAGTCCCATCATCCTTGTTTGTAATTGTTAAGGGTCCTGAAATTCAAATTCACACTTATACTCTCATGAGGACCTCTTTACTCCTCACTCTCTCACTTGGTTACACCCACTTCACTTTTCTTCTACTTCATTGAGATCTCAACTTCCTCATTCCCAACAGGTCCTTCCTCCCCAATCCTACGTATACCACAAGGTCTCTCCCTTCAGTCCTACCCCCTCAGTCATATTAGCCCCCTTGCCTCACTTCCATTGGAAACATCAAGAGAAATCCCAACAGCTAATCAATCCAAATTCCACCATCCCTGGACCCAACCCTAGGCTGCTGGGCCCTGCTACCAAAGTCCCACAGCTGAGCAGGCAAGAACCACTATTAATCCACAGTGTTCAGCCTCAACCAGGCCCTCAGAACTGCCCAGGGATCCTTTATCTTCCCCTTGCTGACTTGCTTCCTTTAAACAGCTATTTCAGATGTTCTCTCCACTCTCCTCCCTTTCATCAGATAACAACCCCAACTATCTCACAGAGAATATACCTTCAGATGCGAACCCCTCAACTCCCTGTTCCAACTTAACAAACATTTCTGCAACTGCACCTCTCTTTTCTCTTTCATGTTAGTAGAGTACCTTTTAGGACTAGACATTATGCTTGCTCTGGGAGACCTAACACTTCTCCAGTCCAACCCTCCCTCCTAACTTCCATATCTACTGCCCATTGGCAGCTCCAACCAGATGGCCCTCAGGTACCTCAGACTCTGAATTAATGGTCTTTGCCGCCCAAGCTTGTCTCTACCCACCCTATGGCCAAAGTAAGAACCTGCTCCCCATCACCTACCCAATCTACCCAAGCACCACAAATCCCATTGATTTTACTTCCTAAAGAAGGCTTGAACACGTGAGACTATGTGGATGACTTCTGTCTGGTAGCGAGATGAGAAGGAAGAGGGGAACAGGAGCTGAATGGACACGGGGAATGCAAGGTGGAGAGGAGGAATGTGCTGTCACACACATTAAGGGGAGGGCAGCTGGGAGTGCACGGTGGGGTGTGTATGGCTTTTTGTATAAGAGACTGTGTTCTACCTGTGTTCCACCTTCAATATCCTAATGTGGGACTTGATTTCCCTCTGGTCCATCCCCCTCAGGGAACACAGAAATTTTTTTTCTGAAACAAGAGAATCTGGTAAGAGAAGGAACTAGCAGAGGGGCCTGAAGTGTTGCCTCCAAAAACCCCTGAGTGGGTAAAAGGTATGTTGAAGCAGAAATGGGGAGAAAGAGGAATAATCCCCCTCCTATCACAACACACAGTCAGTTGTCCCCACATTCTAAAGCATAAGCATAATTTTTCCTAGAAAACATTCAAACAGCCTCTAAACACTGCCCTATATCTCCATAAAACCTTATAAAGAATTTGCTAGAGTGTTCTGAAAATATTCATTGTATCGCCAGAAACATGGCTCTAGCGGAATGGAGGGTGGGGATGGGAACTCGCTGTGTTTAGAATGAGGTAAACTTTAGTTCAAATCCTGGTCGTGCACTTTATTCTCTGAGGCTCAGATTCCCCAGTTTAAGGAAAATGCTTCCTCACAACATCAGATGAGATGAACACGCGAAATGCTTCACACACTACCTGGCATGGACTCTAAACAATCAATAAATGCCATTTCATTTCCCTCCCTCCTCATTGTTCAATGCTGTTAAAACAATGTTGATTACATTTCTAGCCTATTTAGCTGCTTTTCAATGTGTGTTCTAAAGGTTTTATTCACTCACAAGATTCTTCAATAAAACCAAAGGATATAAGTGTAGCTGTTCCTATTTTAAAGGATGGGTAGTGTATATGTATATACATATACAATTATATGAATATACATCTGGTTCCTGGGTATTTTTTGCAATTCCAGATGTAACACATATGCCTCCTCCCACTTAAAAAATTGACACATTCATATTTGAGCATCACAAAAGGAATATGTCATCATATGGAACTAGGGAATCAAATAATTTCCTACATCCATGTGCCATGTTATGGAGGCACCATCTGCCAACAGTGGAAGTATGTGCTGAAAATACAAATCATTATATTTACTCAACAAACCAAATGGCAAATATCTCCCAGTTTAACTAGCAAGAATGCAGTGGTTTTACGATTTAACAAGAGGTCTGCATTTATGCAAGGTCCTAATTTTCCTCCCATTTTCCCATCTGGACAAGCAAGAGGCTGACATGCTGGTCCAAAGCTGAGCATGGGGAGGGGGTGGGATTGATCTTCAGGCTTCATGTTTGGTTCTGAGAGTCAATCTGAGAGGCAGAAGAATGGAAGTCAGGGAGGCAGTCCAGCCAAGAAATCACCAGGAAAGGGCTGGTAGAAAGACACAGAGAAGTTGTCCACAAGGAAACAACATCAGGGGAAATCAAGCCACATTTTCCCTCCATGCAAGTATTTCTCTTACTTAGACAAACTAAAACAATAGAGAAAGAAATTGAATAGTGATTCCTTAATTGAATCAGTTAAGTACAGAATAGTTGAAATAAGATTATCATCCTTTGTTTCAGATTCTCCGTTCCCTCCTAAAGGTACTCAGCCCTAGACTTGGAGAAATGAGAATGGTGTTGGTACAGAATAGTGCTGGGTGAGGAGGAGCACAGAGAGGAGGACCTGGAAGGAAGAGGGTGGAAGGCACGTGACTCAAGTGGGCCTTAAGGACTAGAACAAGACACTAGGGTTATTTTGCGTAGGGTCTGGGGTCCAGCCTGAAGGAGCTGTATTTATTTTAGAAGGTTTGGGAGCAAGGGAGTAATAGGATCCTGTGATCCATACATAGAATCATCTCCTGTTAGGGAGAGCCCAGAAGTAGGCAACCAAATAGAGAACTGTCACATTTACACCAGAGTAATCACCTGAACCAGACTTGTGATGGTGGGAGACCTGTGGAGGCGGGACTACGAAAGTTGGTTGGATATGAAGGTAATGAGAAGGAAAGAGAGGGCAAGGATAAAGATGACTTCAAAGCACACAGCCTGCAGGAATGGCAGCTCCTTTACGGAAATGGGGAGATCAGTTGGAGAGACTGGCATGGGGAAGATGAGAAGGAAGAATAAAAAGTAATTATGTTACCGGAATAAGGTTCTTGCCTCTCACGGATCAGGAATGAGCAGGTAAGGCATGTAGTTTGCCACACGAGCAAAGCTTTATTGAAGAGGCTTGCAAGCAGAGATGAGGAGGGCCTAGAGCAACGCTTACCCTCATCTCACAGAACAAAAGATGGGCCCGAGTTTTTAAAAGTTCTTGGGCGGGAAAAGATTCATGTTATTCATAGACACAGGTGGGGATGTGTTATCTAAGGTGCGTACACAGCAGCTTTCTAAGATAGCTCCTGTCCTGGAGGCCTCTGGGATTCGTAGTAGGACTTATTATGGGGTGTCTTGCCTGCACAGTCTCTCGCTCCCAGGGTTCAATTCCCCTGCTGGGGCTGTAGCCCCTCACTGGCCCTGGCGGAAGGTCACACAGCGGTCACAGGTGGATGTTCTGCGCATGTCCCTGGGCCTGATTTTCTCCAGAGGCTTCTGAAAGGCACCTTTAAATAAGTTTGCGAGCTATTTTTAGATACTCTGCCCCATTGTTCTGGGAATCGCTTTGTTTCTGCACCCTGGCCCATTTCTTGTTACTTTGTTTGCAGATTTGGGGGTCCCTCTGTTCTTGTCTTACTAAGTCTCTAGGTTCTACACTCAACCCCCTATTACCTCCCTGACAGTATAGTCTATTTCTCTTTTACTTGCTTCTCTTCTAATCACAGCAGTCTCTTTGCTATTTCTCAAACAGGCACCCTCCGATCTCAGGGCCTTTGTTCCCTGTCTTCATTACTGCAAGTTGGGACATAAAAACTCCACATCTTCTAAGTGTACGAATACTCAGCGATGCTCTCAATAGAAATTTCCTTCCAGGTCCGTAGGGAGATGTGTACTAGAATGTTCACTTCAGTGTTGTTTGTAAAAGTGGGAAGTTGTAAGCAATATAAGGGGCTTTCACCTAGGAGATGGATAACTAAGGTGGTGAGGGAACAGTCAAGAACAACGTCAACGTTCTACATCCCATTTTGGTGAGTGGCGTCTGGGGTCTTAAAAGCTGGCAAGTGGCCATCTAAGATGCATTAATTAGTCCCAACCCACCTGGAGCAAGAACACCAAAGACACAAGGAAAATATGAGCCCAAGAGAAAGAAAGGGCCACATAAATCAGAGGCTCCATCAGCCTGAGACTGGAAGAACTAGACAGTGCCTGGCTACCACCAATGGCTGCCCTGACAGGGAAGATAACAGAGAATCCCTGATGGAGCAGGAGAAAAGTGGGATCCAGACCTCAAATTCTAGTAAAAAGACCAGACTTAATGGTCTAGCTGAGACAGGAGGGACCCCAGAAGTCATAGCCCCCAGACTCTCTGTTAGCCCCAAAATAAAACCATTCTCGAAGCCAACTCTTCAGACAAAGATTAGACTGGACTATAAGACAAAATGACACTGGTGAGGCGAGCACTTCTTAGCTCAAGTAAACACATGAGACTATGTGGGCAGCTTCTGTCTGGAGGCGAGATGAGAAGTCGGAGGCGGGCAGGAGCTCATTGAATGGACACAGGAAATACAGGGCGGAGAGAAGGAGTGTGCTGTCACATTGTAGGGAGAGCAACTAGGGTCACATAACAATGTGTGTATAATTTTTTGTATGAGAAGCTGACTTGAATTGTAAACTTTCACTTAAAGCGCTATATATATATATACGCACATACATCGTGAAGAGTTAGAAGCAACAACTTGATACACAGAGAGCAAACAAGGTTAGATTTTAAAACTACAGTGACAAGTGAAGAAGAGTCAGAACCGTGGTGACATCATAGTACACTATCATGTATGTGAAATAAAAATACCCTTCAGGTTTAACAAGGAGACACAAATAAAAGGATACATATCAAACATGTGAATATGGTTACCTCTTGGGGGGGGGAGTAAAAAATACATGGAGAACAAGAGATGGAATGTGCATGCCCCAGTGATGACCCCCTGCACCCCACACCCACCCCACTCACTGCTTTGGCATTGGTTACATTTGCAGTCACCAAAATTCCATTATGTGGATTAGACTGCTAGCTTTTTTAAAGGATGTGTTTATAGACAGTGAGTAGTCTCCACTTACTTACACATGCCTCTTGATAAGCACAGTGACCAAAAGCCATTAGACCTCGTGTCCCATCATCCACTTACAGGCCTGGAGTGAAGCCAAAAGCCATTCTTTTTCCTAAATTCAAAAAACCAAATACAAGTAATATCTCAAAATACCATCCAAGATTTTGTTTGAGAGAATCTCATAGACTCATGACTGTGCTTACAGGGGTCTTGCTATCCTTTTTGGAGCCATCCCTTCCCTTTCTCATGCGCTTGTGCACTCTGCCCTCAGACTCTTTCCAAAAGATCCACCAACATTATTCTTGGAGTACTGACTCTTACAGAAGGAGGAGAGGAGAGGCCTCCACTGAGAAACTCGTTATTAATGAGTCTAAAACCAAAACCAAACCAAACCCATAGTGGTCCAGTTGATTCCGACTCACAGTGATCGTATGGGACAGGGTAGAATTGCCCCATAGGTTTGCAGCCGTTAACACTTGATCAGGGCTTCAAACCAGCTGGCAGTGGTTCAGTCATGGCCAAGGGAAACAAGGGCAGCGTAGGCCTTGCATAGCAACCAAAGCTCTTGCCCTTCGAACTTTGTCCGAGCAGGAAACAGTGCTGCCCTGCTCAAAGATGGCGGCTTACCCCTGCCGCCTTGAGGGCTCTGCTTTCCAAACCGCTGCCAATAATCCATCTCCCGCATGGTGCTAGACCTTGAGTCTTAGCAAGAGATCTTGATTTGTTTATGCTTCTCTCCCCTGCCTCACTCCTTACTTTGAAGCTGCGTATTTTGATGTCTTGTTCCCTCTGGGAACTCCTGACTCAGTAAGTGAAAGCGGAGTTAATGAACTCTGCAGGAGAAACCTGCTTCTTTAACTGCAGCAGGCGTAATAAAACATTTCTAAGCCTTTGCCAGGGGCCGTGTTGGCGCAGAGGTGAAGAGCTTGGCTGCCAACCAAGAGGTCTTTAGTTTGAATCCACCAGCAATTGTATTCTGTCCAGTGGGGTCGCTATGGGACAGAATTGACTTGACTGCAACGGATTTGGTTTTGGGGGTTTCTTTTAAGTATTTGTCAAATATCCTGGATATATGCTGCATTTTTATAAATCAGAGTCTAAGCACACAGGCCCCATATTAAGCCAAATGGCATGTTTTCAGGTAAAGGGTGTTTATAATCCGTTTGTGCCGCCCCAGCAAGACCCGTCTCCATGTGCTGGTAGGAACAAGTAGAAACGTTTTTTAATGCGGGCATGCAAATGCCAAACCCACATCTGCCTGCAATATCGGCTCCAGTCAGATCCAAGTGCTGTTGTGGTCACGGCCAATTCACTTGAAAGCCAGTATGTTTCCAACCTCACATTAGTAGAAAACAATGTTTCTATTCCTTCCCCAGTTTCAGTTTGGCGTTTCTGTTGTTGTTATTGTTGTTGTTCAAAAATGAAAAGCCCTTGCGCTAATGTGGGTTATAAATCACAGCTGTTGCCTGTGGCCGGCCTTCCCATGGTGGTTTGTATTTGTGAGAGTTCAGAAATTTTCATGCCTCTTTCGTTTTTCCAGAATGTAAATCGTCCTTGATGCCTTAAAATAAAGCAGTATCTTCAGAATTAGAAGAGAGCATTCTTGCAATTTTCTGGGGTTTTTTAGCCATTTGCATATAAAAGTTATGTTTGTTTAAAACAAACAAAGCATCTACAGCTTCAAATATTTGAGTAAACCACGTGTGGGCTGTTAACAGCAGTACCTTCCACATGCAAATCAGTTTCAGGGGGTTGAGTTTTGGGGATTTATTTTTACTGCGTAAAAACTGAGTGTTTGTGAAAACGTCAAATAACCACATCTCCTGCATTTCCCATTTTCCAGGTATTCCATCTGCATTATGTGATTATTCCTTCAGTTACTTGTTTATACACAACTTGGTCAAGTAAAATTTTAAGATTGACATTATAGAACACTCATAGTCAAGATTAAAAGTTCTTAACAGTGCTTCATTGAACAAGGTTCTCTGTTCAGTTTCTTGTTTCCTTTTTTAAAAAAAAAATTATGGTAAAATATATATAACAAAAATATGCCATTTTAAATGCAAAATTTTGTAACATTAATTACATTCATCACGTTGTGATGATACCGGCACCATTATCCATTTCCAAATGCTTTCTAACATCCTGAACAGAAACTCAGTACCCCTTAAGCAATAACTCCCCGAGACCCCTCCCCCCAGTCCCTGGTAACCCCTAAGAACTTTTTGTCTCTGTCTGTTCTGGATATTTCCTCCAAGCGGGATCATCAGTATTTGCCCTTTTGTGTCTAACATTTTTTCACTCAGCATAATATTTTCAAGGTTCATTTATGTCGTAGCATGTATCAGAACCTCGTTCTCCTTATGGCTGAACAATGTACTGCATTGTGTATACACCACGGTTGGTTTGCCGATTCCTCTGCTGATGGACACCGAGGCTATTTCCACCTTTCGATTATCGTGAATAGTGCTGCAACGAGCATTAGGGTACAAGTATATGAGTCTCTGTCTTAAACTCTTTGGGATCTATACCTAAGAATGGAATTGCAGGATCGCAGGTTACGTTTAACTTTTTGAAGAATCACCAAACTGTTCTCCATACTGGCAGCTCCAATTTACAATCCGATTTTACAAGCAATACTTGAGTGTGGCGATTTCTCCACACCATCACCAACACTTGTTATTTTCCATTTTTCTGATAACTGCCATTCTAGTGGGGGGTTGAGTGGTATCTCATTGTGCTCATGATTTGCCTTTCCCTAATGACTAATATAGGGTTGCGGAAATTCTGTGGGGCAGTTCTACTCTGTCCTGTAGGGTTGCTATGAGTCAGAACCGATTGGACGGCACTGGGTTTGGTTTTTCTGTTTATGAGTCAGAATCGACTCAATGGCAATGGGTTTTTAATGACTAATGGCAGCCCTGGTGGAAAAGTGATTATTAGAGTTTGGCTGCTAATCAAAAGGTCAGCAGCTGGACTCCACCAGCTGCTCCTTGGAAACCCTGTGCGGCAGTTCTACTCTGTCCCTATAGGGTCGTTCTGAGTCAGAATCAACTCAACCACAATGGTTTTTTGTTTTGTTTTGTTTTTAATGATTAATGATGTTGAGCATCTTATTATGTACTCAATGGCCATCTGAGAGTCCCTGGGTGGCACTAATGATTAAGCATTCCACTACAAACAAAAGGCTTGCAGTTTGAATTAACCCAGTGGTGCCTTGGAAGATAGGGCAGGCGATATACGCCTGAAAGATCACAGCCACCGAAAGCCCTATGGAGCAGGCTCTACTGTAGCACACGTGGGGTTGCTGTGAGTTAGAATCAATTTGATGGCAACTTGTTTGGGTCTTTCTGATTTATTGGCCATTTGTATGTCTTCTTTGGTAAAACGTCTCTTCAAGTTTTTTACCCATTTTTTAATTGGGTTTTTCTCTTTTTGTTGTTAAGTTGTAGGAGTTCCTTATATATTCTCGATAGTAAACTCTTATGAGCTTTGTTGTTGTTAGTTACTGAGGCGCCTCTGGGTGGTTTTGAACCATCAATACTTCAGCTACTAGCCAAGCACTTAGCTGTTTGTACCACCAAGGGTTAACCTTATCAGATATATGTTTCCCAAATATTTTCTCCGATTCTCTAGGTTGTCTCTTCACTTTGTTGATAAAGTCCTTTGCTGCACAAAAGGTTTAAATTTTTAAAATTTATCTATTTTATCTTTTGCTGCTTATGTTTTTGATATCATATGATCACTTTTTAATTCATGGAATAACCTACCTTATTTTTTTCTTAGAACATTAAGAAAAGTAAACCTGACATATATCTATATCCTATGGCATTTCACAATATTTGAATATGGTTCGGCCATTGTGGTGAGAGGAAATATACTGGGTCATCTAGAACATTCCCACTCCTTAAGTGTACTGCGAATAATTCTTCCTTCTGTCAGACGCAACATATACATGTTTCTAGGTTGTTCTCCCTTTTCCCTCTTTCTCTTCTTTTAGTTTCAAAGCCCTGTGGTCAGGCTTCACTGTGGAATTTGGGTTAGAAAAGCAGTATGTCATAACCTCATTTGGGTTTTGTTTGCTGCTGTGCCCCCAGCACCAGGAGCATTGTAGGCTCTCAAGCAGCGTTTGTTGATTGAATAAATGAATTTCATTAACAAACTTGAAAACAGACAAAAAGAATACAAATTTCAGTCCGTCTTTCTTCGTTATTGGCAGGATCTTCAGTTACTGGGGACATAGATGACTCGAAGTAAGTTTTCAGGGAATTTCCTTGAATTGCCCAGAAGTCCTTGAATCTACCTGAATTCTCATTGGTATTGGTTCCACCCAATCGTCCCTGCTGAATACACATAACAGATGTCATTCGCATGTGTCACGTGAGTCACGAGGTGACACTGTCCCGCGGGCGCCTGGGGCTTGTGCATTCCCACAGAACTAATGCAGTGCCTACTCTGCCTCTTGTAGAGAAGTCACATCAAAATCTAAGTGAGGATGATGTCGTAACATCAAGACGTCATAATATTGGCATGGGTTACTCTATTTATATGAAAGTAAATAATTCAAACACATTTTTATGTCTTTACTAGCAAGGCTATACATTAACAATACTGGTATTCTGTGATGCTTTGGGCAAAAACACCACACCAAATGAGACACCTATCATGAAATACAGGTTGGTTTGGCAGTGACTTTGACTAGGCTGGATCAGCATATGCAGGTCTACAAGGCACAAATCTCTTGCAGAGCTGGAGGACAAATGTGTAGCAGACATCATTGGTACTCTATCTGTATCCCCTCGCCTTCACGGCTTTGGTGTGCCTGCCCAACTTCTAACTGCTAGCACTGTATTTCTGGGAGTAAAGACAACAAGTACTTTATAGGAAAAACCCTCAACCAATGACTGATGGGAGTAGGTGTATGAAGACCTCAGCTCCCTTGCAGCTTGAGAGGGACAACTCTGACCCATGTGCCACACTATCTTCCAGGGCTCCCTAGCTGGGTTAAGCTCCAGTGGCCCACAGAGATAAATGGATTGATGATACATCCATTATAGGCTGCCTTCCCTTCTGTGTCTCACTTCCCTACTCCCCTAAAGGTGTCTCCTGGGATCACCTCCCATGAAAACTATTTGCCCTGGTATCTTTTTTTCTCTGCTTCTGGGAGAACCCTAACCAGGACAGAGTAATAGGATTATTACTATTAATGAGAAAATGGAGAGGTTACCCAGTCCCACTTTACAAATGGAGAAACTGAGATGCAAGAAGTAACTGATTTCCCAAAGGCAAAATAAGTGCTTGGGATGAGAAACCAGGCTTCCAGATTCTTAGTTTAGGGTTCTTCCCAGCACCTCTCCTTTCTCCAGGCTCAACCTGGGAATGAGAAAATCAATTACCTGCCTAGCCTAGAATATGTCACCCTCTGGTTAGAGTGTTATAACAACAAACAAACAAATACCAAATATTTTATATTCATAGAAACATTTTATTTAAAATAATTTCTCTGCATGGACATATGGAACTCTTAAGGGAGTTGACGTCATCATTTTAATAAATGGGAATTTCACACTTGCAAATGAACTCAACACACTTGTTTTGAGTTTTAGGGTAAATTCAAAACCTGAAATGAAGAACATAAAGCAAAATAGGAAGAGTTGTAGAAGTGAAAAGTATACACCTAAAGTAATCCCTCCTGCAGTCACCTTCCCTAGGAAAAACCATTTAGAAAAGATTTTAACGAGAGCAAGAAGTGAGACTCTGGCTGCAATAGACAGGCAGAAAATGGCACAGAGGGACAGCCCTTGTGGGCAGTGGTAAGAAGTTTGAAGGGGAATTAGAAAAACAAGGCTCAAGTCATAACTGAGTAACCTGCACCAGGCCAACCTCTGCAGGTTTCCGAACAGCTTCACTTATTAAAATGGAGAAGGTAATATTAATACTTTAACAGCACTGTTCTAAGAGTTTCACATATTAACTCAGCTAACTCACAACAACCCTCTGAGGTGGGTAATATTATTACCACTGTTTTACAGATGCAAAAGCTGAGACACAGAGAGGTTAAGTAGTCCGCCAAAGGTCTCACAACCTAGAACATGGCAGGATTAAGGTATGAGCCCAGACCCCAGAGTCTGTGTTCTTCATTGTTGCTTTTTATTGTTCCCCTGGCAGCCATCAATCTCAAAAGATAAAACATAGGTGGAAGTGTTTTGCAAACTATAAAGATACCCCAAAAGCACTGCTATCGTTGCTCTTTGCAGAAGCTCACTTACTAATTGTAATTGAAGCTCAGGTACACAGGATTTGGGGAAAGCCACCTTGTGGGTCCCCAACCATGAGCCCGGCCAGGTCACCTTCTGAAAGCCAGGTCTCTTTTCCCCCTAGTTGACTCCAGCGACTCTCAACACTCAGGTCTGGAGTCTCAATGCTGACCTTACTCCACGTAGGCAAGCTACTTTCCCCTCTGAGTATCTCTGGCCACAGTCTTCCAGTGTAAAATGAGGTAGCTGTCCTGTAGTTTGTGATCATGAGGTCAGTGGTTTTCAATTGGTTTTAGCCAGGGAACCCTTTCTTCCAATAGATACTAGAGCAAGGCCCAACAGGCAATAAAGCGTCTTCCTGCTCCACTTCATGCCCCTCTCCATGATTTCCTAACCACTCCTTACTGTACTGGAACTGTGCCCATCAGGGTCGCTGATGACCTCTATGTGGCTCATCCCAGTGGCCTGGACACTTGACCATCTTACCCTATGAACAGCAGGTCTGGACAGAGGGGTCATCCCTTCTTCTTCACACTCTGCCTTCCAGGGCTCCCAGGACATCCCTCTCTCCAGGTTTTCCTGGCCCCTCACTGGCCACTCTCTCATGTCCCTCCACTTATTCCTCCTCTTCTCCCTGACCTCCAGTGTAAGGTGCTCCAGGCTCTTCCTTTGGTGCCCATCTCTCTTCTAGCCATACTTATTCCCTTAATAATCTTATCAGTTCCAAGTCTCCACTTCTATTCCAGGCCTTCATCTAAATCCCCTGCCAACCAAACTGCCTGCTTGAAATCTCTACTTAGAAGTAAAACAACAGCTCAATTGTAGCCTGTCCAAAACTTAATTCCTCCTCACTCTCCAAAACACAACTGCGCCCCTCCCCCCCCGCCCCCACCATCTTCACCATCTCAACAGTGGCCACTCCGTCTCTCATGCTGCTTGGCCAAAACCTTGGACTCATCCTAAGCTGCTCTTTCTCTATCACACTTACATTCACTCTGTCAACAAATCCTTTTTTTTTTCTTCAGAATATATCAGACCCTCACCAGCTCCATGGAACCACTCCCTTGAGTTGCCTTCCTCTGTCAGGATGGCTCTAACAGCCTCCTAACTGGTCCCCACTTCTGCCCTGCGCACCAGGCAGCCTGCTCTCAGCAAAGCAGACAGAGAGAGGCCTTTAAAATTTAGATCAGATCACATTCCTCCTCTCTCACATCCTGCAAAGGACAACCATGTCACTTGGAGCACCTGAGGCCCTGCATGGCCAGCCCTCAGGGAACTCTCACACTCCCCGCCTTCCTTGCCACCTCCTTGCTCACTAAGCCTGGAAACCCACCCTCCTTGCTGTTCCCCGAGCACATCAGGTGCACTCCAACCACAGGGCCTTTTCACTGGCTGTTCTCTCTGCAGAGTATACTTTGGCCCCAAACCTCTGCATGCAGTGTGGCATCCTCCTCCACGTCTGTGCACAAAGGTTACCTTCTCAATTAGCCCCACCTTGCCACCTAGTTTGACACTATAAACTGCCCTAACCTCTTCCTGCATATCCCACCCCTCTTTCTCCCTTTTCTCTTCCACTCTTTAACTTCTAACAAACTATACAATTTCTTACTTGTCCTATTTATTTCATTTTCTGTCTCCCCTGCTTGAGTATAAGTTTCACAAGGGCAGATATTTGTCTCTGTTGTATACAGTGCTGTGCCCCAGTGCATAGAAAGGTGCCTGGCACTCAGTAGGACTTTAATGAAGAAGGTTTCTTGAGTGACAGACTCAAGTGGTGTTTTGTGGTTCAAACATCACTCGTGGGGATGGATATTCTCCAGGGCCTGTCCCTGTTATGACTTTCTGAGACTCCTTATACAAGGAAGAAAGACACTAAGGGGCTCCCAAAGCAAACCTGGCCCCCAGCCCCTCCCCACCAGAGTAGGAACAGGTTGGAAGAGATTGCCGAAACTCCTATTCCAGAATCAGCTGTGTGCATGGCAAGAATCATTTCACAGGTCCCAACAGCAATCTTGCTGCCACCAGAAATGAGGTGCCTGGGGTTCTCATGCCCAGTGGCCTGTCATCCACAGAAGGAATGGCCCTGCCAGTGGTCAGCCTGTGCGACTCTTCAGTGGCTAAAACGTTTCCTTAGCACTCTACCATATAGGCTGGGACTCCCCTTGCTAGTGGCTTCCTTCTGTGTGTGCCATTCTTGAGGATTTCAACGGGTGACCACTGGGCAGAGGAGATAGTTAGGGATTCAGGACTGTGATCTTGGCTGACACAAACATAATGGAAGCTGAGAATTCAGAAAAGGCCAATGAAGTCTTGGGATAGCTGAGGGAAAGGGGGCATGATCAGTAAAGTGATTGGACACTTGCCTTTCTTCTAATGTGGTCTGATGCTCGTTTTCCTGTTTGATCCATGATCCTTCGACTTTAAGTGCTCAAGAGGAGAAGTAACAAGGTGCATAATCCAAAGGCCATCCAAATACAGAACAGTGAATTGTCTCAAACACAATTCTATTTGGGTTTCAAATACAGGGTACACTTTTTGTCACTGTGTTGGCATTTCTATTTTTAACTGATATTTTTTGAGTATCAGCTACACCCAGCACCATGCCCCTGGGGTTAGAAGACTGCAATTCTTTTTATACACAGTTCCTGCCCAAATAGAGATGACAGAGAAATTAACACACAGTATTTGAAAGGTGTCGGGTTAGAGGACGCTGCTGAGGATGAGCTTTTTTTTTTTTTTCTTTGTTCTGCTTGGAAATTACACTTTTTTTTTAATTTTTATTGTGTTTTAAGTGATTTTAAGTGAAAGTTTACAAATCAAGCCAGTCTCTCAGGCAAAAACTTCTATACACCTTGCTACATACTCCCAATTACTCTCCCCCTAATGAGACAGCCCACTCCCTCCCTCTACTCTCTCTTTTCAAGTCCATTTTCCCAGCTTCTAACCCCTCTACCCTCTCATCTCCCCTCCAGGGAGGAGATGCCAACATAGTCTCAAGTGTCCATTTGATTACTCCTCACCAGCATCCCTCTCCAACCCATTGTCCAGTCCAATCCCTGTCTGAAGAGTTGGCTTTGGGAATGGTTCCTGTCCTGGAGTCCTTCTAGTCTCAGTCAGACCATTAAGTCTGGTCTGTTTATGAGACTTTGGAGTCTGTATCCCACTGCTCTCCTGCTTCCTCAGGGGTTCTCTGTTGTGTTCCCTGTCAGGGAAGTTATCGATTGTAGTTGGGCACCATCTAGCTCTTCTGGTCTCAGGATGATGTAGTCTCTAGTTTATGTGGCCCTTTCTGTCTCCTGGGCTCGTAATCACCTTGTGTCCTTGGTGTTCTTCATTCGACTTTGCTCCATGTGGGTTGAGACCAATTGAGGCATCTTAGATGGCCACTCGCTAGCATTTAAGACCCCAGATGCCTCTCTCCAAGGTGGGATGCAGAATGTTTTCTTAATAGATTTTATTATGCCAGTTGACTTAGATATCCCCTGAATCCATGGTCCACAAAGCCCCACCTCTGCGACGCTGGCCTTCAAAGCATTCAGTTTTTTCCAAAAACTTCTTTGCTTTTGGTTTAGTTCAGTTGTGCTGAGCTCGCCTATATTGTGTGTTGTCTTTCTGGCCACCTAAAGTAGTTCTTATCTACTATCTAATTAGTGAATATCCCTCTCCCACCCTCCCTCCCTCTCCCCTCGCATAACCATCAAAGAATATTTTCTTCTCTGTTTAAACTATTATATGAGTTCTTATAATAATGGTCTCATGAAATATTTGTCCTTTTAACACTGACTAATTTCACTCAGCATAATGCCTTCCAGATTCCTCCATGTTATGAAATGTTTCACAGATTCATCATTGTTCTTTATTGATGGGTGGTACTCCACTGTGTGAATATACCGTAATTTATTTATCCATTCATCCATTGATGGGCACCTTGGTTGCCTCCATCTTTTTGCTATTGTAAACAGTGCTGCAGTGAACATGGGCGTGCATATATCTGTTCATGTAAAGGCTTTTATTTCTCTAGGATATATTCCAAGAAGTGGGATTTCTGAATCGTATGGTAGTTCTATTTCTAGCATTTTAAGGAAGTGCCAAATCGATTTCCAAAGTGGTTGTGCCATTTTATGTTCCCACCAGCAGTGTATAAGTGTTCCAATCTCTCCACAGCCTCTCCAACATTTATTGTTTTGTGTTTTTTGGATTAATGCCAGCCTTGTTGGAGTGAGATGGAATCTCATTGTAGTTTTGATTTGCATTTCTCTAATGGCTAATGATCCTGAGCATTTCCTCATGTATCTGTTAGCTGCCTGAATGTCTTCTTTAGTGAAGTGTCTATTCATATCTTTTTTCCCGTTTTTTAATTGGGTTATTTGTCTTTTTGCAGTATCATGTAGATTTTAGAGATCAGGCACCTATCAGAAATGTCATAGCTAAGAACTTTTCCCCAGTCTGTAGGTAATCTTTTTACTGTTTTGGTGAAGTCTTTGGATGAGCATAGGTGTTTGATTTTTAGGAGCTCCCAGTTATCTAGTTTCTCTACTGCATTGTAAGTAATGTTTTGTATAATGTTTATGCCATGTATTAGGGTTCCTAACATTGTCCCTATTTTTTCTTCCCTGATCTATATCGTTTCAGATTTTATATTTAGGTCTTTGATCCATTTTGAGCTCATTTTTTGCATGGAGTGAGGTATGGGTCTTGTTCATTTTTTTGCAGATGGATATCCAGTTCTGCCAGCACCATTTGTTAAAAAGACTGTCTTTTCCACATTTAACTGATTTGGGGCCTTTGTCAAATATCAACTGCCCATATGTGGATGGATT
The DNA here is from genome assembly GCF_024166365.1 of Elephas maximus indicus. Taxonomy (NCBI): domain Eukaryota; kingdom Metazoa; phylum Chordata; class Mammalia; order Proboscidea; family Elephantidae; genus Elephas; species Elephas maximus. The sequence continues at coordinate 63,656,491 of NC_064843.1, read as the reverse complement.
TATGTCTGGATTCACTATTCTGTTCCATTGATCTGTGTGTCTGTTGTTGTACCAGTACCAGGCTGTTTTGACTACTGTGGCAGTATAATAGGTACTAAAATCAGAGAGAGTAAGTCCTCCCACTTTGTTCTTCTCTTTCAATAATCCTTTACTTATCCAGGGCCTCTTTCCCTTTCATATGAAGTTGGTGATTTGTTTCTCCATCTCATTAAAGAATGCCGTTGGAATTTGGATCAGAATTGCATTAAATGTATAGATCACTTTTGGTAGAACAGACATTTTTATAATGTATAGTCTTTCTATCCATGAGCAAGGTAGGTTTTTCCACTTATGTAGGTCTCTTTTGGTTTCTTGCAGAAGTGTATTGTAGTTTTCTTTGTATAAGTCTTTTACATCTCTGGTAAAATTTATTCCTAAGTATTTTATCTGCTTGAGGACTACTGTAAATGGTATTGATTCATTGATGTCCTTTTCAATGTTCTTTTTGTTGGTGTAGAGGAATCCAACTGATTTTTGTATGTTTATCTTGTATCCCAATACTCTGCTGAACTCTTCTATTAGTTTCAGTAGTTTTCCTGAGGATTCCTCAGGGGTTTCTGTGTATAAGATCATGTCGTCTGCAAATAGAAATAATTTTACTTCTTCCTTGCCAATCTGGATGCCCTTTATTTCTTTATCTAGCCTAATTGCTCTGGCTAGGACCTCCAGCACAATGCTGAAAAAGAGCGGTGATAAAGAGCATCCTTGTCTTGTTCCCGATTTCAAGGGGAACGCTTTCAGGCTTTCTCCATTTAGGATGATGTTGGCTCTTGGGTTTGTATAAATGCCCTTTATTATGTCGAGGAATTTTCCTTCTATTCCTATTTTGCAGAGAGTTTTTATCATGAATGGGTGTTGAACATTGTCAAATGCCTTTTCTGCATGAATTGATAAAATCATGTAATTCTTGTCTTTTGTTTTATTTATGTAATGGATTACATTAATTGTTTTTCTAGTGTTGAACTATCCCTGGATACCTGGTATGAATCCACTTGGTCGTGGTGGATTATTTTTTTGACATGTTGTTTAATTCTATTGGCTAGAATTTTATTGAAGATTTTTGCATCTCAGTTCATGAGGGATATAGGTCTGTAATTTCCTTTCTCTGTGGTGTCTTTGCCCGCTTTTGGTATCACGGATATGGTGGCTTCATAGAATGAGTTTGGCAGTATTCCGTCCTTTTGTATGCTCTGAAATACCTTTAGTAGTAGTGGTGTTAATCCTTCTCTGAAAGTTTGGTAGAATTCTGCAGTGAAGCCGTCTGGGCCAGGGCGTTTTTTGTGGGGGGAGGGGGGTAGTTTTTTGATTACCTTTTTAATCTCTTCTTTTGTTCTGGGTCTATTTAGTTGTTCTGTAGGGTCGCTATGAGTCGGAATCGACTCTAGGGCACTAGGTTGGGGTTGGGTTACCTCTGTTTGTGTTAGTTTAGGTAGGTAGTGTTTTTCTAGGAATTCATCCATTTCTTCTAGGTTTTCAAATTTGTTACAGTACAATTTTTCATAGTAATCTGATATGATTCTTTTAATTTCAGTTGGGTCTATTGTAATATCACCCATCTCATTTCTTATTCGGGTTACTTGCTTCCTCTCCTGTTTTTCTTTTTCTTTTGTCATTTTGGCCAGTGGTTTATCAGTTTTGTTGATTTTTTCAAAGAACCAGCTTTTGGTCTTGTTAATTCTTTCAATTGTTTTTTTTCTATTTTCTATTTCATTTAGTTCTGCTCTAATTTTTATTATTTGTTTTCTTCTGGTGTCTGAGGGTTTCATTTGTTGCTGTCTTTCTATTTGTTCAAGTTGTAGGGATAATTCTCTGATTTGGGCCCTTGCTTCTTTTTGTATGTGTGTATTTATGGATATAAATTGACCTCTGAGCACTGTTTTTTGCTGTGTTCCAAGGTTCTGATAGGCAGTGTTTTCATTCTCATTGGATTCTATGAATTTCTTTATTCCATCCTTAATGTCTTCTATAATCCAGTCCTTTTTGAACAGGGTATTGTTCAGTTTCCAAGTGTTTGATTTCTTTTGCCTGCTTTTTGTGTTATTGATTTCCACTTTTTGGCCTTATGGTCAGAGAAGATGCTTTGTAATATTTCAATGTTTTGGATTCTGCTAAGGCTTGCTTTATGACCTAATATGTGGTCTCTTCTAGAGAATGTTCCATGTGCACTAGAAAAGAAAGTCTACTTGGTTGCTGTTGGGTGGAGTGTTCTGTATATGTTTATGAGTTCAAGTTGATTGATTGTGGCATTTAGATCTTCCGTGTCTTTATTGAGCTTCTTTCTGGATGTTTTGTCCTTCACTGAAAGTGGTGTGTTGAAGTCTCTTGCTATTATTGTGGAGCTGTCCATCTCACTTTTCAATGCTGATAGAATTTGTTTTATGTATCTCACAGCCCTGTCATAAATATTTAATGTGGTTATATCTTCTTGGTATATCATCCCTTTAATCATTATATAGTGTCCTCCTTATCCTTTATAGTGGATTTAACTTTAAAGTCTCTTTTATCAGAAATTAATATTGCTACTCCTGCTCTTTTTTGATTGTTGTTTGCTTGATATATTTTTTTCCATCCTTTGAGTTTTAGTTTGTGTCTCTAAGTCTAAGGTGTTTCTCTTGTAGGCAGCATATGGACAGATCATGTTTTTTAATCCATTCTGCCACTCTCTGTCTCTTTATTGGTGCATTTAGTCCATTTACATTCAGCGTAATTATGGGTAGGTATGAATTTAATTCTATCATTTTGATACCTTTTTTTGTGTCTTCTTGACAGTTTCTTTTTCCCACTTAATTTTATGTGCTCTGTAGGTTATCTTTGTATATTCTCCTTTGCTCATATTCATTGTTGTTGATTTTGTGTCTGCTGTGTCTCTATTTTTTTCTTGGATTGTATTTTGATGAGTAGGATAGTTTGCCTCCTTTGTGGTCACTTTATTATTTACCCCAATTTTTCTAAATTTAAGTCTAACTTTTATTTGTTTGTGTCGCCATGTCTTCCTCTTCATATGGAAGATCTATGATTATACTTCTTGGTCCTTCTTTATTATTTTAATGTTGTATTCTTTTATATAACAACATCCCTGTTACCCGGTTTTGAGCTTTTTTTTTTTTTTAATCTTGCTTTGTTTTTTTTATTTCTCTATCTGGGTTGACTTCTGATTGCTCTGCCCAGTGTTCTAGTCTTGGGTTGATACCTGATATTCTTGATTTTCTAACCAAAGAACTCCCTTTAGTATTTCTTGTAGTTTTGGTTTGGGTTTTACAAATTCCCTAAACTTCAGTTTTTCTGGAAATGTCCTAATTTCACAAATTCATATTTAAGAGATAGTTTTGCTGGATATAAGATTCTTGGCTGGCAATTTTTTTCCTTCTGTTTTTTAAATAAGTCATCCCATTGCCTTCTTGCCTGCATGGTTTCAGCTGAGCAGTCCAAGCTTATTCTTATTGGCTCTCCTTTGTAGGTGACTTTTCGTTTATCCCTAGCTCCTCTTAAAACTCTCTCTTTATTATTGGTTTTGGCAAGTTTGATTATAATATGTCTTGGTGACTTTCTCTGAACATCTACCTCATGTGGAGTTCGATGAGCACATTGGATAGATATCTTTTCATAGTTCATGATATCAGGGAAGTTTTCAGCCAACAAATCTTCAGCAATTCTCTCTGTATTTTCTGTTATCCCTCCCTGTTCTGGTACTCCAATCACTCTTGATACAGTCCCACATGATTCTTAAGGTTTCTTCATTTTTTTAATTCTTTTATCTGATTTTTCTTCAAATATATTAGTGCCAAGTGATTTGTCTTTGAATTCAGTCAATTCTGCTCCTCTGACTTTCTATTGAGTTGTCTACTGCTATAATTTTATTGTTAATCTTCTGAATTTCTGATTGCCTTCTGTCTATGGATTTTTCCAGCTTATTAAATTTTTCATTATGTTCCGGAATAATCTTTCTCATTTCTTCAATTATTTTATCTGTGTGTTTTTTGGCTTGTTCTGCATATTACCTCATTTCCTTCTGATGTCTTGAAGGGTTCTGTATATTAATCTTTTGTATTCTGCCTCTGGTAATTCCAGGAATGCACTTTCATCTAGAAGATCCCTGGATTCTTTGTTTTGAGAGCTTGTTGAGATAATCATGGTCTGTTTCTTTATGTGACTGATATTGACTCTTGTCTCCGAGCCATCTATAAGTTATCGTATTAGTTTATGCTTGCTTAGTGTCTCGTAGCTTCTTGCTTTGTTTTATTTTGATATGCCCAAATGGGTTGCTTGAGTGACCTAGCTTGATTATTTTTGCCTTTGGAGCTCTGATGTCTCGTCCCCAGATGGCTAGAGCTGTTATCAGGTATATCACTCTAGAAGTCCATTCACTTTTCTTGTATAAATTCAGCCCAGGTGTGCAGGTAGCTGATCATCAAATGTGTGGTACAGGCTCTGTCCTACAGTCTTAGAGGTGCAGGGGTGATTGGTGTATGTACTGGTATCTGATTGCACCAGGGGGTCACACTGCAAACAAGGCAGGGGGCTGAGAACCAACCCCCGAGTTTCTCTGAGGATAGCACGTTCCTGTTCCCTAGAGTGTGCAGCTGGGTGGGTTCTGCAGAGGGACCATGGGCACCTAATATTTTTGGTTGTAAGGACTGGGAGGTACCAGTTATGCTTGGACCCCTGTTATGGGTGGCTGGGTGACCTGAGTGGAGCTACCAGTCCTTAGGCCACTGATGTGTGTAGGTGAGGACCCTGTTTAATAGGCAAAGCAATGTCAATCATCAAACACCCACCTCTCCACCACACAGCTGAAATGGTTAGAGTCTGTCAACAAGGGCCTATTCTCCTGAAATAGGCCCACACAGATCTATGCAGAGGGGAAAGCTGCTCAAAGTCCACAGACTCTTTATGCCTGAACAGGAGCCGCTTCTGTCCTGAGGTCCCCTGGTTAGTGGAGCTGGCCAATTATCTTTTCCCCCAAATGCATATTTTTTCCTCCTCCAAGGCTGGAAGGATTGCTCTAGGCACTCAACAGGGCATATCTCAGGCCTAGGGAATTCAGCCACTGAAGCCAGCTTGAGGGTGGGAGGGTGCAGAAAAATATACGCAAGTACTTAGCTTTTGCTGAGAGCACCATTCTTCTCTGGTTCTGGAGGTGTGAGTAGGCTGTGTGGCTGGCTGCTTCTTACTAAGGAAACTGCAGCCAAACGCTAGTACCAGCCCACTGCCACCACTCCAAGAAAGGTGCCTGAGGGCTCCCCGCGATTCAGGTCCGGTAACTCCCCTCCGCTTCTAAACCATCTCTTCCTCCCCCATCCCTCTCTTCCTTTTTCTAAGCTTGCCTTTGATGCTCAGGGCTCCTAGCTTGTCATAAATATACTCATTTCATTTGTCTTTTTCAGGTCCTTGTTGTAAAGAGGGCTCGCTTGAAGCATCTGTCTATTCCTGTTGGCTCCGCCAGGATGAGATTTTTAAGGCACCACCTTCTCAGGATATGTTGGAAAGAGCAAAGGATTTGGAGACAAGCTTGTTGGCATTGGAACCTGATTCAGCTGTCAACTTGCTGTGGGCTATAGGCCAATTTCCTAAAACTCACTAGGCTCAGTCTCCTAATCTGTAAAATAGGATTACCACCTATCTTTAATAATCATTTGGAATAGCCAATTAAATGACTTCTGTAAAAAGTGTCTACAGAGGACATATGCTTTTGCAATTATTTCTTTAAATCCCAGAATATTCCACTACTCTGAAAGCTTCACAAGGACAGAGACTGCCTGTGTCTTTGTGTCCCTAGCACCTGGCTAGAGTAAGTGCTCATTAAGTGTGGGTGTACCTAGCGGCCTTTCATGTCCCACGCTAATAAGGAAGACACTTCTTCCTCAGAGAAGCTGAGCAGTGGCGGGGCAACAAGCCCAAAGGCACATGGGCAGTCCCCAGAAGCCACGCACTAGCCCACAACCCAAGTGACATGCAGTTGAGTGCTGTGTCCATGGCTACACAGTTAAGGCAACAGCTGATAAGCCAATGAGCAGCAGCAGGGCCTGTCAATAACTGACACCAATTTCTCTTTTTTGGAGTTTGATGGGAGGAAATCATTCTAACAAATCTGTGAGGAAAAGCCAAGTAGATTACATCAAAATCCAAGCATCTTTTATATCTAAATTTGAATAACATTCCATTAATTTTACATCAGAGAGCCAGTGTGGGCGGGAGGGACAGCCCTCAACGTGGAGTGAGGAAGACATTTGGAATCTCTCTAGGTGTCTGCCTGCCTGCTGGCCTGAAAGAATATTTCCTCCTGCTTATGCACAAGAGGGCTTCATGTTTGGAAATGTAGACATGCTTTTAAATCCTTAGTGCTACTCAAATGTAAGTCATTATCATTTCCCTGAACTCAAAGGAATCCAATGGTAATTTCCCTCAACTAAGAGTCTATTTGTCAGGCACATTATAATTCTCAAGTTGTTGCCTTAGAAAACTCCTGATGTGACCTATTCTCTTGTGATCAAGAAAATATGGTAAATCCACATGCCAGGAAAATACCTAGCTAGAGGGCAGTGGTGGTTCAGTGGTAGAATTCTCACCTTCCATACAGGAGACCGGGGTATGGTTCTCAGCCAGTGCATCTCCAATAGAGCCACCACCTGTCTATCAGTGGAGGCTAACGTGTTGGTATGATGCTTTTGTAAAAGCATCCAGGCTAATAAAAACTAGGAAGAAAGATCTGGCAGTCTACTTCCAAAAATCAGCCAGTGAAAACCCCCTGGATCACAATGGTCCAATCTGCAACTGATGACAGGGATGTTGCAAGACCAAGCAGCATTTTGTTCCACTGAGCATGGGGTTTCCATGAGTCAGGAGCTAACTCAATGTCAGCTAACAACAACAGTACATTTATACCTTGGTTTAAGCTGGTTTGTGCCTTCGGCTCTATCAGCATCCTTATTTTCTTTTCTTCTTCTTTTTTTTTTTTTTTGGCTATTTGCAATATTTCATTAAAAACATTTTCTAACACACAGAAAAGTTGTAATAGTTAACAACCATACACCTATCCGTGAACAACCATGTACCTATCACCTAGATTTTACAATTAATATTTGTTGTTGTTGCTGTTGAGAATATACACAGCAAAATATACATCAATTCAACTGTGTCTACATGTGAAAGTCAGTGACATTGATTACATTCTTTGAGTTGTGAAGTCATCTTACCCTCCGTTTTTGAGTTTTTTGTCCCCCATCGACATAAACTCAATGCCGCCTAAGGTTCGTATCTAATCTTTCAAGTTTCCATTGTCACTTTGATCCCATATATATAGTTCTTAAAAGAGCATAATGCTTAAGGCAGACAGTTTTTACAAGTTAAGCTAAACTATTGTTCAGTTTTAAGAAGATGTCAGGGGATAATTTTGGTTTAAGTTTTAAAGATAATCTCAGGGCAATAGTTACAGGGATTCATCCAGCCCCCATAGCTACAGAAAGTCTGGATTCCATGATAATTTTAAATTTTGTTCTACGTTTTCCCCTTTTGATCAGGATTCTTCTATAGAATCTTGGATCAAAATGTTCAATAATGGTTGCTGAACATGATCCAGTTCTGGTCTCATGGCAAAGAAGGGAGATGTTCATGGAGGCAATTAATTACACACTCCATATCTTCCTACCTGACTCTCCTTCTTCCTCTGTTGCTCCAGGTAAATAGAGACCAACTGTCGCACCTTGGATGACCACCTGCAAGTTTTTAAGACCCCAGATGCTACGCAGTGAATGAGGTAGTAGAAGAGAGGCATTAAACACGTTGTTAAGCTGATTAACTCAGATGTTCCATGAACCCATGACCCTAAACCTTCAAACCCATAAGGTTTTTGGTTGTACTTAAGCAGCCTTAGCAGCTACTCTATTTTTTATTTTTTTGTATTTGATGTGACTATATCACACAACTTTTGCAAATTCATCTTTTTACAGGTGTACAACTTATTGACAGCAATTACAAAAATCAGCGAGCAACCCTACCCTTATCAATGCTATTTTTCCATCACCATTAGCCCTGCTCTTCCCCTCCCTCCTGGCCCTGGTTAGCAAGGATGTGGGGAAATTAGAACCCTCATCCAATGCTGGTGGGAATGCAAAATGGCATAGCCATTGTAGAAAACATTGTGATGGTTCTTAAAAAAACTAAAAATAGAACTACTATATGACCCAGAAATTTCACTCCTAGGTATATACCCAAAAGACTTGAAAGTAGGGAGTCAGACATAGACTTGTGCCCCAGTGTTATCGCAGCACTATCCACAATAGCCAAAAGATGGAAACAACCTAAATGTCCATTGATAGATTAATAAACATATGTGCAATGGAATACTACTTAGCCACTAGGAGAAATGAAGTCTTGATATGTGCTACAATATGGATGGTGCTTCAATACATTCCAAAAAAAAAAAAAAAAAAACTCATTGCTGTGCAGCCGATTCCAACTCATAGAGACCCTGTATCAACCCTGTAGATATTAAGCTGAGTGAAATAAGACAATCACAGAAGGACAAATATTGTATAACCTCGCTTATATAAAAATGCAAGTAAAGGCAAATCCATAGAGACCAAAGATTACTGGTTATCTAAAGCCTTATTGATGTTTACTAACAAAAGAACCATCATGCATCCGTGGTGGGTTCTATATTGCTATGACACTGGAAGCTATGTCATTGGTATTTCAAATACCATTTGGGTCACCCATGGTGAACAGGTATCAGCAGAGCTTCAAGAATAAGATAGACTAAGAAAAAGGACCTGATGGTCTACTTCATTAAAAAAAAAAAAAATTAGCCAGTGAGATCTTATGTATAATAGCAGAAAATTATCTGATACAGTGCAGGAAGATGAGCCCCTCAGATTGGAAGGCACTCAAAATACAACTGGGGAAGAGCTGCCTTCTCAAAGTAGAGTCAATGGGGATCTGACTGCATTTTTTTTTAGCGGATTTTCTGGAAAAACTAGTTTCCCAGTGATGGCTCGGAGACAGCAGTCCATATCGAACCACATAAAGAAGCAGACCATGACAGCTTCTCCAACCCCCCAAACAAAAGAATCAAAATCTTTCCCAAATGAAGATACAATCTTGGAATTATCAGGTACAGAATACAAAAAACTAATTTACAGAATGCTTAATGATATCACAAATGAAATTAGGATAACTGCAGAAAAAGCCAAGGAATACACTGATAAAACTGTTGAAGAACTCAAAAAGATTATTCAAGAACATACTGGAAAAATTAATAAGTTGCAAGAATCCATAGAGAGACAACATGTAGAAATCCAAAAGATTAACAGTAAAATAACAGAATTAGACAACGCACTAGGAAGTCAGAGGAGCAGACTCGAGCAATTAGGATGCAGACTGGGACATCTGGAAGACCAGGGAATCAACACCAAAATAGCTGAAAAAAAATCAGATAAAAGAATTTAAAAAAATGAAGAAACCCTAAGAATTATGTGGGACTCTATCAATAAGGATAACCTGCGGGTTATTGGAGTCCCAGAACACGGAGGGGGGACAGAAAACACAGAGAAAATAGTTGAAGAACTCCTGACAGAAAACTTCCCTGACATCATGAAAGACGAAAGGATATCTATCCAAGATGCTCATCGAACCCCATTTAAGATTGATCCAAAAAGAAAAACACCAAGACATATTATCATCAAATTCACCAAAACCAAAGATAAACAGAAAATTTTAAAAGCAGCCAGGGAGAAAAGAAAGGTTTCCTTCAAGGGAGAATCAATAAGAATATGTTCTGACTACTCAGCAGAAACCATGCAGGCAAGAAGGGAATGGGACGACATACACAGAACACTGAAGGAGAAAAACTGCCAGCCAAGGATCATATATCTAGCAAAACTCTCTCTGAAATATGAAGGCGAAATTAAGATATTTACAGACAAACACAAGTTTAGAGAATTTGCAAAAACCAAACCAAAGCTACAAGAAATACTAAAGGATATTGTTTGGTCAGAGAACCAATAATATCAGATATCAGCACAACACAAGGTCACAAAACAGAACGTCCTGATATCAACTCAAATAGGGAAATCACAAAAACAAACAAATTAAGATTAATTAATAAAAAAAATGAATACACATAACAGGGAATCATGGAAGTCAATAGGTAAAAGATCACAATAATCAAAAAGAGGGACTAAATACAGGAGGCATTGAACTGCCATATGGAGAGTGATACAAGGCGATATAGAACAATACAAGTTAGGTTTTTACTTAGAAAAATAGGGGTAAATAATAAGGCAACCACAAAAAGGTATAACAACTCTATAACTCAAGATAAAAACCAAGAAAAACGTAAGGACTCAACTAACATAAAGTCAAGCACTATGAAAATGAGGATCTCACAATTTACTAAGAAAAACGCCTCAGCACAAAAAAGTATGTGGAAAAATGAAATTGTCAACAACACACATAAAAAGGCATCAAAATGACAGCACTAAAAACTTATTTATCTATAATTACCCTGAATGTAAATGGACTAAATGCACCAATAAAGAGACAGAGAGTCACAGACTGGATAAAGAAACACGATCCATCTATATGCTGCCTACAAGAGACACACCTTAGACTTAGAGACACAAACAAACTAAAACTCAAAGGATGGAAAAAAGTATATCAAGCAAACAATAAGCAAAAAAGAAGAGGAGTAGCAATATTAATTTCTGACAAAATAGACTTTAGACTTAAATCCACCACAAAGGATAAAGAAGGACACTATATAATGATAAAAGGGACAATTGATCAGGAAGACATAACCGTATTAAATATTTATGCACCCAATGACAGGGCTGCAAGATACATAAATCAAATTTTAACAGAATTGAAAAGCGAGATAGATACCTCCACAATTATAGTAGGAGACTTCAACACACCACTTTCGGAGAAGGACAGGACATCCAGTAAGAAGCTCAAGAGAGACACGGAAGATGTAATTACAGCAATCAACCAACTTGACCTCATTGACTTATACAGAACTCTCCACCCAACTGCTGCAAAATATACTTTTTTTTCTAGCGCACATGGAACATTCTCTAGAATAGACCACATATTAGGTCATAAAACAAACCTTTGCAGAGTCCAAAACATCGAAATATTACAAAGCATCTTCTCAGACCACAAGGCAATAAAACTAGAGATCAATAACAGAAAAACTAGGGAAAAGAAATCAAATACTTGGAAAATGAACAATACCCTCCTGAAAAAAGACTGGGTTATAAAAGACATCAAGGAGGGAATAAGGAAATTCATAGAAAGCAATGAGAATGAAAATACTTCCTATCAAAACCTCTGGGACACAGCAAAAGCAGTGCTCAGAGGTCAATTTATATCAATAAATGCACACATACAAAAAGAAGAAAGAGCCAAACTCAGAGAACTGTCCCTACAACTTGAACAAATAGAAAGTGAGCAACAAAAGAATCCATCAGGCACCAGAAGAAAACAAATAATAAAAATTAGAGCTAAACTAAATGAATTAGAGAACAGAAAAACAAATGAAAGAATTAACAAAGCCAAAACCTGGTTCTCTGAAAAAATTAACAAAATTGATAAACCATTGGCTAGACTGACTAAAGAAATACAGGAAAGGAAACAAATAACCCAAATAAGAAATGAGAAGGACCACATCACAACAGAACCAAATGAAATTAAAAGAATCGTTTCAGATTATTATGAAAAATTGTACTCTAACAAATTTGAAAACCTAGAAGAAATGGATGAATTCCTGGAAAAACACTACCTACCTAAACTAACACATTCAGAAGTAGAACAACTAAATAGGCCCATAACAAAAAAAGAGATTGAAACGGTAAACAAAAAACTCCCAACAAAAAAAAGCCCTGGCCCGGACGGCTTCACTGCAGAGTTCTACCAAACTTTCAGAGAAGAGTTAACACCACTACTACTAAAGGTATTCCAAAGCATAGAAAATGACGGAATACTACCCAACTCATTCTATGAAGCCACCATCTCCCTGATACCAAAACCAGGTAAAGACATTACAAAAAAAGAAAATTATAGACCTATATCCCTCATGAACATTGATGCAAAAATCCTCAACAAAATTCTAGCCAATAGAATCCAACAACACATCAAAAAAATAATTCACCCTGATCAAGTGGGATTTATACCAGGTATGCAAGGCTGGTTTAATATCAGAAAAACCATTAATGTAATCCATCACATAAATAAAACAAAAGACAAAAACCACATGATGTTATCAATTGATGCAGAAAAGGCATTTGACAAAGTCCAACACCCATTCATGATAAAAACTCTTACCAAAATAGGAATTGAAGGAAAATTCCTCAACATAATAAGGGCATCTATGCAAAGCCAACAGCCAATATCACTCTAAATGGAGAGAACCTGAAAGCATTTCCCTTGAGAACGGGAACCAGACAAGGATGCCCTTTATCACTGCTCTTATTCAACATCGTGTTGGAAGTCTTAGCCAGGGCAATTAGGCTAGACAAAGAAATAAAAGGTATCCGGATTGGCAAGGAAGAAGTAAAGTTATCACTATTTGCAGATGACATGATTATATACACAGAAAACCCTAAGGAATCCTCCAGAAAACTACTGAAACTAATAGAAGAGTTTGGCAGAGTCTCAGGTTATAAAATAAACATACAAAAATCACTTGGATTCCTCTACATCAACAAAAAGAACACCGAAGAGGAAATAACCAAATCAATACCATTCACAGTAGCCCCCAAGAAGATAAGATACTTAGGAATAAATCTTACCAAGGATGTAAAAGACCTATACAAAGAAAACTACAAAGCTCTACTACAAGAAATTCAAAAGGACATACTTAAGTGGAAAAACATACCCTGCTCATGGATAGGAAGACTTAACATAGTAAAAATGTCTATTCTACCAAAAGCCATCTATACATTTAACGCACTTCCGATCCAAATTCCAATGTCATATTTTAAGGGGATAGAGAAACAAATCACCAATTTCATATGGAAGGGAAAGAAGCCCCGGATAAGCAAAGCACTACTGAAAAAGAAGAAGAAAGTGGGAGGCCTCACCTTACCTGACTTCAGAACCTACTATACAGCCACAGTAGTCAAAACAGCCTGGTATTGGTACAACAACAGACACATAGACCAATGGAACAGAATTGAGAACCCAGACATAGATCCATCCACGTATGAGCAGCTGATATTTGACAAAGGACCAGTGTCAATTAACTGGGGAAAAGATAGCCTTTTTAACAAATGGTGCTGGCATAACTGGATATCCATTTGCAAAAAAATGAAACAGGACCCATACCTCACACCATGCACAAAAACTAACTCCAAGTGGATCAAAGACCTAAACATAAAGACTAAAACGATAAAGATCATGGAAGAAAAAATTGGGACAAACCTAGGAACCCTAATACAACGTATAAACAGAATACAAAACATTACCAAAAATGATGAAGAGAAACCAGATAACTGGGAGCTCCTAAAAATCAAACACCTATGCTCATCTAAAGACTTCTCCAAAAGAGTAAAAAGACCACCTACAGACTGGGAAAGAATTTTCAGCTATGACATCTCAGACCAGCGCCTGATCTCTAAAATCTACATGATTCTGTCAAAACTCAACCACAAAAAGACAAACAACCCAATCAAGAAGTGGGCAAAGGATATGAACACACATTTCACTAAAGAAGATATTCAGGCAGCCAACAGATACATGAGAAAATGCTCTCGATCATTAGCCATTAGAGAAATGCAAATTAAAACTACGATGAGATTCCATCTCACACCAGCAAGGCTGGCATTAATCCAAAAAACACAAAATAATAAATGTTGGAGAGGCTGCGGAGAGATTGGAACTCTCATACACTGCTGGTGGGAATGTAAAATGGTACAACCACTTTGGAAATCCATCTGGCGTTACCTTAAACAGTTAGAAATAGAACTACCATACAACCCAGAAATCCCACTCCTAGGAATATACCCTAGAGATACAAGAGCCTTCACACAAACAGATATATGCACACCCATGTTTATTGCAGCTCTGTTTACAATAGCAAAAAGCTGGAAGCAACCAAGGTGTCCGTCAACGGATGAATGGGTAAATAAATTGTGGTATATTCACACAATGGAATACTACGCATCGATAAAGAACAGTGACGAATCTGTGAAACATTTCATAACATGGAAGAACCTGGAAGGCATTATGCTGAGCGAAATGAGTCAGAGGCAAAAGGACAAATATTGTATAAGACCACTATTATAAGATCTTGAGAAATAGTAAACCTGAGAAGAACACATACTTTTGTGGTTACGAGGGGGGGAGGGAGGGAGGGTGGGAGAGGGTTTTTTCATTGATTAATCAGTAGATAAGAACTGCTTTAGGTGAAGGGAAGGACAACACTCAATACATGGAAGGTCAGCTCAATTGGACTGGACCAAAAGCAAAGAAGTTTCCAGGATAAAATGAATGCTTCAAAGGTCAGTGGAGCAAGTGCGGGGGTCTGGGGAACATGGTTTGCGGGGACTTCTAAGTCAATTGGCAAAATAATTCTATTATGAAATCATTCTGCATCCCACTTTGAAATGTGGCGTCTGGGGTCTTAAATGTTAACAAGCGGCCATCTAAGATGCAGCAATTGGTCTCAACCCACCTGGAGCAAAGGAAAATGAAGAACACCAAGGCCACACGACAACTAAGAGCCCAAGAGACAGAAAGGGCCACATGAACCAGAGACCTACATCATCCTGAGACCAGAAGAACTAGTTGGTGCCCGGCCACAATCGATGACTGCCCTGACAGGGAGCACAGCAGAGGACCCCTGAGGGAGCAGGAGATCAGTGGGATACAGACCCCAAATTCTCATAAAAAGACCAAACTTAATGGTCTGACTGAGACTAGAGGAATCCCGGCGGCCATGCTCCCCAGACCTTCAGTTGACACAGGACAGGAACCATCCCCGAAGACAACTCATCAGAAATGAAAGGGACTGGTTAGCGGGTGGGAGAGAGACGCTGATGAAGAGTGAGCTAATGATATCGGGTGGACACTCGAGATTGTATTGGCAACTCTTGTCTGGAGGGGGGATGGGAGGATAGAGAGAGAGGGAAGCCGGCAAAATTGTCAAGAAAGGAGAGACTGAAAGGGCTGACTCAAGAGGGGGAGAGCAAGTGGGAGTAGGGAGTGAGATGTATGTAAACTTATATGTGACAGACTGATTGGATTTGTAAATGTTCACTTGAAGCTTAATAAAAGTTATTTAAAAAAAAAAAAAAAACAAAGTATAACCTTGAGTATATCCTACCTGAATTTGGAGACCATCTCAAAAATAGATTTGGCACATTGAACACTAATGAATAAAAACCAGAGGAGTTGTGGGATGACATCGAGGACACCACACATGAAGAAAGCAAAAGGTCATTAAAAGTACAAGAAAGAAAGAAAAGACCACAATGGATGTCAGAAGAGACTTTGAAACTTACAAATGGAAGAAATGATGAAGTAAAAGCTGAACAAAAGGTTTCAAAGGACAGCACGAGAAGACAAAGTAAAGTATTATAATGAACTGTGCAAAGACCAGGAGTCAGAAAACCAAAAGTGAAGAACACACTTGACATTTCTCAAGCTGATAAAACTGAAGAAAAAATTCAAGCCTCAAGTTGCCGTTTTGAAGGACTCTACAAACAAAATATTGAATGATGCAGGAAGCATCAAAAGAAGACGAAGGAACACACAGAGTCAATGTATCGAAAAGAATTGGTCAACATTCAGCCATTTCGGGAGGTAGCATATGATCAAGAACTGATGGTATGGAAGGAGGAAGATGTCCAAGTTGCACTGAAAGCATTGGAGAAAAGCAAGGCTCTAGGAATTGACAATGTTTCAACAAAGGGGTGCCACCCTGGAAGCACTCACTCATCTATGCCAAGAAATTTGGAATCAGCTACCTGGCTAACTGACTGGAAGAGATGCATATTTGTGCCAATTTCAAAGAAAGGTGATCCAACAGAATGCAGAAATTATCAAATAATATCATGAATAACACACAAATAAAGTTTTGCTGAAGATAATTCAAAAACCATCACAGAAACACATCAACAGGGGACTGCCAGAAATTCAAGCCAGGTTCAGAAGAGGACAAGGAACAAGGTATACCATTTTGATGTCAGATGGTTCTTGGCTGAAAGCAGAGAATGTGAGAAAGATGTTTACCTGTGTCTTATTGACTATGCAAAGGCATTCAACTGTGTGGATCATAACAAAGTATGGATAATTTTGCAAAGAATGGGAAATCCAGAACACTTAATTGTGCTCATGTGGAACCTGTATGTAGACCAACAGGCAGTCATTCCAACAGAACAAAGGGATACTCGGTGTTTTAAAATCAGGAAAGGTGTGCATCAGGGTTGTACCTTTTCACCATACTTATTCAATCTGTATGCTGGGCAAGTAATCCAAGAAGCTGAACTATAAGAAGAACCTGGCATCAGGATTGTATGCGGAAAGTGAAGAGGACTTGAAGCACTTACTGGTGAAGATCAAAATCTACAGCCTTCTCTATGGATTACATCTCAACATAAAGAAAACAAAATTCCTCACAACTGGACCAATAAGTAACATCATGATAAACAGAGAAAATATTGAAGTTGTCAAGGATTTCGTTTTATTTGTATCCACAATCAACCCCCACGGAAGCAGCAGTCGAGAAATCAATGCATTGCATTGGGCAAGTCTGCAACAGAAGCAAAGATGTCTCTTTGAGGACTAAATTGCACGTGACCCAAGCCATGGTATTTTCAATCACCTTACATGCATGCAAAAGTTGGACAATGAATAAAGAAGAACAAAGAAGAACTGATGCCTTTGAAAGATGGTGTTAGTGAAGAATATTGAATATACCATGGGCTACCAGAAGAATGAACAAATCTGTTTTGGAAAAAGTACAGCCAGTATGGTCCTTAGAAGCAAGGATGGCGAGGCTTCATCTCAAGTACTTTGGACACGTTATCAAGAGGGACCAGTCCCTAGAGAATGATATCATGCGTGGTAAAGTAGAGGGTCAGTGAGAAAGAAAGAAGATTCTTAACAAGTAATGGGCTCAGACATAGCAACAATTGTTATAAAGATGGTACAGGACTGGGTAGTGTTTCATTATCTTGCCCATGTGGTCACAATGAATCAGAACCAACTCAACAGCACCTAACAACATCAAGAAAGGAAGGATTTCGCAGGAATACTGCTGAGATTTGAAGAGAGATTATTCCATGGTTCTCATGTCTAAGAACGTACTGGTGGTAGGCAACTGGTTGACCAACTTACAAATGAATGTGAGAAAGGAGGAAATTGTCCAGTCATGGTTGAGAGACCTGAATATTTCTCTGTTATGGCCACCACAGCTCTAGGATGCAGATTTATAATATGCTTCACTTTCTGTTTTTTTCACTTTCCCCAGCAAGACTTCATGGGAAATACAGACATCAGGCTTATTCTGTGTTTATATAACTTTGTGTGAAACCCAAATCATTCTAACAACTTTTGGATAAACCGTCCCAGTGGCTGAATGTAAATCTGGACAATCTGGACCAGAGAGAAGCCTGGAAATGGGCCTGATGCCTCCTGCACTTTCCATTCTGCTGTGGACTACAAGTGGTTTCTTGAAAGCCGCCCTGCTGTTAAATACAGCCATGAAAGCTTGTTTGGTCAGAGCAGGAAGCACACGTAAAGCTTTGAGAATCGTGACAGATATCTTGGTGTGTTGTTCCTTTGGTGTTACACTTAGTGACCTGATTAAGAAAATTCTGTGCAGGCTGTTTTCTGGCAGAATATTGCCTGGGGCAATAGAGAGCAGAGATTTTTGAAAAGAGAACTTTTAATGCTTGAGGGGGTTTGGCAAGACCAAGTCCCAGCAGGAGCCCGTTAGCTTCTGCAAAATGCTTGGAGAGCATACAATATTGCTGGCTCCTGCAGATGTTTATATAGTGCTGGTTTAAGATATAAATACCTCTCCCCTCTCTTCTAAATGGCCCTATGTCATTTTATGAGATGCTACTTGTCATTTCAATCTCCTTCCAGCATTTAAAAGTGAAAAAAAATGACATTGAGATTTTGCAGTCATAAAAAATGAAAATAGATATTTGTTGAGCATTTATTACATACCCAACACTGCCTTGTACTTTTTATATCTCATTTAATATTTAATCCACACAAAAACCTTAGGAGATTGGTACGACTATTACCTCCATTTTACAGATAATAAAATTGAATTTAGAGAACTTAACAAGTTGCCCAAGGCTACAGGAAATTATATTGGTGCCCTAAGTTCCCTGCCAATCTAGCTTCAGGACTGGTTCACTTGACTGCTGTTTTGTGTTAAGACAAAAAAAAGAAAAAAGTTGCTGTTGAGTCTATTCCAAATCATGGAGACCTCATGTGTGTCCAACTAGAACTGCACTCCACGGAGTTTTTAATAGCTGTGATCTTTCAGAAGCAAATTGCAAGGACTTTCTTTCAAGATGCCTCAGGTGGATTTGAACCACCTGCCTTTCTGTTAGTAGCTGAATGCTTATGCACACCCAGGGACTTCTCTGTTAAAAGAGTACATGTGAAATGTGGAGCGTTTGCCTTTGTGCTCATTCTTCATGAAATGCTCTCCTCAAAGTTAGCTGGCTGAGACTGAGAATAAATCCGCACAAGAGCAGGCTACCTCTACAAATATTGGTGATAATCCAGAAAGCCAACCATACAAATATCACTTAGTTGATTAATCAATTAGTCAAGAAATCAATAGGGAGCTGGAGCAACAGTGTATGCAAGATTCTAGCAACTGTAGGTGTTAGTGACAATGATATCACAGCCCCATCCTACAAGAAACTTACCACCTAATATTAAGAAATTAATAATACTTTCAGTAAGAAGAAAACCAAAGACACAAGGAAAGTATTAGCCCAAATGACTAAAGGACCACATGAACCAGAGCCTACACCAGCCTGAGCCCAGAAGAACCAGATAGTGCCCCACTACCACCAGGGTGCCTGGTATAGAAAGGAGGAGCATGTTGTCACATTGTGGGGATTGCAACCAATGTCAAACAAAACAATACATGTATAAATTTTTGAATGAGACATTAATTTGAGCTGTAAACTTTCACCTAAGGCACAATAAGAAAAATAGGTTCAATGAGATAATGATATTGTGATTGTTTTTAAAAGACTTTTCGTATCTGGTAGAGGCACATGCCAACATATTTATAGATGAAAACAAACGTCTCAGATTTACTTCAGAATAATCTGGGGGAGGACAGAGACTATTCCCTCCATTGTTATACGTGTTCAAATATTTCCCATAATTAAAAGATATTCAAGGAAACTTACCATCTGATGGGTGGACCTAATAGTTCTCTGAAGAGTAAGTTGATTTGAGGAAAAACAAGTTAATATCTTAAAAATAAAATCAATTCACAAGGGCAGCAAAAAAAAAAAAAAAAAAAAGATCAGTATCAACAATCTATATGATAAACTGAAAATAATGTCTAATTATTTCTTTTTTGGTTATAGAATCGTAATATGGTTTTCCTGTATTTATAAGAAAATCAAATGGCATTGGAGTCTGCACCAAGGAAACTCTGCTCAGGCACCAAGCAAAGTAACCAAAGACCTCAGACCTTCTTTATATTTGGATGACATTTTAATTCCAGAAAGGAGAGGTGGTGTATGAGCCTAATTTGGGCCCAGAAACAGGCAACTGTGGGACCACTCAGGGAGTGGTACAAACTTCTCCCAAAAGGAGGTCTAGGTGGCATCAAAAGCAGAAACAAAAAAAGGAAGAGCTTAGAATTTTCTTACGAACATATTAACCCAAGCTTCTATTTGAGAATACTGAGGTGCTGGGCTGATAGCCCTGGTCAGATGGGAGCTGGACATACACTTTGCACCTCCCCTTTACCAAGAGGTACACACCCATGCAAGGAGGAAGCCAAGGACCTGAGAAAGTCAGACACACCCTCCAGGTGCCCTCTGTAAGGGAGAGGCCAGCAAAAGGAGTCAAAACGTAGTCTGAGCTGGCATGGGGAATAAGATAAGTAATGTAAAAATCCAGCAGATAACACCAGGCCAGTTAAGACATGTACAAAATTCTAGAGAGGAAGTGAGGAGGGGGACCAATGCATTCCAGCTTGTGGCCCCAGGGAAGACATTTCTCAAGGGGGAATATTAGAGAGAGGTCTTGAAAAACAAGAAGTCATGTGAAAGTGGAGAAAGGGAGGAGAAGAGTTTTCCAGGCTGGGAGAACTGAATACACAAAGGACCAGAGGGGTGATGGGTTAAGGATGTGTAGTAGACCCTGGTGGGACATCAGAGGTTGGTGCTCTCATCTGCAGGCAATAGGTAGCCACTTAGTGACTGGTATTTCAGGGAGGTGATTCTGGTAGTGAGATGAAGTGGGAGAGGGGGGATGCTGGAACTGAGAGGTCAAATTCTGACGCAGGCTGCAGTAGGGATAGGAAGGGGGAAGAGTTGAGAGGTTTTGATGGATGCAGCTGAGATTCTAGAATGAGGGATTGGCCAATGGGATGGTCCATCGGAGAAGGACTGCGGACTGCAGGTCAAGAATCTAATCCTACTGTCGATTCTCAACAGCCTCCTCCAGTGCACTTCTCTTGGAGGGATGCAGGCTTCTGAATTAAGAGGCTCACAATTAAGACAATGCCTCTGGAGACCTTCTAGCTCTGGAATCACCAGGTCTCCCATGAGGTATATCTCTTCCCTTTTTGTTGTTGTTGTTGTTAGCTGCCATCAAGTTAGCCCTGACTCATGGTGACCCCATGTACAAGAGATCAGACCACTGTGATTCATAGGGTTTTCACTGGCTGATTTTCAAAAGTACATCACCCAGTCTTCCTAATTTCTCTTAGTCTGGAAACTTCACTGAAACCTTTTCAGCATCATAGCAACATGCAAGCATCCACAGGTGGACAGGTGGTAACTCTGTATATTGGCCAGGAATCAAACCTGGTCTCCTACGTGAAATGAAAGAATTCTACCACTGAGCAACCAATACCTTATCTTCCCTCTTTGAGGTGCCTTTATTAAGAGAAAGAGAGAAGGTTTGCGTTATGACCAAAATGTGCACACTTAAGGAAGTTCTCAACTTCAAATAGATCTTCTAGTTCACCAGGAGTTGGTTATGCTTCTGACTCACAGGACTTTAGGATGTTCTTGACTCTCTATGCTTCCCGATTAACAGTGACCCGACCTTGAAGGATGCTTGCCACCCACCAAGAATTGAATGAGTGGGCTCTGGGATGAATCCCAAGATTCCTTCAGACAGTCCTACTTGAACTCAACCACATGGAAGACTGAAGGATTTGGAAGGCCTTGTCTCCTCCTTAGAGTACACCGCTGTGGTCATGTGTATTGGGCATTTAGATGGGTATCAGTGAGGGCTGGGATATGATAGGACAGTGCAGGGGTGAAATCAAAACACACCCAAAGAGGAGTTGGGAGGGATCAATAATCAGAGAATTATCGTACACAAATTCTCTCCCATCCAGAAGAGTTGACATCCCACAGGGACTGACTCGATTTGTACATTCCTGGGTGTCAGGCAGATACTGCTGACTAGGAGGTCAGGGCAGCATCTCCAGGGAGGCTTTGGCCCTAGACAAAGAAAGCAGCCATTTTTAAGAGTTTATGTGGTCAGAAATATGAGCCAACATGAATTGTAAAGCCCAGGTGTGGTAGGAAGGAAATGGGTAAAGATAAAACAGGGATAGGGTGATAAATAAATTGTGAAGTAGCCCCGATTATTCAGTCAAAAATAAATGAAGTACTGACAACCATTATGCTAAGTGAAAGAAGCCAGACACAAAATATCACACATTGTATGATTCCATTTATATGAAATTCAGGATAGATAAGTCCATAGAGACAGAATACAGACTGGCGGTTGCTAGGCAAGAGGGGAGAAACTGCTTAATGGATAAAGGGTTTTACTCTGGAGTGTTGGAAATGTTCAGGAACTAGGTAGAGGTGGTGGTTGCACAACATTGTGAATGGACTAAACACCACTGAATTGTTCACTTTAAAATGGTTGACTTTATGTTAGGTGGATTTTACCTCAATTACTTACTTTTAATACCTTAACGAGAAAGAGAGCAGAAACAGCTATAAGGTTAAAGCGTGCTGAAAGGAATATTGAACTTCAGGGACAAAGGAAGATACAAGATGAAGCAAGATGGTGCACTACCATGGTCTTTCCAATCCGTGGCCATAGCAAAACCTGTGTGAGAAAACATGGCATTCTAATATGACTTTAAATTATTTTATTTTTGAAAAAGTAATTAACATTTTCTAGACATTCATAGGAAATGATGGATAGATGATAGATAGATAGATGATGATAGATAGATGATAGATCGATAGGCAGATAGAGATAGACAGACAGACAGATAGATAGATTAGATAGACAGACAGGCAGACAGACAGATAGATAGGCAGACAGACAGACAGATTATATGGATGGCTGGATGATAGATAGGTGCTGTCAAGTCATCTCTGACCCATGGCAACCTTATTCACAGCAGAACAAAATGTTGTCCGGTCCTGTGTCGTACTCACAATTGCTGGCATGTTCAAGTCCACCGTTGCAGCTACGATGCCAATACGTCTCACCAAAAGTCTCCCTGCACTTGTAGGCCCTCTACTTCACAAAACACAGTGTCCTCCTTGCAATTGATCCCTTCTAATGAAGTGTCCAAAGCAAGCAAGTTGGACAATGTTCTGTTGTGATCCATAAGGTTTTCTTTGGAAAATTTTTGGATGTAGAATGCCTGGCCTTTCTTCCTAGTCTTTCTTAGTCTAGAAGCTCCATTGAAAACTGGCCACCATGGGTGACCCTGCTGGTATTTAAAATCACAGCAAATCAACATCACAGCAACACACAAGTCACCACAAGACAACAAGCTGACAGACAAGTGAAGGTACTTAAGACGTACAGACGGTAAAATGAGATTTTTAACAATCCCCTCAGTTCTCACACGACACCAGGAAGATAGATATGAGACATGCAACGTCATTCTCACTTCTCAAATATATTCCCTATCAGAGGTGCTTTACAGGTGTAAAGCATGTACCAGCCCTTCTTTCATTTACTAAAAAGAGATTATGATAGGAAATAGACTAGGAAAATGGCTCATGCAACACTGAAAGGTTGCATTTCATTTTAGGTTGCAAGTGAATGTTCTGAGGTCTTAGTGGTAGTGCCAACAAAACATTAGAATGAAAGATACGATATAAAAAATCACATTAATTAACTTCGTTTTGTGTGTCAGTAAGTTCAGGAAGAGATTTCATAACCCTGATGTATGGGTAGAAGTGAACTAGACATGGGTACTTCATTTTCCCATATCAGGTTCCCATAAGCTGCCATGCCGCTAGCATTCTCATCACAGAGCAAGAGAATATCTTACTTGAATTCTCCTTTTCTACACCATGCAGACTGTCATTATTGAATTCTAAAAAAAAAAAAAAAAATCTGTTTATAATTTAATCAGGGTATAGATTACATTCAGATGAGACCTAAAACTTCTTCAGCAGCCATTGTCCACAAATTTACTCTCATCCCGATAGCTGGTACACAGAACAGAAGACGAAGACCAGAGGATTAAATCTCAGAGTAACGTCATTTGGGCTTTCAAAGTGAACCAAACCAAAAACCCAAACCCATTGCCGTTGAGTCAATCCTGACTCAGGGTGAAAGAGGAAGTATTTTTTGAACTATGCCAACCTGACCTGCCTAGGTCACCCTTCCTGTCAACCTGTAGCCTCTGATCCAGGCAAACGCAGTTTCTCCTGATTCATTTGTCTTCTGGAAAGGAACCCACAATTCAGCTCCTGCCTTTTCTGGTTTTTTTCCTCTGTAATAAGAATGACCTTCACTTGCTCAGCCCCCTTCCTGCCTTTTTTCCTTGCAAACTTTGCTATCTTTGGTAATAAGTGAAGTGGAAATGAGCCCTCGTTTACTGTCAGAGGTACTACTTCTGGCTTTGTTCTTACTCTCTGCTTCCCCCTGCATTCAGCATAACACACACACACACTCATACACACATGCCCACAAACACACGCATTCACATATGTGCACACACTCAGACAAGTCCAAAAACTATCCCGATGAGAGATGCACAGTTATGCTCCTGTGACTCTGGCCCCTTTTGTGCTTCCCAGATTGCACTTGTTGCCTGTCTTGTCTACCTCTGCCCCACCCTCCTCCTTAAAACCTTGTGAAAACACCAGCGCTTTCTGGCTGCTTGGATTCTAGCCAGAGGTCTCTAGGAGCCATGGAACCCTGTATTTTCCTAAACTCACTTGTATCCCTTGAAAATGTGTTACTATCTATATGTATAGTAAAATATCAGGAATCCATTACAGAAATAACACTAATCTAGTTTCCCTTATATTTCCATTTTTGTTTTAAACTAGTTGTTAACCGCTTGGTCTCATACAGATGATGTTTTAAAAGAACACAGTACTCACAGGTGATATTCTTTATTTTGTGAGCCGACCTGTTACATAAATCTGAAGCCTTCAGAAAGGAAAAAAAAAAAAAAAACTAATTAAAAGAGGGAGACAATGAAACCTTACTCAAAAGGAGAAAAAAAGGTTTTAAATATAGGTCAAATAAAAATTAAAAGTAAAATGAAAATAGACAAGTTCAAATGTATCGATGGAGGAAACTTACAAAGTAAAGGTCAAGCTTATTACATTCAAATAAAATGAAAAGCAAAATGCAGCTCCGTACTGTTCATAAGCCATACAAATAAAGCTAAGGATATAGGAAGGTTAAAAGAAGAAAGATGGAAAACACATACTGGATAAATGTTAGTCAAAGGAAAAGTTGGCTAAACTACGTTAATATCAGACAAAACAGGTATGAAGACAAAAAGCAGGAAGGGGACCGGAGAAGGACACTACATAATGATATAATGTCTGTGTCATCAAAAAGTCATAACAATCCTAAACTATTTTTTTTAATAACATTTTATTGTGTTTCCGGTAATGGTTTACACAGCTGCTGAGGTTCCCATTCAACACTTTCTACACAAGTTGTTCTGTGACATTCATTATATTTTTCACAATGCATGAATATTCTCATTATTCCATTCTGGTTGTTCCATTTCCATTCATCTAATTTTCCTGCCCCTTCACATTCTCATCTTTGTTTCAAAGTAATTGATGACTGTTTGGTCTCATATACATGATTTTTTAAAGGAGCACAGTACTCACGGGAAAGTTGTGCCAAGGATTTTTTTTCCATCACAACAATGCACCTGCTCATTCCCCAAGGGTAGCAAGAGCTGTCCCATGCGAATTTCACTGGGAAACCTTACCCCATCCTCCTACAGCCCTAATCTTGCCCCTTCTGACTCCCTTTTGCTCCCCAAACTCAAAGAACATTTAAAAGGAACATGAATTGTGTCCCTCGAGGGTGCCAAAACTGCCATTTTGACCTGGTATAAACTGAACAGCAGAATCCTTCGAGGAAAGGTTAGAGGTGCAACTTCCTAGCCTTTTTCTCACCAATGCACTTTTCAGTTTTCTTAAAACTTCATCGCAATGAGTCCCCATGATTGTCCTGCGTCCATCAAGAAAATCTATCAAGATTACCCCTTTGGGAGGCAGGGCCAAGATGAGGGAATACTCAGATGCTTCCTGCCCTCCTTCTTACCACAAAGACCAAAAGGAAAAAAAAACAAGTGGATGAAATATATACGACAATCTAGGAACCCTAATCATCAAAGGCAAAGCTGAAGAATCAGACTGAGCAGTAGGTGGAAGGAGAGACAATTCAAAAGCAACAAAAAAGGGGAAATAGAGATCACAGATTCACTAGAGCCCTGCTAGGTGAGTCTGCACAGCACACAGGCTGGGGTAAGCAGCAAGATCCCAAGCCTAGGCCCACCACATCCAGCCCAGCCAAATGGCAGCAAATCTGCACACACCTCCAGAATCAAACAGGAGCTACATCAGACCTGCGAAAATTAAATCCAGGTTTTCAACCTACCATGCATGCTGACAAAATGACCCCTCCTGCCCCACAGCTTCACAGGGAGAAGCACTTCTCTCCCTTCACTCACTCCCTACCCCACTCAGGGCCAATGAGGAGACCCTGCCTCTTCTTCCAGCTACTGGCATATGCCATCCACAGGCTTGAAGTGCCCTTCACCCCCATCCAATCCCTAGTGGGCTGATTCAACACCACATGCCATTATTAGCGTAAAACAGCAGCACATATACTTGAAGCTCAGTTTCACTTGCACCAGTCAAGGGGGACCTGCAGATTTGTGACATTTGACACCACCTCTCCCCCTAGGAAGGGGCCTCACTCACCCACACCAAAGGCCTGAGGGCCAGCAGTACCACCCACTCCGTCTAGCCATCCACAACAGGAGCCTGAGACCTAATGGTGTCTCCCAAACCCTCCAGTCAACAGGACTGGATGCCCAAGGACTGGCTGCACTATCTCCCCACTACATGCTCTAGGAGATAGGGACACACCCTCCCCCGAGGCACCCATAGGCAGCCATTAACCCCATGTCTTTCTGCACATCATCTCCCACTGCAACCAGAGACCTGTGCCTGCTCCAAACACCCCCAAGCAGACTTGTCAACCTTGGACTGTAAGGGACAGTCTGCACCACACACTTGGTGACTGACAAGTCAGACATCTGTGCCCTGAATGAATGCACTTCCACAAGAACAGCGAACAGGATCCTGGGTTCTTATACTTAGTAGCCACTCTGACCACCTGAAGACTGGATGTGAGAGCTTCAACTACACGAACGACCAAAGTTGCTCACATGCCCAGCCTACTTGGGCATATCAAAACAAAACAAAAATACAGGACATGGTAAACAAAAATACAATAAATAAATATAATAACTTCTCGATGCCTCAGAGACAACAGATAATATCAAACCACATAAAGAAGCAGGACAAGATGACTCAAGCAAGTGATCAAAATAAAGAACGAGAAAACCTTCTGGGAGAAGATAAGGCAATGGAACTACCTGAGAAAGAATTTAAAAGGCAAAACTGAGACCAGCCAAGGGACACATAGACAAAGCAATAAGAAGAATTCAGTTAAACAATACAAGAACAAAAGAACAGAATAAATAGGCTGCTAGAAACCATACAGAGACAATAACTACAAATCCAAAAGATTAATAATAAAATTTCAGAATTAGAGAACTCAATAGAAGGTCATAGCAGCAGAGCTGAGACAATGGAAGTTAGAATTATATAAATCCCTTGACATAATTTTTATGAGGGAAAAATAAAAAATTAAGAAAGCCTAAGAATTATGTGGGATACGATCAAGAGATAAAACCTACAAGTGATCGGTGTACCAGAACGGGGGTAACAGAAAACAGAGAGAGAATTGTTGAAGATTTGCTGGCAGAAAATTTCCCTGATATCATGAAAGATGAGAAGATATATATTCAAGAAGCTCAACAAACCCCATACAGGGTAGGCCCTAAAAGAAAGTCACCAAGACATATCATAATCAAACCTGCCAAAATCAAAGACAAAGATAGAATCTTGAAGCAAAGGAGAACAGTAAGACTAAGCTCCGACTACCCGTTGCCACTGAGTTGATTCTGACTCATAGTAACCATACAGGACAGAGTGAAACTGCTTCATGTGGTTTCCAAGGAGCGCCTGGTGGATTTGAACTGCTCATCTTTTTGTTAGCAGCCATAGTTCTTAGCCACTTAGTCACCAGAGTTTCCAAGCTCTGACTACTCAGCAGAAATCATGCAGCCAAAAAGGCAATGCGATGACATATATAAAGCCTTGAAGAAAAAAATTAAGAGCCAAGAATTATATATCCAGCAAAATTGTCCCCCAAATACAATGGTGAAATTAGGCCTTTTCCATATAAACAGAAATTAAGGGAATTTGTAAAAACCAGACAAAAATTGTAATAAATATTAAAGGGAGTCCTGTGGTTAGAGAACCAACAACATCAGACAACAATCCAGGACTAGGACACAGGACAGATCAACCACTTATCAACCCAGATAGGGAATTCACAAAAATAAATCAAAGATAAAAGACTGAAAATAGGGAACCAGAGACATCAACATGTAAAAGATGACAACATCAAACCAAAAAAGAAGGAATAAACAGTGTAGTCACAGAACTTCCATATGAAGTGGAAGTTAAGGCAATATCAAGAAATAAAAGACTGGTTTAAACTTAGAAAAATAAAGGTAAATTTCAAGGTAACCATAAAGGAAGCTAAAAAAATCTATGCACCAAAATAAAAAAGAAGAAAAAATAAAGACTCAGCAAATATAAAATCAACAACGATGAAAGAGATGAAAAGAAAATACATAAACAAAAAGAACTCAGCACAGAAAATTAAGTGAAACAAAGAAACTGTTACCACCATCAAAAAAAAAAAAAAACCTCAAAATGACAGCAGTAAACTCATACAAAATGCCAAAAACCCATTGCCATCTAGTCAATTCCAACTCACAGCAACCCCATACTTATCAATAGTTACAGTGCATATAAGGCCTAAAGGCACCAGTAAAGAGCCAAAGAATGGCAGAGTGGATTTAAAACACACACATACACAGCCTGTCTATACACTGTCTACAAAAGACACACCTTAGACACAAAGACATAAACAAAATAAAACTCAATAGTTGGAATAAAGTATATCAAGCAAACAACAACCAAGAAAGAGCAGGTGTAGTGATATTAATCTCCAATAAAACAGACTTTAAAGCAAAATCCACCATAAAGAATAAAGAAGGACACTATATAATGATTACAGGGTCAATACACCAAGAGGAGATAGCCATAATAAATAGATATGCATTTAACGACAGGGCTCCAAAATACGTAAAGCAAATTCTAACAGCATTGAAAAAAGAAATAGATCCACAGTAATAGTAAGAGGCTTCAACACACCTCTTTTGGTGAAGGACAGAACATCTAGAAAGAAACTCAGTAAAGATACAGATGGTCTAAATGCCACAATCAACAAAATTGACCTTATAGGCATATACAGAACACTCTACCCAACTGCAGCTAAGTATACTTTCTTTCCCAAGGCACAGGGAACATTCTCTAGAATAGACCACATTTTAGACCACAAAGCAACTCTTAACAGAATCCAAAACATAGAAATAATTCAAAGCATCTTCTCTGACCATAATGCTATAAAAGTATAAATCAATAGCAGAAACAGCAAGGGAAAAAAATACATGGAAGCTGAACAACATCTTGCTTAAAACCTACTGGATTGCAGAAGAAATCAAGGATGGAATAGAGAAATGCATAGAATCAAACGAGAATGAAAACACATCTTACCAAAACCTTTGGGACATAGCTAGTGCTTAGAGGTCAATTTATAGCAATAAACGCACACATCAAAAAAGAAGAAAAGGATAAATAAAAGCATTAACGCTACAACTCAAACAAACAGAAAAAGAAAAGCAAAAGAAGCCCTCAAGCACAAAAGAAAAGAAATAATGAAGATTAGAACTGAAGTAAATGAAATAGAGAATAGAAAAATGATTGAAAGAATCAACAGAACCAAGAGTTGTTTTTTTTTAAAGATCAATGTTTTAGACTGGGTTCCCTAGAGAAGCAAAACCAGTAAAGAGAGAGAGATTTATATCAAAGAAACAGCTCACATGATTGTAAAGGCTGGAACGTCCCAAGTCCGTTGATTAAGATAGAGGCTTCTCCTGATTCATGTAGCCACAGGGGCTTAACAACCCAAGATCAGCAGGTCAGAAAGCAGGGCTCAGCTCACAGGTTGAGACCATCAACGAATCCCAAGATCAGCAGATAAGCTGATAGCTCAAGTCCCAAGAACCAGAGGTCAGACAAACAGGAGGCAGAAGCAGTATCCGGAGCAAGCAAAAAGCCAGAACGTCTGCTTATGTTCAAATGCAGGCCACACCACTAAGGAAACTCCTTTTCAACTGATTGGCTACTCACAGCAGATCCCATCATCGGAGTGATCTCATATAAACACTGAGAATCATGGCCCTGCCAAGTTGACACACAATCTTAATCATAAGAATCAACAAAGTCAAAAAACCATTGGCCAACTTGACAAAAGAAAAACAGGAGGGGAAGCAAATAACCTGAATAAGAAATGAGAATGAGATGAATGATATCACAGCAGACTCAACTGAAATAAAAATGATCATAACAGAATACTATGAAAAATTGTATTCCAACAAATTTGCAAACCTTAGAGGAAATGGACAAATTTCTAGAAACATGCTACCTACCTAAATGAATACAAACCAAGGTAAAAAAAACTAAACAAACCCATAACAAAAGAAGAGATCAAAGAGGTAATTAAAAAAGCTCTCAACAACAACAAAAAATAAGCGCTGGCTTTGAGAGCTGCAATGGAGAATTCTACCAAACTTTCAGAGGAGACCTAACACCCATACTACTAAAGCCATTTCAGACCATAGAAAAGGAAGGAATACTCCCAGACTCATTCTATAAAGCCAACATAACCCTGATACTAAAGCCAGGCAAAGACACCACAAAATAGAAAACTACAGACTAATATCCCTCATGAACATAGACACAAAAATCCTCAGCAAAATTCTAGCCAATAGAATTCAACAGCATATCAAAAAAATAATACACCATGACAAAATGGGATTCATACAGGGATGGTTCAACATTAGAAAACCAATCAACATAATCCACTGCATAAATAAAACAAAAGAACCACATGATCTTATCAACTCGGAAAAAGCATTTGATAAAGTCCAACACCTATTCCTGATAAAAGCTCTCAGCAAAATAGGAATAAAAGGGAAAGTCCACAACATAATAAAGGACATTTATACAAAGCCAACAGCCAACATCACTCTAAGTGGAGAGACACTGAAAGCATTCCCGTTGAGAATGGAAACCAGACAAAGATGCCCTATGTCACCACTCTTAATCAGCATTGTGCTGGAGGTCCAAGCTAGAGCATTAAGGTAAGAAAAAGAAATAATGTGCATCCAAATTGTTAAGGAAGAGGTAAAATTACCCCTACTCCTACTCGCAGATATAATCTTATACACAGAAAACCCCAAAGAACCCACAAGAAACTACAGGAGCTTACAGAAGATTTCAGCAAAGTGGCAGGATAAATTTGTGTATTTATATACAATATTGTACATTCATATACAAAAATCAGTAGGATTCCTCTACACCAACAAAGAGAACATCGAAAAGGAAATCACGAAATCAACTACAATAGCCCCCAAGAAGACAAAGTACTTAGGAATAAATCCAACCAGGGACACCTATACAAAGAAAACTACAAAACACTACTGCAAGAAACCAAAAGAGAAATATGTAAGTGGAAAAACATACCATGCTCACAGATAGGAAGACTCAACATTACGAAAATGTCAGTTCTACCCAAAGTGATCTACAGATACAATGCAATCCCGATCCAAATTCCAACATCATTTTTTAATTAATTTAAAATTAAAATGAATTTTTTAATTCCAACTTTACATGGAAAAGGAAGAGGCCCTGGATAAGTAAAGCATTACCAGAGAAGAAAAACAAAATAGGAGTCCTCACACTACCTGATTTTAGAACCTATTGTACTGCCATAGTAGTCAAAACAGCCTTGTACTGGTACAACAGACACATAGACCAATGGAACAGAATTGAGAACCCAAACATAAATCTATGTATCTGTGAGCAGCTGATATTTGACAAAGGCACAAAGTTCATTAAACAGGGAAAAAAGTCTCTTTAACAAATGATGCTGGCATAACTAGAGGTCCACCTGTAAAAAGAGAACTCACCTCATACTATACACAAAAACTAACTCAAAATGGATCAAAAACCTAAATATAAAATCTAAAACATTAAAGATCATGAAACCAAAAAAAGGGACAATGCTAGGGACCCTGATCCATGGCATAAATAGTATACAAACCATAACTAACAATGTACAAACACCAGAAGAGAAACTAAATAACTGGGAGCTCCTAAAAATCAAATACTTAGGCTCATCAAGAGACTTCACCGAAAGAGTAAAAGGACAACCTACAGACTGGGAAAAAAAATTTGGCTAAGACATATCCGACATGGATCTAATCTGTAAAATCTATAGAATACTTCAACAACAAAACAAAAAAGCAAATAATCCAATTAAAACAAAAACAAAAAGCAAATAATCCAATTAAAAAATGGGCAAAGGATATGAACAGGCACTTCACCAAAGAAGACATTCAGGCAGCCTACAGACACATGAGGAAATGCTGACAGCTATTAGCCATTAGAGAAATGTAAATCAAAACTACATTGAGATACCATCTCACCCCAACAATACTGGCACTAATCCAAAAAATACAAAATAATAAATGTTGGAGAGGTTGTGGGGAGATTGGAACGCTTATGCACTGCTTGTGGGAATGTAAAATGGTGTAACCACTTTGGAAAATGATATATGGTGCTTCCTTTAAAAGTTAAGAATAGAAATACCACACGATCCTGTAATCCCACTTGTAGGACTACACCCTAGAGAAATAAGAGCCATCACAAGAATAAACATATGCACACCCATGTTCATTGCAGCACTACTCAAAATAGCAAAAAGATGGAAACAACCTAAATGCCCATTAACAGATGAATGGATAAACAAATTATGGTACAAACACGCAATGGAACACTATGCAATGATACAGAACAACGATGAATCTGCTAAACATTTCACAACATGGATGAATCTGGAGGGTATTATGCTGAGTGAAATAAAAAAAAAAAGTCAGTCACAAAAGGACAAATATTTTATGAAACCACTATTATAAGAACTCAAGAAAAGGTTTACACACAGAAAAAAGCATTCTTTGTTGATTATGAGGGTGGGGAAGGAAGGAGAGGGAAAATCACTAACTAGATAGTAGGCAAGTGTCAGCCTCAATGAAGTAAAGGACAACACACAAAATAGAGGAAGTCCGCACAACTAAACCAATGCAAAGACATGGAAGTTTCCTAGACACATCCAAACACTTTAAGGAATCAACTAGCTGGGGCTGGAGCTGGGGACCATAGTCTGGGGGGGACATCTACCACATGAACCAGAGACTCTGCCAGCCTGAGGCCGGAAGAACTAGATGGTGCCCACCTACCACCAGTGACTGTTGTGACAGGACTCACAACAAAGAGTCCCAGGCAGAGCAGGAGAAAAATGTAGAACAGAATTCAAATTCACATAAAAAGACCAGACTTACTGGTCTGATAGAGACTAGAGAAACTCCGGAAGCTATGGCCTCTGGACTACCTGCTAAACCAAAATTGAACCCATTCCCTAAACCCACTTTTCAGACAAAGATTAGACATGCCTATAAAACAAAAAATAACACACAAGAGGAATGTGCTTCTTAGTTAAATCAAATATATGAGATCAAATGAGCGGCACCTGTCCAAAAGCAGGACAAGAAAGCAGGAAGGGACAGGAATTGGACCAATGGACACAGGGAGCCTGAAGTGGAAACGGGGAGCATGTTGTCACATTGTGGGGATTGCATCCAATGTCACAAAACAATACGTGTATAAAATTTTGAATGAGAAATTGACTTGAGCTGTAAACTTTCACCAAAAGCACAATAAAAAGGAAAAAAAATGTTTTTTTAATTTCAAAAAAAAAAATTATCTCTTTGGAATCCCAAAAAACAGTCCCCGTAATCTTCTAAGAGGTCTTCCCTTTCTTGGCTCATATATGAGGTCTTCCCAACATTCCTTAAAATGCTTGATCCATCTAGAAACTGTTGTTTTACGTGGGGCAGCATTCCCATAAACTTGTTGCAAAGGTTCAGTGATTTGGAAAGATGTCCACTTGAGTTTTGTTAAAAATTTGATAATAGCCCTGACCTCAAAATCATTTTTTTCTCTGGCACAAAAAGTGTCCTTGTTTTTGAAGGCACCCTAATAAGACTAAGACAAGTGTATTACGGAGAGAACTTATCTGCAGCCATCCACTGATCACAGAGATGTGTTTAAACACGTTTTGTTTGGAATAAACCCGTGCATGTATGAGCTGGAACCCTAATAGCAACAATTTTTTTACTTACTCTTTTATGTGCGTACAGTCACATACCTGCACATACATGTGCACACACCTATGTGTATGCGCAGGTATACTCACATATACATACCTATACACATAGAAGCCCTACATACACGCACGTATACATGCACGTATATTTTTTGGTTGTTGTTGCTGTTGTTTCAAAATTATATATGCCATAAATCTGTTGTGGTTGAGTCGATTCCCACTCAGCAACCCTGTAGGACAGTGTAGAACTGCCCCATAGGGCTTCCAAGGAGCAGCTGGTGGATTCAAACTGCTGACCTTTGTTTAGTAGCCAAGCTCTTACAACTGGGCTACCAGGGTTCCATATATGCTGCAGAAATTACTAAACGACCCTTTTTTCTCGTGCACATTTTAGTGACATCA
Source organism: Elephas maximus indicus (assembly GCF_024166365.1). NCBI lineage: Eukaryota > Metazoa > Chordata > Mammalia > Proboscidea > Elephantidae > Elephas > Elephas maximus. The sequence goes on along the minus strand of NC_064843.1, from coordinate 63,621,925 downwards.
TTTACCCTCATCGAGCTGTGCACACTTCACCCTCCTTGGGTGTTACCTTTTCCATCACCAAAAATAACAGTGTCTACTAAGTAAAGAGTGAAATTTCCTCTCCCTCCATCCTCGGTAACCACCAATGAACATTAATTTCTCTATATTTGCCTGTTCATATCATTTCATAAAAGCAAGAACATACAATATTTGTTTTCTGTTTTTTTTTTTTTTTCATGATTGACTTATTTTGCTCAACGTAATGTCCCTCCAGGTTCATCCTTGTTCCAAGATGTTTTGGGAACTCATTTGCTTTATTAGTGGGTAGTATTCCATTGTATGTATGTACCACATACTACTTATCCATTTATCCATTGATGGAAAATTAGGTTGTTTCCATCTTTTTGCTGTTGTCAATAGTTGTAAAAACGGCAGTGAGGTAGTATCTGACCTCCTCTAACTTCAAGAGAAGGAAGGAGAATGAAAATCAACAACCCAAGGCAGGCTGCTATGAGGCAGAGGTCAGACATGCCTCCTCTCTTCACTGTCTTTACCAATTCTGACACCAAGCATCACTCCCATGGCACTCTCTACTTCTCTGCTGAGTTGGATAACTCATTGCAATGTTCTTGTTGCTAGGTGCCATCAAGTCGGTTCTGACTCATAGCTACCCTATGCACAACAGAATGAAACACTTCCCAGTCCTGTGTCACCCTCACAATCATTGTTATGCTTCAGCACATTGTTGCAGCCACTGTGTCAATCCATCTCATTAAGGGTCTTCCTCCTTTTTGCTGACCCTCTACTTTACCAAGCATGATGTCCTTTTCCAGGGACTGATCCTTCCTGATAACATGTCCAAAGTATGTGAGATGAAGTCTTGCCATCCTTGCTTCTAAGAAGCATTCTGGCTGTACTTATCCCAAAACAAATTTGTTCAGTTTGTTCGTTCTTTCGGCAGTCCATGGTATATTCAATATTCTTTGCTGACACCATAATTCAAAGGCATCAATTCTTCTTCAGTCTTCTTTATTCACTGTCCAGCTTTTGCATGCATATGGGGTGATTGAAAATACCATGGCTTGAGTCAGGCACACCTTAATCTTCACGGTAACATCTTTGCTTTTTAAAACTCTCTTCCCCAGACCTATCAGGAAAAGGGGAGTCTATTCAGTGAGGATTCCCCCTCGTCCCCCTCATTTTGAGTGTAAGCACACATGAAAGCATGTAAGCCAGCCACTTCATGTCTTTATCTCTCCCCATTTTAGATAGTCAATGTTTAAATTGCCCATCCCTATCAAACCAGTAGTCTGAGAGGACAATCATTTTCCTTGGTCTTAAAAAATCTTCTATTATGGTTGCAACTTTGAGCATCTGCATACATAAGCAAAGTCCAGTCCAGAGCAAGACATCAAACGGCAGCAATCTATACCAATTCGCAGTGTCAAACATCTCTCTCTTCATTCAGTTGGGTTCCGGTCAGCTCATCCCTAGCCATCCAAGGCCACAACAGCTACCAGCTGGAGGCTCAGGAGTTCACACACACCTCCTGACACTTTGGACCAGCCAGCCTCTTCTCTCTCTCTCTCTCTCTCATACCTATCCTCCACCCATAAACTCATGAGTCCACACAACTACCTACACTTCTGATAGGCCAGCCCTTCCTCTCTGTCTCTCTCTCTCTCTCTCTCATCCCTAGCCCTCATAGGCTTTGTCAAGGGGTGCCAATGGAACATGTCCAAACTCAGCCTGTCTCTTCATTTTTGCACTTCCCCCATTTCCATAATGAGTGGGCCCAGGTGGTCACCACAAGTGAGCACACCAAGCTGTCACTGAACGAGTCTACTCTCTGGCTCCCTTTAATTTCCAATCCTAAAAGGGAGTTCCTTCTGATGGGCACTGGCTTTTCCTGCTTTAGTGTATCCAAAGGCAAACCACTTGCAGGAAATTAAAAAATCAAAACAGTTTTGCTTTTTTTGTTGTTGTTTTTTCTGCAGGTCTTTCCTTCAAATGCAAACCTTCTTCTCTCCCAGCAGCTCTGGGTGGATCTGCACATCTTTTCAAATGCAAATTATGGGTGGGGCTCAAGTTTTCCATGTAAGCCTCCCATCCCCCACCGCCCCCATTGTATACACAGGGCTACTGGCTTAAAGCAAAAAGCCTGTGTTTCATCAGGCAAATCCTAGTTCCCCTTTCAGTATGTCTGATCAAGTATTGACTCAAAGCGGAGTTACACATCCTCTGTAATCTATAATACCCAATATTCATTTCTATCACACATTTAGGTCTATTTTACAACAGTAGGTAGGAGAGAAACATTCAATATCCATATTACCTTTGGTACATTCCAGTTTCATCTTCTCCACCCCTTGACTATCTTCCCATTCATATGCATATGGCTTTGGGTCTCTGGCTGGGTGAAATCAGTAGACCCTATCAATCATCTTGCTCATCTGGCTTGACTTTTGCCCCAAGCCATTTCAGATGCTTTTCTCCCCTCAGCTGCAGCATAACATTTCTTACTTTCTTTTCAGCCCTTACAGATAACAATAACCAAAGTAACTACCCAAGAATCAAAAGTTTCACTTCCCACACTGCTTCATTCTTTTTCTTACAAAGTCCCATGATTTCATGAGTCTGGAGCCATGGCAACAATCCCTGCTTTTGACACCAACTGTAAAAATGATGCAGAGGTGGCAACTGGCCTCCTCTAATTGCACAAGGGGGAAGAAGAATAAAGATCAACAGCCCAAGGCTGATTGCCTTGAGGCAGAAGTCAGACATGCCTCCTCTCTCTGCCATCTTTACCAATTTGGACACCAACCACCTCTCCCATGACACTCCCTACTTCTCTGCCGAGTTTGATAATTCACTGCGATAGCAACACAGAATTCACAGACAATGGGGTTTATTAGTGAAGTAACGAGTTACAAATCAGGTTCAGGAATGCTCAGGATTCAGTTCCTCCATCAGGACAGCCCCTTCTGAGTCATGCCTAGAGGCATGCCTCTCTCTGGCCCTTGGCCTCTGCCCTGCTGAGACAAGTGTTACAAAGCTCTTTTATCTCTGCCAATGAGTGTCCAAAGGCACCCCACTCTGCCATTAAGCCTTGGTCAGAAAGAGTTCAGCTCTAGTTCCATGGTTGGCAAACCTAGCACCACCAAGTGCCCAGAGGCACCCTGTTCCACCAGCAAACCTCCTGTCCAAAGGCACTTGGCTTTCTAGCTACATGGGCCAGGCCATCTCCTGATGGTCTCCTGGCTATTCTACTGCTGTTACTTTTCCACCATTTCTTTCTGTCTTCAGTGTTACAGCTCTCTCTCTCTCTTTCTCTCTCCTGTATCCAGAAGTTTCTCAGTGCAGGGATTCTGGTCCAAAGGATGTGCTCCACTCCTGGCTCTTCTTCCTTAGTGGTGGTGAGATCCTCTTCTCTTGCCTCTGGGATGCCTCATTTTAAGTCTAGTGGGATTGCAAAACTGACCAATCCCTTTGTTAGGGTTCCACATACTTTATTTTCATAATCTCACTCAATCATTGTGTGTGAGTCACAAAGACTATGGCTAGAAGGGCCACAGTAAGCAATTCATTGCACTGCAATAGTGCTGTGATGAACATAACAACCAAAAAAACAAACTCAGTGCCATCAAGCAGATTCTGACTCATAGCAACCCTATAGGACAGAGAAGAACTGCACCACAGGGCTGATTGATCTGAACTACCAACCTTTTTGTTAGCAGCTGAGCTCTTAACTGCTGTGCCACCAGGCCTCCATAATGAACATAAAAAAAAGGCGTGACCAATTCTAAACTTTAATATACTTAATAAAATAACCTCAAAATATATAAAGCAAAACTAGTAAAACCAAAGTGAAACATTGGCAAATCCATCATCCTGGAAGGTAATTTCAAATTGCTACTCTCAATTACTGATATGTTTCAATAGACCAAAAATATCATTAAGTATTTAGCAATATCAGCAAATTTTCAAAAAGTCATCCAGTAAATACAGTATCCACATCAGTATAAATTTAGAATAAGGAAGAGTAAGAGAAAAGCTTATTGTTGTTGTTAGACGTCATGGATTCGATTTTTTACTCATAGTGGCCCCATGTGACAGAAAAGAACTGACACATAGGGCTTTCAAAGTGGTAATCTTTATGGAAGCACTTCGCCAGGTCTTTCTCCCATAGTGCTGCTGAGTGGCTTTGAACTGCCAACCTTTCAGTTATCATTTGAGCACTTAACTATTGTGCCACTAGGGTTCCTTAAGAGAAAAGATAAAGACAGAAAAGAAGATGAAAATAAAAAGAATTACTTAAAAATTAAAACTACTGATCCAAATAGCTATGAAAAAATAAAATTGTTAATTACTTATTCTTTAGAAGTAAACCAGGTAACATTTGATATCAAAATTATGGAATAAAGACTAAGCTGTACTCAAAGGAAAAGTTACAGCACTAATATATTTATTTAAAGACTAAAAATTAAAATATCTAAATTTTTAACTTAAGAATCTAGGAAAAGTTCAAAATAAACCTACAGGAAGTTGATAAAATAAATGAATATATATGAAAAAAGATGTTACTAAAATAGTAAACGAAAAAAAGGAAAATTAATTAAGCTGAAAGCTGTTTGTTTAAGACCAATAAAATAGAGAAAGCTTTGGAAAAGCTGATTAAGAAACATGAAGGGAAGAAGAAAGAAAGCAATATTAGAAATAAGAAAGGAAATACAGGGACACAGCAAAGGCAGTTCTCAGGTCAATTTATAGCACTAGATGCACACATCAAGAAAGAAGAAAGGGGCAAAATGAAAACATTAGTTACACAACTTGAACAAATAGAAAGAGAACAGCAAAAGAAGCCCACAGCCACCAGAAGAAAGGAAATAATAAAGACTAGAGCACAAATAAATGAAACAGAGAATAGAAAAACAATAGGAAGAATCAACAAAACCAAAAGTTGGTTCTTTGAAAGGATCAACAAAATCAACAAACCACTGCCCAAACTGACAAAAGAAAAACAGGAGAGAACACAAATAACCCAAATAAGAAATGAAATGGGGGACATTACAACAGACCCAACTGAAATAAAAAGGATCATAACAGAGTATTATGAAAAACTATACTCCAACAAATCTGAAAAGCTAGAGGAAATGGACAAATTTCTAGAGACACACTACCTACCCAAACTAACACAAAATGACATTGAAAATCGGAACAGACTCATAACAAGAGCAGGGACTGAAAAGGTAACAAGAAAACTCCCACCAAAAAAAGCCCTGGCCCAGATGGCTTCACTGAAGAATTCTACCTAACATTCAAAGAAAAGCTTATACCAGCACTACTCAAACCATTTCCGAACATAGAAAAGGAAGCAATACTTCCAAATTCATTCTATGAAGCCAGCATAACCCTGATACCAAAACCAGGCAAAGGCACCACAAAAAAAAAAAAAAAAGAAAGAAAACTACAGACTAATATCTCTCATGAATATAGATGCAAAATTTCTCAACAAAATTCCAACCAATAGAATTCAGTATCATATCAAAAAAATAATATACAATGACCAAGTAGGATTCATACCAGGTATATAAGGATGGTTAAGCTTTAGAAAATCAATCAACGTAATCAACCACATAAATAAAAGGAAAGAAAAGAATCACATGATCATCTCCATGGACGCAGAATAGGCCTTCGACAAAGTCCAGCACCCATTCCTGATGAAAGCTCCCAATAAAATAGGTATAGAAGGTGAATTCCTCAACATAATAAAGGGTATCTTTGCAAAAACCAACAGCCAACATCGTTCTCAATGGAGAGAGGCTGAAAACATTCCCCTTGAGAACAGGAACAAGACAAGGAGGCCCTTTATCACCACTCCTATTTAACATTGTGTTGGAAGTCTTACCTAGAGCAATAAGGCAAGAAACAGAAATAAAGGGCATCCAAATTGGTAATGAAGAAGTTAAATTGTCCCTATTTGCAGATGATACGATACTAAGAAAATCCAAAAGACTCCACAGGAAAACTACTGGAACTAATAGAAAGATTCAGCAGAGTACCAGAAGACACGCTAAACATACAAAAATCAGTTGGATTCCTACACGCCAATAAAGAGAATGATAAAAAAGAAATCATGAAAACAATGCCATTTATAATGGCTGCTAAAAAAAATTAATTACTTAGGAATAAATCTAACTAGGCACGTAAAAGACCTTTACAAAGAAAACTACAAAACATAACTGTAAGAAACGAAACGAGACCTACATAAATGCAAAAACATACCATGCTCATGGATAGGTAGACTCAACATTGTGAAAATGACAGTTCTACCCAAAATGATTTACAAATACAAGGCAATACCAATCCAAATACCAACAACATTCTTTAAAGAGATGGAAAAACTTATCATTAACTTTGTATGGAAAGGGAAGAGACCCCAGATAAGTAAAGCACTACTGAAGACAAAGAATAAGGTAGGAGGACTTGCACTACCTGACCTCAGAACCTACTATACAGCTAAGGTAGTCAAAGCAGCCTGGTACTGGTACAATTATGACCAGTGAAACAGAATTGAGAACCCAGATGTAATCCATCCACCTATGGTCACCTGATCTTCGACAAGGGCCTAAAATCCGTCAAATGGGGAAAAGACAGTCTTTTTAACAAATGGTGCTGGCAAAACTGGATGTCCATCTGCAAAAAAAATGAAATAGAACCCATACCTCACACCGTATACAAAAGCCAACTCAAAATGGATCAAAGACCTAAATATAAAGCCAAAAACTATGCAGTTCATAGAAGAAAAAATAGAATCAACAGTAGATGCCCTAATACACAGCATTAACAGGATACAAATCACGACCAACAACATACAAGCTTCAAAGGATAAGCTGGATAACTGGGATCTTCTCAAAATTAAGCATTTATACTTATCAAAAGACTCCACCAAAAAAAGTAGAAAGAGAACCTACACACTGGGAAAAAAAAAATTGGCTGTTACAATCAAACAAAGGTCTAATCACTAAAATCTATAAGAAAATCCAACACCTCTACAACAAAAAGGCAAATAATCCAATTAAAAATGGGCAAAGGATATGAACAGACACTTCACCAAAGAAGACATTCAAGTGGCCAACATACACATGAGGAAATGCTCACAGTCTCTAGCCATTAGAGTAATGCAAGTCAAAACCACAGTGAAATTCCATCTCATACCGGCATTACTGGCACGAGTCAATAAAACAGAAAATAACAAGTGTTGGAGAGGCTTTGGGGAGATCAGAACTCTCATGCACTGCTGGTAGGAATGCAAAATGATACAACCGTTTTGGAAAATGATATGGCGCTTCCTTAGAAAGCTAGAAAGAGAAATACCATATGATCCAGCAATTCCACTTCTAGGAATATATCCTAGAGGAATAAGGGTCATCACATGAATATATGTATGTACACCCATGTTCACTGTGGCATTGTTCACAATAACAAAAAGATGGAAACAACCTAGATGCCCACCAACAGATGAATGGGTAAACAAACTGTGCTACATACACACAATGGAGCATTATGCAATGCTAAAGAATGACCAATCTGTGAAGCATCTTATAACATGGATGCATCTGGAGGACATTACACTAAGCAAAATAAGTCAATCACAAAAGGACAAATATTCCATGAGACCACTACTGTGAAAAGTCATGAAAATGTTTACATACAGAAAGAAACAATCTTTGATGGTTATGAGGAAGAGGAGGGGTGGGGATGGAAAAACACTAAATAGACAATAGATAAGTGGTAACTTTGGTGAAGGGTAAGGCAGTACACAATACTGAGGAAGCCAGCACAACCTGTACAAGGCAAGGTCATAGTAGCTCCATAGACACATCCAAACTCCCTGAGAGGCTGAATTACTGGGCTGAGGGCTGTGGGGACCATGGTCTCAGGGAACATCTAGCCCATTTGGCATAACAGAGTTTATAAAGAAAATGTTCTATATTCTACTTTGGTGAGTAGCATCTGGGGTCTTAAAATCCTGTGAGTGGCCATCTAGGATACTCCACTTGTCTCACCCCTTCAGAAGAAAGGAAGAATGAAGAAAACTAAAGAAATAAGGGAAAGATTAGTCCAAAAGACTATTAGACCACAACTACCATGGTCTCCACCAGACTGAGTCCGGTACAACTAGATGGTGCCTGGCTACCACCACTGACTGCTCTGACAGGGATCACAATAAAGGGTCCCAGACAGAGCTGGAGGAAAATGTAGAACAAAATTCTAACTCAAAAAGTAAGACCAGACTTGCTGGCCTGACAGAGACTGGAGAAACCCTGAGAGTATAGCCCCCGGACACCCTTTCAGCTCAGCAATGAGGTCACTCCTGAGGTTCACCTTTCAGCCAAAGATTGAACAGACCCATGGAACAAAACAAGACTAAAGGGTGCACCAGCCCTGGGGCAGGGACAGGAAGGTAGGGGGGAACAGGAAAGCTGGTAATAGGGAACCCAGGGTTGAGAAGGGAGAGTGTTGACATGTCATGGGGTTGTTAACCAGTGTCATAGAACAATGTGTGTATTAGCTGTTTGATGAGAAACTAGTTTGTGCTGTAAACCTTCATCTAAAGTTCAATTAACAAAAACAAAAACAATAAATAAATAAATGAATGAAACTATAAAAGAGGTCTTTTGCAGAAAAAAAAAAGGAAACGCAGTTATACGGAAGAATTTTTTAATTATTAAAATTGGCTTAAGAAAAAGTAGAAAAGCCAGGATGGCGAAAAACCTTGGAAGAAATTGAAAAAGCAGCCAAAGCCTTATTTCTAAAAGAAGAAAAAGACTTCAGGCCCAGATAAATGTATGGGTGAGGTTCTACTGAACGTTCAAGGACCAGATCCTCCAATATAGGAATTGGTCATGAGAGAGAAAAAGATGAGAAATTAGTCATTTTACTAGCTTAAATAACATTGATAATCAAATTTGTTAAGGATGACTCCAGAAAATAAAATAATAGTCCATTTTATCTTGAGAAGATAGAGACAAAAATCTTAATACAATTCAGCAAATCAAATTTAACAGTGTATGTTAAAAGAACAATATGATTATATCGAGAATGTAAGATTGGTTCAAAATTACAAAGATGTTTTTATGTTAATAACTACATTAATATATTAAATCAGAAAAACCATATGACCAACAGATGCCAAAAATGATTTGATAGAATTCAAAAAGAGTTCTTGATTTTAAAAAACACGTAGCAAATTAGGCATCAAAAAGAACATGCTTAACTTCTATTTACCAGAAATCCCTAGAAGCATCATGCTTAATTAAAAGGACAAAACTATCTACTCTCACCCTAACCATTGAATATTCTATTTGAAAGTATTTTTCAACAACAACAAAAAAAAAAAAATAGGAAAAAGCATTAGACACTAGCAAAGAAAAACCATTATTTTCTGCACATGATATGATTATCTATCTAGAAAATTCAAGATTAATTAACTGGCAAACATATTTATATGAGAGTTAAGCAAAGTGGCTAAATTTAAAAAATATATAAAGATTAGCATACACAAATCAGCTAAGTTCCTAATTACTAGCAAAAAAGAGAAAAAAAATGAAAGAATGAAGAATCCAATCTATAATGGCAACACAAGCTATTAAATGTCTAGGAATAAGCAAGAAAAACCTACAGAAGAAAAATTGTAAAATTTTACTAAAGACCATAAAAAAGAAGACATGAATAAATAAAGACATGTACTGGGATCTGATAGAAGCAGATTTACTGCGAAGCTAATAAACACTGGAGCTCCCACTTGCCCATAAACCGCTAAATCTCAGTGGGCAACTCCCATCCAAGGAGTCATTCAAGGACCCAAGCTTCTTCCGGTTTGTGGATCCCTGTATCAATAATCTACTACAAAACCATAGCAAATTACACCAAAATTTAGCAGCTTAAACAATAATAAACATAATCCATTTCCATGACCAAGAAATGTAGGAGTGGCTTAACTGAATGGTTCTGCCTCGGAGTCTTTAATGTTTCAGTCAAAATGTCAGGCAGGGCTGCAGTTATCTTAAGATTTGACTGGGGATGGCAGATCCACTTCCATGATGGCTCATGCATATGACTGAGAAGTTTGTGCTGGTAGTTGGCAGGATGTCCCAGTTTCTTACCACATGGACCTCTTCATAGGATTACTTGAGTGTCTTCATGACATGGTGACTAGCTCCCATCAGAGAGAATGATCCAAGAGAGGACAAGGCAAAAAGCCTATGGCTTTTATGACCTAGCCTTTGAAGTCACATGCTGCCCCTTCTCCAATACCCTCTTGGTTAGGCATGTCAATCGCATGTATTGTGGGAAGGGATCACATGGGGCATGAATAGCAGGAGGTGAGGATCACTGGAGACCATTCTGGAATTTGGCTAGTCGCCCATCTTCAAAGCGTGGTATCCAAGGTTGCTGCAGAAATGCAAAAGAACGGGGAGGAGTGAACAGCAGCTTCTTTCATGGGTCAGGCTCAGAAGCAGCAAACATAATTCCTGCTCACAGTCCTTTGGCCAAAACTCTGTGCATGGCCACACCTAAATCTAAGGGGAAGGGGGTGGGAGTGGTAAGAAATGATATCTAACTGTGTGACCTGAAAGGACAGGAGTGAGTTTGTGGTCAGCTAACAGTTTGGCTGCAGTTGCATAATTAAATAATAATAACAACAATGAATGAAAGGATTGGGTACCTTATTCAACATCATATTGATAGTCACAGAAGCAATATTCAAGATCTGCTTGGATGCTGCTTAAGATAGATATGGCTGTTTTCCTTATGTATTTTATAACATAGTTGGGAACATAAACTTTCAACTTCCAATCATAATATAAAGTAGAAAATATTAAGAGCTATAGTTTGTTTTTTTTTATAGTAGAAGGATAAGGAAACTGCCCGAAAAAAAAAAAAAATAAAAGGGCAGGGTTAATGGTGGCGGGGGGCAGGGGTTGCTCCCAAGCACTTTTTGTTCTTGGTGCATTAGACAAGCCTTTGTCTAAAGGAAGGTACTTGATCTGCATCTTGGAGTGAGTGGGACTGCTTTAAGTTAGGGGAAAAAAGATAAAAGATATTCCAGAATGAAGGAAGAGAGTGAACAAGAACACAGAAGTCTGAAATTGTAGGCGTGAAAGAATCACAGTGATTGATACACAAGGTGTGCAAATGGGTGTGGAAAGTGAGGTTGGATAGGTGAGTTGGAGCCAAACATAATGGGCCTTGTGTGTCGTGCTAACACACTTAAATTTTCCTTTCTTACAGAGTTGATGGGCAGGGTTGGCCCACTCTTCCCTGTGAAACTCTGGCAGCTGTGGGAAGGATGGGCACCATGGAATTAGTGGCTGGAGGAAGGGAGACAAGTTGGGGTTCCAATAGTTTGTTTAGGGAACAGTAACAAGGACTGCATTTGAGCAGTGGCGTAGGAGTGAGAGAGGACCCTCAGCAGCCTTCAAGGCGGGTGGGAATGACTCACTGCCTGTGGCTCCACAGCCGTATAGGAAAAGACCCATGGCTGCATCTGCCCCAGGACTGCGGTAGGCTCAATTTTTTCAAAGTGCCTTTTGTCGTAAGTCCCACAGTTTCAATGAGGGAGACTTTTCTGGGTTTTTTTTCTTTTCTTTTCTTTTCTTATTTTGTTTTTTCCAGAGGGAATTGGAACGCAATTTCAGGGTTGAATTAATTCTTTCCCTCCAGTGAGAAGATGAACTACCAATTTACATACACGGCTTCTCATTTGCATAACCACAGGGTGGCAGTTTTTCATCTGAGGTCGTTCATCCTCTTGTATACTCATGGTGATGAGATGGTAGTAACAAAAAACAACAATAGCTACCATTTATCAAAAAAATTACTGTGAGGTAGGCACTAGGCTAAATGATCTACATATGCTGTCTTGCTTAACTTTCACAACACTGTGAGATAAAATATAATTTTTATCCCTACTTCACAGATAAGAAAGCTGAGGTTTAAGAAGATTATTTTGCCCCAGGCCTCAAGCCATTAGTAAGTGACAGCGACAAGTGCAAAATTCAACACCCAAGTCCCCTTCGATTCAGCGGCCTCTGCTATCCTTATTTTCTGTTTTGTTCCGTATCTCTTGCAATCTATCTTTGTGAATAAAAATAACAACAACTAGTAAATATTTTTACTGCCTCAGTCTACAGTACTGTGTGGTGGTTAAACAGACCTTTGGTCAGGAGCAAGACACAGCCTTGGTTTCATCGTCTGTAGAATAGGAATAAATAGCACCCACTTCATAAGGTTGCTGTAAGGATGAAGTTAAACCAAGCACATGAGCCACTTATTTCTGGTCCTGGCCCTGGAAACTGCATGGCCATCACACGGTCACTACCTGTCATTCTTTAGCAGCACCGTAGTCACTCCATGAACATCTTGATTATTACTGTGGTTTTGAGATTTATTAGGTTTCAGGTACAATACTAAGTCCCTCCCATACAGGAACTCATTTAATTCTCACAATAGCCCCGTAAGGAAACCGAAGCTCAGAGAGGTTGCACTGGTTGCCAACATCTCCAGCCGTTGAATGGTCCAGTGGGATTTAAACCAAATCTGACAGCAAACAAAGCATGCTCCCTATTGCTTGTACAGGCATTGCAAGGAATAATGAAATGATTGCGGTAATGATTCAGAAAAATACTTTCTAAGTAATTATTTGGGACCCATATACTTGCCTCGACGGCACTGGGTTTTGGGGTTATACTTGCCTAGCACTGTGTTATTAGTGTTAGCTCCCATCAAGTTGGCCCGCAACTCATGGCAACCCCACACACAACAGAATTGGGCCTTTGTGATCCATAGGGTTTTCACTGGCTAATTTTTGGAAGTGGATCTCTAGGCCTCTTTTCCTAGTTAGTATTAGTGTGGGAACTCCACTGAAACCTGTTCAGCATCATAGTAACACCCAAGCCTCCACTGAGCTTATGGCGTATTGACCAGGAACCTAACCCAGGTCAACCCCACGGAAGGCAAGAATTCTTGAGGACAAAGATCTTATTTTACTTATTTACTTTTCTTATTGCACTGTAGGTAACATTAAAAAAAGAAAGTGAAATAAGACGTCCTTGTCCTCAAAGAACTTAAAGTTGAATAGGAAAAGGCAGTTATGTAAGTTAATTAAACTACAAGTTAATTAGACAACAAGGTGAAAAGAAATTATTCTTACAACAAAGGTACCAAAAAGTGCTGGGTCAGAGCAAGGAAGGTAAAGAGAGGCCAGTGAGGTGTCACAGAAGGTTGCACTGTGAGTGTGGCATTTGAACTAGGTCCTGAAGGATGAGTTTGGAGTTTGGAGAGACACTGGGGTAAAATCATGTAGAACTAAAAGAAGAGTTTGAAGGAAAAAAACAAAAACAAAAGTTCTGGCCCTGGAGTTTTATGTGTGTTTCAGATGTCAAGCCTGGTTAGAAAAAGTGGCATGTATCCATGAAACACTAGGTCTTCACAGCATCTGCTATTCTGTAAAAGGGAAAAAAAGATTTCATGGTCAAATAAACTGAGGAACATTGAGTTAAACAAAATTAAATGGATTTCTTTATTGCAGGACTTCTCAGAGTGTAGAATGTGCTAATACACAATTTCATAACCAAAAGTGAGACAGAGTAGGCAGTCTTTTCTGAATTACTTAACCTGAAACCCTTTTGTATAGGAGCATCTCAAAGTGTCCACAATCCTTGGAATACACTTTGGAAAATGCAGGTCTGAAGCACAAAGAACATAGAGAAATATACAAGGTAGGAAAAGAGACTAGAAAAGAAGATGGAACCAGGCCAAGAAAAACATCAAATGGCAGGTTAAAGTATTTAAACTTTTATTAGTAGATAGTGGAGGGCCATTGAAATTTTGGCAGGCAGAACGACTTGGTCAGCTTCATCATTTAGAAAGACAGTTCTGGTTGCAAGATGGGTGAACAAAGGGGGAGAGTGGAAGCAGTCCTGAGACTATTGATAAAGTTGAGATGATAGTGTGAACATGAACAGGTAATGAAGAGGAGAAGACACATTCAGGAAATATTCAGGGGGCGGGACCAAGAAGTTTTAGGGTGGAGTCAGATGTGGAAAGTAAGGGAAAAAGAACAGCAAATAGCTTAGAAGTGCATAGCTTTGTTTTAATTGACAGAAGTAATGCTGGAGAGTTGCCCTGGTGGCACAGTGGTTAAGTGCTACAGCTGCTCACCAAAAGGTCAGCAGTTCAAATCCACCAGCCACTCCTTGAAAACTCTATGGAGCGGTTCTACTCTGTCCTATAGGGTCTCTCTGAGTCGGAATTGACTCAACGGCAGCAGGATTGGTTTTTTTGTTTTTGTTTTTGTTTTTTAAGGCAGGAGAAGGAAAATATTTGGGGGTTTTGGGAATGATGCTGGCGTAACTGGATATCCATTTGCAAAAAAAAAAGAAATGAAACTAGACCTATACTTCACACCATGAACAAAAACGAACTCAAAATGGATAAAAAACCTAAATATAAAATCTAAAACAATAAAAATCATGGAAGAAAAAACTAAGTACAATGCTAGGATCCCTTATACGTGGCATAAACAGTATATGAAACATTACTAACAATGCTCAAACACCAGAAAAGAAACTAGATAACTGTAAGCTCCTAAAAAATCAAGCACTTATACTCATCCAAAGACTTCACTAAAAGAGTAAAAAGACAATCTACAGGCTGGGAAAAAAAATTTGGCTACAACAAATTTGATCAGCGTCTAATCTTTAAAATCTAGAAGATACTGTAAAACCTCAACAAGGAAATGCTCACTATCCTTAGTCATTAACCAAAAAACCAAACCCACTGCCTTTAAGTTGATTCTTACTCATAGCAACCGTATAGCCATTAGAGAAATGCAAATAAAAACTACAATAAGATGCCATCTCGCCCCAGCAAGGCTGGCATTAATCCAAAAAACACAAAATAATAAATTTTAGAGAGGCTGTGGAGAGACTGGAACACTGATACACTGCTAGTGGGAATGTAAAATGGTATAACCACTTTGGGAATCAATTTGGCACTTCCTTAAAAAGCTGGAAATTGAACTACCATACAATCCAGCAATCCCACTCTTTGGAACATATCCTAGAGAAATAAGAGCCCTCACATGAATAGACATATGCACACCCATGTTCATTGCAGCACTGTTTACAACAGCAAAAAGGTGGAAAAAACCAAAGTGCCCATCAAGAGATGAATGAATAAACAAATTTATGGTATATTCACATAATGGAATACTATGCAAGGGTAAAGAACAATGATGAATCCAAGAAACATAACATGGCGGAATCTAGAAAGCATTATGCTGAGTGAAATTAGTCACAAAAAGACAAATATGGTATGAGACCACTATTATAGGAACCCAAGAAAAGGTTTAAACACAGGAGAAAACATTCTTTCATGGTTATGAGGTTGGGAAGGGAGGGAGAGAGGTATTCACTAATTAGAAAGTAGACAAGAATTATTTTAGGTAAAGGGGAGGACAACACACAATACAGGGGAAGTCAGCACAACTGGGTTAATCCAAAAGCTAAGAAGTTTCCTGAATACAAATAAACACTTCAAGGGACAGAGTAGCAGGGGCAGGGGCCTGGGGACTGTGGTTTCAGGGAACAACTAGGTCATTTGGCATAACAAAGTATGTTAAGAAAACATTCTGCATCCCACTTTGGTAAGTGGCATCTGGGGACTTAAAAGCTAGCAAGCGGCCATCTACGATGCATCAATTGGTCTCAACCCACCTGGAGCAAAGGAGAATGAAGAACACCAAAGACACAAGAAAATATGAGCCCAAGACAAAGAAAGGGCCACACAAACCAGAGGCTCCATCAGCCTGAGACCAATGACTGCCCTGACAGGAAACACAACAAAGAAGCCCTGATTGAGCAGGAGAAAAGTGGGATGTAGACCTCAAATTCTTGTAAAAAGACCAGACTTAATGGTCTGAATGAGACCAAAGGGATCCCAGATGTCATGGCCCCCAGACTCTGTTAGCCCAAAACTAAAACCATTCTTGAAGCCAACTCTTCAAAGATCAGACTAAGCTATAAGACATAAAATGACACTGGTGAGGAGTGTGTGCTTCTTAGCTCAAGTAGACACATGAGACTACATGGGCAGCTCCTGTCTGGAGGTGAGATGAGAAGGCAGAGGAGGACAGGAACTGATTGAATGGACACGAGAAATACCGGTGGAGAGAAGGAGTGTGCTGTCACATTTTGTATAGGTTTTTGTATGAGAAACTAACTTAAATTGTAAACTTTCACTTAGAACACAATAAAATATATATATACATATATATTTGGGGTTTTGGTAGAGCTAAAGGGTAGATTATGGAGAGAAAGTAATAAATTTGGTTCAGGACATACTGGGTTTGAGGGGCTCATAGGGCATTTGAGTGCACTTATCATCAAGTCTTACAAAAAGTACAGTAAAAATCTATTTGTAGAAACTAAAACTCTCAATAACTGCTGGTGAGAATATAAAGTAGTATGGCCACTGTGGAAAAGAGTTTGGAGGTTCCTCAAAGGGTCAATCATAGAATTACCATAGGACACAGCGATTCTACTCCTAGAAGAGATATTCACACAAATACTTCTGCATCAATGTTCATTGCAGCATTATTCACAATAGTCAAAAGATGGAAACAACTCGCTCAAGAGATGAATAGATAAACAAAATGTGGCATGTACACATAATGGAATATTAGTCTGCCATAAAGAGAAATAAAGTTCTGATACATGCCATGACATGGATGAACCTTGAAAACATTAGGCTCAGTGAAATAAGTCAGTTACAAAAGTACAAATATTCTATGATCCCACTTATACGAAACATCTAGAATAGGCAAATGCATAGAGACAAAAGTAGTTTAGTAGTTACCAGGGATTGGGATCAAAGGAGTCACTGCTTAGGTAGCACTGAGATTCTGTTAAGGATGATGGAAAAATTTGGAAACAGAGTGGTAATGGTTGCACGACATGATGAATGTAACTAATTGTGCATGTAAAAAATATTGGAATGGTAAATATTTTGTTATACAATCTTGCCATGATTTTTAAAAATCTATTTGGAGTTTGTGTAGAGTTTGGACTAGACATTTGAGAGTTGCCAAGTCACAGAAGGTGGTTAAAGGGATACAAGTAGATGAAGGGCCCAATGAATATGTAAAGAAAGAACAAATTCCCGAAAGGAACTCCTGGCAAGTGTCCTGTGTGTCCTTTAAACCTTCACTTCCAGCCATTAAAACCAGTTCCTCTTCCTCCATCCCCAGTGCTGGTCCACATCTATTTCTCCACTCCCATCTTTACCTTGCTTCTACAGTAGCTGGCTCAATTCTCCCAGTTACTCTTGGCTTACTCTTCTGCAAATGGACCCACGAGAAATAACTCCTCATCTGCTCAACATAGGAGATCTTGCTCCTCACATTTAGACCTCAAAGGAAATGCTGGCAGGACAAGAAATAAAGGCCACTATCTTGATTTAGGCTCCCTGAAACAGACCCTGAGGAAAGGATTCAAGTGCAGACTTTGTGAAGTGATCCAGGAAGCACCATTAGTGGAGTCAGCAAGGGAAGGAAGTCAGCAAAGGGTTGTGTAAACAAGTAAGTTCTTTTGGTGATCACAGGGGCCCCCCTCCCTAGGGGAGTTATGGGGACTGTATAGACTACACAGGTGTCCATAGCGAGGAGCAGCTGTGTATTTACCCACCAGTTACTGTCCAACACTGGCTGATGGCTACTTCCTGGGGCATTAACTCCTTAAAACTTACAGCTTGTGTGTGACTGGGCCAACAAGCTCTCAAATCTAGGAAAGCTCAGGAAGAACACAGAGTTCCCTGTAAGACACTAGTACTTAAGATTATCAGAGATAAGTACCAAAGAGATAAGGGTGGGGCACCTGCGCACCTGCTGCAGTCACTAATAACGAAAGAACTGGGGACAGAATCTTTAAGAAGAAAGAGGAAGAGGGTTTCTCTCCTGGAAAACTGGCTAATACCATCCCAAAGGAGAAAACCAAGTCAAATGTGCTTATTTCATGCAGCTAGCAGTATATTTTAATGATCCTAAAAGTTCAGCAGTCACCACCAGCACCAAATTTCTCTTGGCACTCTCCTTCATTTTCTATATACAGGTCAAAGCACTCTTGGCCTTAAATGAAAGCATTATTGGCCAAAATTGTTTCAAATGTCAAATACACATTCCCCAAATGAAAACCAATCAAACTATGGCTTAGAGAAAGTATGTGTATGCTGGACTTACCCTATAAATTACTTTTAGCTTTGATTAAATTCCTTTCTCTCTAACAAGTTTCTGGACTATCAATTATTATAATGGACAGGGCTGCTGGACTTCTAAAGGAGGCTTAGTGATTTCATTCAAATGTATTATTTCAAAACATGTTCAGGACTTGGCATTTGAATGCCAGCCTAGAGTAGCAAAAGATATGAGGAAGACAGAAAACAAAGAAATGGTTAGCCAGCTGGTCAACCAGCAAGCCTGATTCATGGCAGGGGATGGTGAACAATCAAATACATGATCTGAATAAACTTAATATCCTGAAAGTGATGTTTACCAAATTGAGCAATGCAATTTTCTGAATTCTGGGAAATGAATAGATAGCCGTAGGATCTTAGAACCCACATACCCCAAGCACATTTGAGCTACCATTGGCTTTAGTGGAAGAAACTGGCATGAGGAGAACTTGTGCAGCCTCAGGCTTTAGAGAGAACAAGAAGAAAACCAACTCTGTTGATTTTCTTCCAAGTCACAAATTTAAATCAAAATAAGTCAGTGTTGCCTCTTCCCAATCTCAACAGCGTGCTGAAGCTTTTGGCTTGGCTTCTGGTATTTACTATGCTCAGAAAAATTGTCTCCAGAGTAATATTTTTAAAATGACAGATTTTCCATAAAAAATAAATTTTGGACGTTAGCTTGGCCTAAAGGGAAAAAATTTATTTGCAGAGCTGACCCTAAGAAAAATTGTGCTGCCTCACCTATAAAATGGTAATAATGCCTTTTGTGAGGATTAAATGCATTAACGGCACTGAGCTGTTAATCCCTATCCTATACTGGGCCACGGATAAGAGTTGAATAAATGCTGTTCACCTCCCCGAGCATCCCTAAGGAGCTGTGTGGCCATATGTGAGGAGCATCATTTCTCTGAGTCTGATGGCTCATCTGAACCAGTCAGTGTTCACTTAGGGAAGGATCTGTATCATGTATTTCATGAGTTACATATAAGAAATTTACCATAGGAATTAGATTTTATACAATTATGGGAGCTGGTGGAGAAGTCCAGAAGGGTGTTGCTTCAGTGTTTGATGGTGGGCATAAAGTCACTGTAGGTCAGCAGGGTGAGTTTCTGGATGTAAAGAAGGGACCCACAGGAACAAACTAGAACCTACATCCATCCTCACCACCTCTGTCTTAGTTACTTAGTGCTGCTATAACAGAAATACTACAAATGGATGACTTTAACAAAGAAAAATTTATTCTCTCCCAGTTTAGGAATCTAGAATTCAGGGTGCCAGCTGTAGGGGAAAACTTTCTCTCCGTGTCAGTTCTGGGGGAACATCCTTGTCACCAAACTTCCCCTGGTCTAGTAGCTTCTCAGCGAAGCACCCCAGCTCCAAAGGACATACTCTGCTCCCAGCATTGCTTTTTTGGTAATATGAAGTTCCCCATTTCTCTGCTCACTTCTCTATTTTATATCTCAAAAGAGATTGACTTAAAACACAATCTCGTCTTGTAGATTGAGTCCTGCCTCATTAACATAACTGCCTTTAACCCTGCCTCATTAACATTGCAGAGTAGGATATACAACACATAGGGAAATCTCAACAGGTGACAAAATGATGGACAATCACACAATACTGGGAACGACTGACTAGCCAAGTCGACACATATTTTGGGGGGACAAAATCCAATCCATGACAACTTTCAACCTCAGTAACACAGGTGAATATCAGAAGAAACTAGCATCGTTTGCCGCAGAGCTCCATGCACACTAGCCCAGGACTGGGAAAAGCTGAAGGGGGAGTTGTAGGGGAGATGTGTGGAAGCTTGGGGAGATGTGTGGAAGCTGGAGGAGCTGCAGGACTGACCAGCTGCTGCTCATACCCAGGAGGTGAGCCAATACAACACCAAAAGCACACTGGGTCACACCAGCACCTGGGTCCCTACGCCAAACTTAAAGTACAAGGGTTGCTGCCCTCCTTATGCCTTCCAGTCTCAGACAAATGTCTTCTGTCCAACCAAACTAAACTATGCAGGGTTGTAAATTCTGGGAAGTGTAGTTCCGTCTAAGCTAAGTGGCTGCAGTAGAAAATCAACACAACTTTCCTGCATAATGGATTGGCATGCTTCAACACACAAGCTTAAGGTTCCCCAATCATTCCACAGACCATGCAAGTCTTCATATACATTTACAACATACACCTGTCTCTTGCTTAACAACATTAAGCAATTTATTCTTGAAATTTATTTATTCTTGAATTTATTCTTTAAAACCTGCCCATAAATGAAAAGCCATTCAGTTTTCTTTGTTTGTTTGCTTGTTTTCTCATTAATAGCATGGAGGGAAAAATGTCATGCATTCCATTCCAACCCAAGTTAAAAAAAAAAAAACACAGATAGGAAAATGTATCACTTGGACAACAAAAACAAGCTTACATAAGTGATAAATACCAATGTGAAAATTGAAAATTAAGTTTACATAAAAAGTAAAGTAACAAAGTTTTATTAGACTTATTCTTTCTTTTTTCTGCACATTTTTTCACCAATTTTTCAACCTTTAGGGGACTCATGGATAACCTGCACACCAACTGCGCCTAAAAATAAATGTATAGCAAAGCGGTGCCAAGGTGGTGGAATAGACAAACACATTCAGTGAGCCCTCTTTACAACAAAGACCTAAAAAAAAACAAGTGAAACAGTATATTTGTGACAAGGTAAGAGTCCTGAGCTTCAAAGGCAAACTTAGAAAACAAACTGAGAGGCAGTTGGAGGAAGAGACAGTTCAGAAGCTGAGAGGGTTACTGGACTTGAATTGTGGGGAGCCCTCAGGCACCATTTGTGGAGCCAAAGCAGCGGTCTGGTACTAGCGATCAGCTGCAGTTTCCTCGGGGAGAAGCAGCCGGCCACACAGCGTACTCACACCTCCAGAACCTGAGAATAACAGTGCTCTCAGCAAAAGCTAAGTACCTGCGTATATTTTACCAAGCCCCACCTCACCCCCAAGCCGGCTTCAGCTGCTGAATTTCCTGGGCCTGAGATAGGCACTGTTGAGCACCTAGAGCCATCCTCCTGACGTTGGGGAATGAAAACATTTGCAACTGGGGGAAAAGATAATTTCCTAGCTCCACTAAATGGGAGAACTCAGGAGAGAAGCGACTCCTGTCCAGGCATAAATGGTCCATGGACTTTGAGCATCTTTCCCTTCTGCATGGACATGTGTGGGCCTATTTCGGAAGAATAGGCCCTTGTGGGCAGACTCCAACCATTTCAGCTCCGTGGTGGAGAGGTGGGTGTTTGATGTTTGACATTGCTTTGCCTATTAAATAATGTCTTCACCTGCCCACACGAGGGACATAAGGACTGATAGCTCCACTCAGATCACCCAGCCACCCACGACAGGGGTCCAAAGATAACTGGTACCTAACTGTCCTTACAACCAAAAGCTTTGGGTGTCCATGGTCCATCTGCAAAACCCACTCACTTGCACGCTGTAGAGAACAGGGACGTGCTTTGCTCAGAGAAACTCGGGGCTCAGTTCTCAGCCCCCTGCCTTGTTCAGAGTGTGACACCCTGCTGCAGTCAGGTACCAGTATATACGCCAATCCCCCCTGCTCCTCTAAGACTGTAGGACAGAACCTGTACCACACACTTGATGATCAGCTACCTGGACACCTGAGCTGAATTCATACAACAAAACTGAATGGACTCCTACACTGATATACCGGATAACAGTTCTAGCCATCTGCAGACAGGACGTCAGAGTTCCAAAGGCAAAAATACTCAAGCTAGCTCACTCAAGCAACCCATTGAGGTATACCAAAACAAAACAAAGCAAGAACCTATGACACACTAAGCACGCATAAACCAATACAATAACATATAGATGGCATAGAACAACAGTCAGTAACAAGTCACATAAAGAAAAAGACCATGCTCACCTCAACAGGCCCTCAAAACAAAGAATCCAGGGATTTCTAGATGAAAGTGCATCCCTGGAATTACCAGAGCCAGAATACAAAAGTTTAATATACAGAACCCTTCAAGACATCAGGAAGGCAATGAGGCAATATGCAGAACAAGCCAAGGAACACACAGAAAAAGCAATTGAAGAAATGAGAAAGATTATTCAGGAACATAATGAAAAGTTTCATAAGCTGGAAAAATCCATAGACAGACAGCAATCAGAAATTCAGAAGATTAACAATAAAATTACAGAATTAGACAACTCAATAGAAAGTCAGAGGAGCAGAATTGAGCAAGTAGAAGACAGAATTTCTGAACTTGAAGATGAATCACTTGGCACTAATATATTTGAAGAAAAATCAGATAAAAGAATTTAAAAAAATGAAGAAACCTTAAGAATCATGTGGGACTCTATCAAGAGAAATAACCCAGGAGTGATTGGAGTACCAGAACAGGAAAGGATAACAGAAAATTCAGAGAGAATTGTTGAAGATTTGTTGGCAGAAAACCTCCCTGATATTGTGAAATTTGAGAAGATATCTATCCAAGGTGCTCATTGAATTCCACATAAGGTAGATGTTAAAAGAAAGTCACCAAGATATAATAAAACTTGCCAAAACCAAAGATAAAGAGAGAATTATAAGAGCAGTGAGGGATAAACGAAAAGTCACCTAAAAAGGAGAGCCAATAAGAATGAACTCGGACTACTTGGCAGAAACCATGCAGGCAAGAAGGCAATGGCATGACATTTTTAAAAAATTGAAGGAAAAAAATTACCTGCCAAGAATCATATATCCAGCAAAACTGTCTCTTAAATATGAAGGTGAAATTAAGACTTTTCCAGATAAACACAAGTTCAGGGAATTTGTAAAAACCAAACCAAAACTACAAGAAATACTAAAGGGAGTTCTTTAGTTAGAAAATCAATAATATCATGCATCAATTGAAGACTAGAACACTAGGCAGAGCAACCATAAATCAACCCAGACAGGGAAATCCGAGGGGAAAAAGCAAGACTATTAAAAAAAAAAAAAGCTCAAAACAGCATAACAATGATGTTATTATATAAAAGACGTCAACATTAAAACAGTACAGAGAGATTAAGAAATGTAATCATACACCTTCCATATGGAGAGAAAGATACGGCAATACAAAGAAATAAAAGTTAGTTTTAAATTTAGAAAAACAGGGGTAAATAATAAGGTCACCACAAGGGACACAAACTATCCTACCCATCAAAACAAAATACAAAAAAAAAAAAAATAGAGACTCAGCAGAAACAAAATCAACAACAACAAATATGAGGAAAGGACAATATATAAAGATAATCTACTCAGCACAAAAAATTAAGTGGGAAAAAGAAACTGTCAAGAAGACACAAAAAAAAGGCATCGAAATGACCGCACTAAATTCGTACCTACCCATAATTACGCTGAATGTAAATAGACTAAATGCACCAATAAAGAGACACAGAGTGGAACAATGGATTAAAAAACACGATCCGTCTGTATGCTGCCTACAAGAGACACACATTAGATGTAGAGACAAAAACAAACTAAAACTCAAAGGATGGAAAAAATACATCAAGCAAACAACAATCAAAAAAGACCAGAAGTGGCAATATTAATTTCTGACAAAATAGACTTTAAAGTTAAATCCATCAGAAAGGATAAGGAAGGACACTGTATAATGATTAAAGGGACAATATACCAAGAAGATATAACCATATTAAATATTTCTGCACCCAATGACAGGGCTGCAAGATACATAAAACAAACTCTATCAGCATTGGAAAGTGAGATAGACAGCTCCACAATAATAGGAGGAGACTTCAACACACCACTTTTGGTGAAGGAGATGACATCCAGAAAGAAGCTCAATAAAGACGCAGAAGATCTAAATGCCACAGTCAACCATCTTGACATCGTAGACATATACAGAACACTCCACCCAACAGCAACCAGCTATACTTTCTTTTCTAGTGCACATGGAACATTCTCTAGAATAGACCACATATTAGGTCATAAAGCAAGCCTTAGCAGAATCCAAAACATTGAAATATTACAAAGCATCTTCTCTGCCCATAAGGCCATAAAAGTGGAAATCAATAACAGGAAAAGCAGAGAAAAGAAATCAAACACTTGGAAACTGAACAATACCCTGCTCAAAAAAGACTGGTTTATAGAAGACATTAAGGATGGAACAAAGAAATTCAGAGAATCCAATGAAAATGAAAACACTTGCTTTCAGACCCTCTGGGACACAGCAAAAGTTGTGCTGAGAGGCCAATTTATATCAATAAATGCACACATACAAAAAGAAGAAAGGGCCAAAATCAAAGAATTATCCCTACAACTTGAACAAATAGAAAGAGAGCAAGAACAACAACAAAAAAACTCACAGACACCAGAAGAAAACAAATAATAAAAATTAGAGCGGAACTAAATGAAATAGAAAACAGAAAAAAAAAATTGAAAGAATTAACAAGACCAAAAGCTGGTTCTTTGAAAAAATCAACAAAATTGATAAAGCACTGGACAAACTTACAAAAGAAAAACAGGAGAGGAAGCAAATAATCCAAATAAGATATGAGATGGGTGATATTACAACAGACACAAATGAAATTAAAAGAATCATAGAGGATTACTATGAAATACTATACTCTAACAAATTTGAAAACCTAGAAGAAATTGATGACTTCCTAGAAACACACTACCTACCTAAACTAACACAAACAGAGGGGGAACAAATAAATAGACCCATAACAAAAGAAGACATCGAAAAGATAATCAAAAAACTCCCAACAATAAAAAGCCCTGGTCCGGATAGCTTCACTGCAGAGTTCTACCAAACGTTCAGAAAAGAGTTAACACCACTACTACTAAAGGTATTTCAGAGCATAGAAAAGGACAGAATACTACCAAACTCATTCTATGAAGCCACCATACCCCTGATACCGAAACCAGGTAAAGGCACCACAAGAAAAGAAAATTATAGACCTATAACCCTCATGAACGTAGATGCAAAAATCCTCAACAAAATTCTAGCCAATAGAATTCAACAACACATTAAAAAAATAACTCACCATGACCAAGTGGGATTCATACCAGACATGCAGGGATGGTTCAACATTAGAAAATCAATTAATGTAATCCATCACATAAATAAAACAAAAGACAAGAATCACATGATTTTACCAATTGATGCAGAAAAGGGGTTGGATGAAGTTCAACATCGATTCATAATAAAAACTCTCAGCAAAATAGGAATAGAAGGAAAATTTCTCAACATAATAAAGGGCATTTATACAAAGCCAACAGCCAACATCACCCTAAATGGAGAGAGCCTGAAAGCATTAACACTGAGATCGGGAACCAGACAAGGATGACCTTTATCATTGCTCTTATTCAACACTGTGCTGGAGGTCCTAGCCAGAGAAATTAGACTAGATAAAGAAATAAAGCACATCCAGATTGGCGAGGAAGAAGTAAAAGTATCTCTATTTGCAGATGACATGATCTTATACACAGAAAACCCTAAGGAATCTTCAAGAAAACTACTGAAACTAATAGAAGAGTTCAGCAGAGAATCAGGATACAAGATAAACATACAAAAATCAGTTGGATTCCTCTACACCAACAAAAAGAACATCGAAGAGGAAATCACCAAATCAATGCCATTTACAGTAGCCACCAAGAAGATAAAATACTTGGGAATAAACCTGACCAGAGATGTAAAAGACTTATGCAAAGAAAACTACAGTACACTTCTGCAAGAAACCAAAAGGGACTTAAATAAGTGAAAAAACCTACCTTGCTCATGGATAGGAAGACTTAACATTATAAAAATGGCTATTCTACCAAAAACGATCTATACATTTAATGCAATTCTGATCCAAATTCCAATGACATTCTTTAATGAGATGGAGAAACACATCACCAACTTCATATGGAAGGGAAAGAGGCCCAGGATAAATAAGGCATTGCTGAAAAAGAAGAACAAAGTGGGAGGCCTTACTTTACCTGATTTTAGAACCTATTATACCACTGAAAATCCTGGTGGCATAGTGGTTAAGTGTTATGGCTGCTTACCAAAGGGTCGGCAGTTTGAATCCACCAGGTGTTCCTCGAAAACTGTATGGGACAGTCCTACTCTGTCCTGTAGGGCAGCTGTGAGTTGGAATTGACTTGACGGCAGTGGGTTTGGTGTGGTTTTTGGCTATTATACCACCACAGTAGTCAAAACAGCCTGGTACTGGTACAACAACAGATACATAGACCAATGGAACAGAATTGAGAATCCAGACATAAATCCATCCACATACGAGCAGTTGATATTTGACAAAGGCCCCAAAATAGTTAAATGGGGAAAAGACAGTCTTTTTAACAAATGGTGCTGGCATAAATGGATATCCATCTCCAAAAAAAATGAAACAAGACCCATACCTCACTCCATGCACAAAAACGAGCTCAAAATGGATCAAAGATCTAAATATAAAATCTAAAACGATAAAGATCATGGAAGAAAAAATAGGGACAATGTTAAGAGCCCTAACACATGGCATAAACAGTATACAAAAACAGTACACAAAACATTATTAAGAACGCAGAAGAAAAACTGGGAGCTCCTAAAAATCAAACACCTATGCTCATTCAAAGACTTCATCAAAAGAGTAAAAAGACTACGTACACACTGGGAAAAAGTTTTTAGCTATGACATTTCCGATCAGCATCTGATCTCTAAAATCTACATGATACTGCAAAAACTCAACTACAAAAAGTCAAATAACCCAATTAAAAAATGGGCAAAAGATATGAATAGACACTTCACTAAAGAAAACATTCAGGTAGCTAACAGATACATGAGGAAAGGTTCACAATCATTAGCCATTAGAGAAATGCAGATCAAACTACAGTGAGATTTCATCTCACTCCAACGAGGCTGGCATTAATCCAAAAAACACAAAATAATAAATGTTGGAGAGGCTGTGGAGAGATTGGAACACTTCTACACTGCTGGTGGGAATGTAAAATGGTACAACCACTTTGGAAATCGATTTAGCGCTTCCTTAAAAAGCTAGAACTAGAGCTACCATTCAATCCAGGAATCCCACGTCTCAGAATATATCCTAGAGAAATAAGAGCCTTTACACGAACAGATATATGCATACCCATGTTCACTGAAGCACTGTTTATGATAGCAAAAAGATGGAAACAACCAAGGTGTCCGTCAATGGATGAAAGGGTAAATAAGTTATGGTATACCCACACAATGGAATACTACGCACCAACAAAGAATAGTGAGGAATCTGGCAAACATTTCATAACATGGAGGAACCTGGAAGGCACTATGCTGAGTGAAATTAGTCAGATGCAAAAGGACACATATTGTGTAAGACCACTGTTATAAGAACTTGAGAAATAGTTTAAACTGAGAAGAAGACATTCTTTTGTGGTTACCAGAGGGCGGAGGCAGGGAGGGTTGGACAGGGATATTCACTAATTAGATAGTAGATAAGAACTACCTTAGATGAAGGGAAAGACAACACACACTACAGGGGAGGGCAGCACAATTGGACTAAACCAAAAGCAAAGATGTTTCCTGAATAAACTGAATGCTTCGAAGGCCAGTGCAGTGGGGGCAGGGGTTTGGGGACCATGGTTTCAGAGGACATCTAAGTCAATTGGCATAATAAAATCTATTAAGAAAACATTCTGCATCCCACTTTGAAGAGTGGCATCTGGGGTCTTAAATGCCATCTAAGCCATCTAAGA
The DNA here is from genome assembly GCF_024166365.1 of Elephas maximus indicus. Taxonomy (NCBI): domain Eukaryota; kingdom Metazoa; phylum Chordata; class Mammalia; order Proboscidea; family Elephantidae; genus Elephas; species Elephas maximus. The sequence goes on along the minus strand of NC_064843.1, from coordinate 63,593,929 downwards.
TGCATCAATGAGTCTCAACCCACCTGGATCAAAGGAGAATGAAGAACACCAAGGACACAAGGTAATTATGAGCCCAAGAGGCAGAAAGGACCACATGAACCAGAGACTGCATCATCCTGAGACCAGAAGAACTAGATGGTGCCTGGCTACAACCCATGGCTGCCCTGACAGGGAACACAACAGAGAACCCCTGAGGGAGCAGGAGAACAGTGGGATGTAGACCTCAAATTCTCAATAAAAAGCCCAGACTTGATGGTCTGACTGAGACTAGAATGACCCCGGTGGTCATGGCCCCCAGACCTTCTGTTGGTCTAGGACAGGAACCATTCCCGATGCCAACTCTTCAGACATGGATTGGACTGGAAGATGGGTTGGAGAGGGATGCTGGTGAAGAGTGAGCTTCTTGGATCAGGCGGACACTTGAGACTATGTTGACATCTCCTGCCTGGAAGGGAGATGAGAGGGTAGAGAGGTTTAGAAGCTGGCAAAATGACACGAAAAGAGAGAGTGGAGAGAGGGAGGGGGCTGTCTCATTAGGGGGAGAGCAATTGGGAGTATATAGCACGATGTATGTAAGTTTTTGTGTGAGAGACTGACTTGATTTGTAAACTTTCACTTAAAGCTCAATGAAAATTAAAATAAATAAACAAATGTATAGCGAAGTCAAACACATTTACGGTAAAATGAAAGTGCTTCAGAGCTCATACAATGGAACACAGGAACAACAGACTTAAGACTTGGAGCAGATGCTGCACTTCACCCTCTCCCCTGGCCTACATGCATGAAGCAAACAGGGCACACAATTGTAGTGTATCCCGTGTGATATTCTCTGGCTAGAGATTGTAGTGTTGAGTAAACTGATGAGTATGAGTCTTAGCCTGAAACAATAGTGTCAACAAAATCACTTCAGAGCATATTTATTTAGTGTCTTTTGAAGTAAGAAGTTTATTATGCCCAAAAAAGGAAGAGGGATTATTGCCTAGAAAGTAATATAATTTTTCAAAACCCTTTACAGTGAAAATTGATATCTTTACAGACACTATGTGAGGGAAGTCAGTATGAGATCTTTCACCTACATATCTCATTTAACTCTCAAAACCACTGCCAAAGTGAGCTTTACATTTTAAAACAAAAAAGTTAAATAAAGCGTAAGTGCCTCTAACTGTATTTTGATTGCTATCTTCCATGAAATATCTTCCATGTTCAGAAATCTGACCTCCAGGAAAAAGAGGTTGGGAGATAGTGGCAGACCCTGCTCGCTGCCTACACAATATCCATTCTCCCCCATTTTCTCACTAAGAAAAATCTGGTTTTGTTTGGAACAACAATATGCCTAAGTTAAAAATACTCAGCCTCCCAGACTCCCTTGCAGCTAGGGTTGACCATGTGACCCATATCTGTTCAATTGCATAAGCAGAAATATACCAATTGGAGCTTCCAGGGAAGTATAGTTTTGCAGATAACAAGGTTCAGATTCAGCTGACTTTTTTTTACCATTGCTCTTTCCTGCATTGCTCTTTCATCCTCTCTTCACCTGGAACGTCGTGCCTGGAGAGCCAGGCCCTACCTTATAACACCGAGAATAAAAACTCCAACACAGGATGGCTGAGCATGAAGAGAGTAGGAGCCTGGCATATTTATGACACTAAGAACCACTGCACTGGCCTGAATCGTTCACCTCTGGCCTTCCTGTTATCTGAGAAAAATGGCCTCTGCTATTCTAACTTTGCTGTTCCAGACAACTGAATGAAATCTCTCATCATTACAAGAAGTAAATTATTTAGAGTTTTCATTACCAGTATTCCACATATCAAAAACAGGGTTTACTGTTCTAAAAAGTAAACTGGCTCTGCAATAACTTGAAAAAAAAGAAATTTAAGGAATATGCACAAAATAAAAAAGATCTTTAACTTGAATTACAGTTATTTCACTTTCATTGCCCAGAAAGAAATAATTTCAAAATATTCCTGAAGTAAAAATTTCAATTCAGGTTAATGATAATAAAATATGATAATATGCCTCCAGATTGGATGGGCCATGGATATAGGATAATTTTTTAGTTCATTTATTGATCCATTACTTATTTATACCTAGAATCTTCAAAAAAAATTTTATAATAAAAAAAGGAGCATGCAAGAGAGTGACAGGGAAACAGGGATTAAAAATTAACAAAACAAGTTTTAAAAGAGAAAGAAATCATTAAAATTGAAATCTAGATTAAGAATATTGAGGATATTTGAACATCGCAGTTTGCTCTGACCTTCTGTAACTTGAGTTACAGCGCTCTTGTTAGCCGACAGGAGAAAATGTACCAGTTTGTCAAGACAGACAATCTATTTTTCAGCAGAATTTCCTGAGAAGAATCTATTTTATATATACATATGGCTGACTCTATGTCTATCCCGGGTCCTCCGAGTCTGCAACTGCATCTCCCACAATGGGCTATGTGTTTGATAACCACTTTGTTCTGGAAAAGTTCTCTAAGTGGTTTCTGATGTCAATACTTGAAAAAAGAAAACAAACCATATTAGGTGGTAGTTCTGTGAAGTCATTCGTATGAGACTTGGAAAAGTTCCTCAAATGATTAACCATACATAGCACTACCATATAACCCAGCAATTCCACACTTAGCTATATACCCAAGAAAAATAAAAACATATGTCCACACACAAACTTGTATATGAATGTTTGTAACAGCATTATTCATAATAGTCAAAACATAGAAACACCAAATGCCCATCAACAGATGAATAAAGAAAGAAAATGTGGTATATCTGTACAATGGAACATTATTCAGCCATAAAAATTAATGAAGTATTGATACATGCTACAACATGGATGAACCTTGAAATATTATGCTGAGTAAAAGAAGCCAGTCAGAAAAGACCACACAATATACAATTGCGTTTCTATGACATGTCCAGAATAGGCAAATGTAGAGAGATAAAATAGATTAGTGGTTGCTTAGGCCAGGGTGGTGGAGATGGGAGATAGGTGGGTGATACCTAAAGAGTACAGGGTTTCGTTTTGAGGTGATGAAACATTCTATAGTTGACTGTGGTGGTGGTTGTATAACTCTGTCGATATACTAAAAATACTTGAATTATATGCTTCAAATGGGTGAATTGTATGGTATGTGAAATATATCTCAATAAAGCTGTTAAAAATGATATGTTTGAGAGATGCAGCTATCTGGTGATCTAACATTAGTACCATGACTTCAAGGAATCTAAGGCTACTTTTCTCATCAAATACTGTTTGTCTCAGTAGAATTTTGGATAGAGTTGGAGAGAAACCAACTTGAGAATAAACTTCTCAGCTAATTCATCATTCACAATAAGTGGTCCTTCCTTGGTACAACATACTATTTGAAATGCTTTACTTGCATTATCTTGTATAGTGCCCACGATGACTCTCTGAGGCTGGTACTGTTACTGCAGCTCCGTTAGACAGGTGAGAAACTGAGGCTTAGGGAAGTTAAATAAATGGGCCTGGACAAACAAGGAGACAACAGAGTTGGTTACGAAAATGAAGGAATCTTGGGGTGAAAAAGGAAGACAGTGGGATGGATAAAATGCTCTGTTTAGTCTATGTTGAGCTGGAGTTTCCAACAGGCATGTTGAGGAAGCATTTCCATACCTGAGGCTGGTGCTCAGGGAAGAGGTTCGTGAGGGAGAAGTTAATCTGGAATCTTAGATATAAATGGTATTTAAAGCCATGAATTTGTCAGGATCTTCTAAGGAGAAAATATAGATAAGGCCTAAGGAGAGAGGTGTGAGACAGGGCAACATTTAGAGATCTGAGCAGAGGAGGAACCAGTAAACGAGGCAAAGGAGAGTCCAGGGAGGCAGAAGAAAAGTCAAGTGAGTGCAGTGTAATGGCATTTTAAGGAGAGAATGGTCAGCAAAGTCAAATGCTGCAGAGAGGCTAGGGGAGATTTGAACTTCAGCTTTGCCAAGACCAGGACACTGATGGCCTTGGTAAGAGACTGAAGAGGGGTGGGAATGACAAGAGTGGCAGAGGCAAAGAAGCAAAGCAGAAGTTTGAATATCTCTCCGTGAACATTTTGTTACAAACAAGAGTAAGAGCATACAGTGGTAGCAGGAGTGGGCAGAGAATACTCAAGACACACTTAGGAACATTACCCTTGTTGGAAAAAAGCTACCAACCCTTAAGGTGCCCTGAACAACAAAGACAAATTCTGAAAGGGGACAAAGGAGGATGAAGCTTCACAGCCTCTCTCCCTAACTCATAGCCTGAGGTCACCCCTTTGTGTGTTCATACTTTCTCATCACATAGGGGATTTTTTTTACAAGCCAAGGTGAAGAGTATATGCAAAGGTAATTTCTCCCATCTGTCCAAAGTCAAAAATGAACTATGTTGTAGGAACTCAATCAGTAAACACCTACCTTGCCATCATTCCATTTTCTGTGCTATGACCAGCTCTTCCACCCCACAAAATATATCCTACCTCCTTCTATCAGCTAAGCCACACCCTCCCAGTTCTGGAAGAAAATGCAAGCCTGTCTCTGTGACTCTGGGCACAGGAGACCAAGCAGGAGGAGAAACAACCCTTAGAAGTGGTATCATGTCACTAGTGCTAAACTAGGTTTCTCTGAGTTCAAACCTACCTCTAATTGCAACTCACCATTATGGCTTCCCAGAACAGCTTATAAGATAAAGGTCAATTTACCTCCAAAACCTGGACAGATGCAAATTTTAAATGCCAAATCACTTGCAAATATGCCAAAACCAGAGGATCAGAGAGAGCCACGCCTTGTCCAGGGAAGGTAGTTGTCAACTTCCAGGGCCAAATAGGTGAGGAGGCAATGACTGAAGGAGATGGATGTCTTGCTCCCAAAATATAAAACCACTACCCAATTTCATTTTTATTGCTTATTTATATAAACTACCTATATAACTATTCATTGAAGTATAATATACATGTAAAAATATACATGTACAGCCTGACAAATCTTTGCACATGGACACTGTCCTGGAATCATTTCCCAGATCAAGAAACAAACCCTTCCAGTTTCATTTTTAGGGAGTTAATTGACACAGTGGCTGCAACAATGGGCTCAAACATAGCCAACAATTGTGAGAATGGCGCAGGACCCAGCATTGTTTTATTCTGTTGTACATAGGGTCACTATGAGTCGAAAGCAACTCGATGGCATCTACCAGTAACAACAACAATTCTAGTCTATTTGAGAACAAGAATTCTGATGCGTCTCAAGCTGTGCAATGGTTAACTTTTGTTCTTCAGAAGTATTTATGCTGTTGTTATTTTTAATCATTAAATGTAAATTTAATCATATATTCTCAAATTAGTCTGGGTACTTTTACAGTAATTTGGTACAAAAAAAAACTCTTGGAAGTCAAAAGCAACTCACGAGACCTGTAAATCATAATAAAATCCCCACATTCCTGGGATAGGTGGGTAGATACATGAGAGAGCAAGGGCAGTAAGATGTGAATGGTATTAAGAGTACTCGCTGTAGATACCCTTCACCTTTCACCTTTACTACTTGTTTGACAATTGTAGTAATAAAATTCTTGGTTGTTTATAGTGATAATATTTGTGTTCTAGCATCTCCCTTGAAAAAAAATTGGATAAAATTTCATTTTAAAAACAATCATCTGGACTTTAAACAGGCAGATTTTAATAATACTGCATGAGTACTTTTTAAACGTAATTACTATCATCACTAACAAAATGCAGTGCTTGTTATATGTCTTTTCCAGATCACATTCCTGTACCAGCTTTTCACAGTCTCATCCCAGGAACTTCCAATGCACATCATGGACCTCCAGCATCAGAGTCCAACCTGGAATATCACGGCACACCTGTACGGTGCCCATTCCTTCCCTCTGGGATCACCAGAACAGCATCTGATACACGATTGCATTGACCCTCTTCCCAGTGGACAGAAGGTCACATTCCAGTGCCCAAAGAGCCTTGATCAAAAGATAATGTCGTCAGTGGTGGCCAGAGCACTATAGCTCCAAGAGCAAACCTCCAACACTAGCTGCCCAGCTGTCAGCACTTTCCATAACAAAGGAAAGCCTAAGGAAGTGCAATGAAAGGGGAACATTCACACAAGAGGCAGGTGAAAAATTTCCCCATGTTTTACTGTGGTTCTAATGATTCCCTTTTTTTTAATTTCTTAGGACAAAGAGCAAACAGGGCAAACACACTTATTAGTGGGCTATTTATTCATGTACCAGCTCGGGTTAGTAACAGCTCAGAAGGAGAGACACTGCTCTCTGTAGAGTTGAGTCAGAACGTAGGGTAGCATTCCAACTGCCTCTCTCTAGGATACCCATTCATTATATCAAGTTAAGAAAAAAATTTAAAAAACCAGACATTAAAATTTAAGAGCACAAAACATGTGAGCACACAGCAGTTATTCTGATTAAATAGGGCCTTTTTTTACACTTATGCCTGAAATACCTTGATGCCTCAAAAAATATGCTCCAAGATACACAGTGCAAAAAGTCAGCAGCTATGGCCTGAGTAGTAGAATGGATGCATCCAGATGGGACCCCGATAAATGTCCAATGAGGACGTGATATTTGCAGCCACTGCTTGTTGAGCTCTCAGCATGTGTCAAGTATTTACAAATATTCCTCATTTATTTATGATAACAAACCTTTGTAGACGGTACTGTTAACCCATTTTAGACATGATGAAACTGAGGTCCAAGTGACAACCAGATCTTCCACGAGTAGGTGAAGAAACCAGGACTCAAACTCAGCTCTGCTGGACTCCAAAGCTTGTATCCAGCTAAGCAGTATGCCAGATTGCCTCTAGGGTTTGGTGTAACTCATTCCCTGAAACTTCCTCCTCACAAAGCAAAACCTGAACACAGTTAAGGACTTTCAGAATTCAAAGTGAAACTCCAGTGGCATTCAGTTCAGCTTGGAAAAAAATGTTCTTTCGTGTTAATTTTCATTATTTGCCACAAGAACAGGCTTCAAAGTTAAGTTTTTCTCTTCCATCAAATTTCAGTCATTTGCTTGCCACTTTTAGGACTTAGCCCTCTCTTTGCTAGTATTTAGTTAAAATGTACCTTTAAATCTAGTTGCCTTTTTTTTTTTTTTACTTTAACAAATATATTTTAAAATGAAACTTGATGTCACCACTATAGGGAGAAAACTAGCATCACCATAAATAGGAGGCTACTTTGACAATCAATGCCTAACTTTGAAACACAACATAAAAGTATCCACCCCTTCTCCATCCCAATATTTCTACAAAGATGCCCTGAAAAATCCATGCCCACTGACCAGTAGAAAACCTACTAAATGTGGTGAGAAGGCTTGGGGCAAGCAGATTTCTTTACCTGCTGTCCAAGAGAATTATCATTTGAATGGGTAACTAGTACAGATAGTGCTAATGGGTCTTGGATGCTTGGGCTTACATGACAATGAATTGTACCAGACCTGATTAAAAACAAACCATCAGCTTCAACTCCTGTATGCTGCCAGCCAGGGCCAGCCAGTTCCAGGTAAAGTAGGTGACTTTGGGCTCAGTTGACCCCTGAGGCCCAATGAACCTCTCACCTTCCATCACTGCCTCTGCCACCCCTGTTCCTCATTAAGTTCCCAGAGGGCCTTGCTGTCACTTAATCCCTGACAAAGTATGGCCTGATAAGGATTAGAGCCTATACCTTTGCAGCAGTAGTTGCATTTAAGAGCAGACCAGGGAGACCTCAATACCCTCCAGGTGGAAGAATTCCATCTCCAATGTTGGATTTTTATGTACCTTAACAAGCAAGTGATGAGATATTTTAGGCCAGAGGAGCCTCCCCAAGTCTCTCAGATCTTGCCACGTGGACAATCACCTCATGGTTTACACGTAACCACTTGTTGCTTTTGCTTTAAAGGTTTTAGACGTCAGGCTCTAACTAATCACCAGAAAATTTTCTTCCTTGCCATTCATTACTGAAAAAACTATAAGAGAAAGTCTCATATTTTAAAGACTATAAAACATGCAGTAGATAATCCCGAGCGTATGTTTGCTGACAAAAAAATAAATAAACCCATTGCCATCAAGCCAATTCCAACTCATAGCAACCCTATACGACAGAGCAGAACTCCTCCATAGAGTTTCCGAGGAACGGCTGGTGGATTCAAACTGCCAACCTCTTCGTTAGCAGCCAAGCTCTTAACCACTGCACCACCAGGGTTCCATGTTTGCTGAAGTGGAAAATATAGTGTGTGTGTGTGTGTGTTCTTTTTTGTATCTCCTGCCTAGAGGTATTGCTCTATTGATATCTATATTTTATCATTTCTCCCATTATACAAAGTCCCTTCTAGAGCTTGGAAGAGACAGAAATCATTTCTTATTTGAATACTCAGCACAGGGAATGATCATAATCTTCAATAAATAAATTAATGAATGAATAAATGTACTGTTTTTATATTTCTAATGTGAAAGTAGTACTTTTCATTCACTTCATTTATACTTTTGAATCCTAAAATCAAGATATTTGAAAAAGCAAGTCCTAAATCTTTTTGAATCACTTTCCTTTGAACTCATAAACAACAGTATATTTAGATTCTCAAAAAAAAGACAATGACAAAGTTAGCCTAAAGTCAACTGACCAGGTTGGGATTGTGATGTCCTTGTGTGTTTCACGGCATCTGAATGTCAGCTGCAGGTTGGGAGGGTTTGTAGAAATGAACTCTGCAATGCGGAGTTCTGGAAACAGCCTTCGAAGCTTCAGTTCACCTCAGGACCCTGGTCTCTGGGTCTCAGATTCTAAGCCTGGATGCTTGAGCATTGAACTATGACTTCAGCCTGAAAATAGCTAAGATGACTTCCCATAGCAAACATTGTGAAGTCCTGTCCCTGAATTCCTCATACCATCTCTCACATCCATCTCCCCTTCCCCATTCTCAGAGTCATCACTCTAGTTTAGACATTTATTACTCTTCCAGAATGGGTTCCCACCAAAGCAGACCCTGGGGCAAGATTTTGGGTACAAATCATTAATTTGGAAGGTGATGCCAAGAAGCACTGTGAGGGAATCTGGAAGGGAGGTGGTCAATCAATAGGGGGCGTGTGAATGAAAGAGTTACTGGTTGGCAAGCGGGGCTCTAAGCCACAGGGACCCTCTGAAAGACTGTGAGGTGTTGCCTCAGAGTTTCCCTATGCAGGGACCAGAAGCCAGGAAATTTATTGGTCAACTCCTTTTCCTCGTTGGCTGAGTGTTTCCCCAGAGATGTTAACCACTTCCAACTTACCCGTGCTCAGGCTGAGCCTGCTCCTGCAGCCAGAGAAAACCCTTAAGTGGAAAGAAGTAGGAAGTTACCAGTGTGTGGAAAACTGTCTAGAAAGGACAACAGAGTGTCTACTACAAGTACCTTCCTCCTGGACTACTGTGATAGGCTTCAGACTAGCCTGTCCACTTCCAGTCTCTCCTTAGCAAAAGCCAACCTTCACACTGACACTTTCCAAAAACCCAGGGACCAATGCCCCCTGTAATGCACCAGATGGAGTACACACCAATGAAAGTGGTCAGGGAATGAATGACTGAATGAAAATTACATGGTTTATTTTGACCAAAACAAGACTACAAAGATTATGACTATTAGTTATCTATTTCTGCCCCCAATAAATTGGCCCAAAACTTAATGGCCTAAAACCACAACCATTTATTATCTCACAGAGTTTCTGAGGGTCAGGAACTGAAGTAGCTGAGTGGTGTGTTTGTGACTCAGGTTTTCTCATGAGATTGCTGTCAAACCTGCACTAATGCTGCAGTCATCTGAAGGCCCAACTGGGGCTGGAGAGTTCAATTCCAGAATGGCTCACTCATGTGACTGCTGGCAAGATATCTCAGTTCTTTGCTGACTGCTAGTAGGAAGACTCGGGTTTTCAGCACATGGTCCTCTCCATAGGGCTAACTGAGTATACTCATGATGGGATAGCTGGCTTTCCCTATAGCAAGCAGCCCAACAGAGAACAAGGAGGAACCACAGTGACTTTTATGACCAAATCTCTGAAGTCACACCCACTTTATTCCATTCTTTAGAAGTGACTCATGAAGCCCTGCCCACACTCCAGGAGAGAGGTATTCAGGTCTACATTTTGGAGGGAATGTCAACGAATTCGTGGACATATCGTAAACCATCACAATGGCCATGTTGTCCTCCAAAGCCCTTTAATCCTTCCACATAAAGCACATCATCCTTAGCCTGCACCCAGGTCCTCAGACCACTTTTTCATATGCTCAGGTTGATCTGCCCGGTGATCCTCACACACCTTTCTTAATGCGGATCCTTTGAACATGAATATTTTACAGATGTTTTGGCATATTCGGAGCTTATCAATTTATGAAACTGAGCTCAAACTTTACCTTCTCCATGATGTTTTCACCAATCCCCCACTGAAATCCTAAAGCACTTTGTACCTTCTATGACACTAGTCACATTTTGTAATTTGAATTGTATTAATATTCACATCCTATATTTCCCAACTGGACTGTAAATTCCTTGAGGGTAAGTTCCAGGCATATCAGAGTACTTCTGGATATTTAAAACGTTCTTGGATGAACTAGATGAGGAATCGGCAAATGTTTTCTGCAAAGGGCTGTATAGTAAATATTTTCAGCCTGTGGGCCATTCAGTTTCTGTGACAACTAATAAACTCTATTGTAACTTGAAAAAGTCATAGGCAATCTGTAAGTCAATGGGCATGGCTGTGCTCCAATCAGACCTTATTTATACAAACAGACTGTAGGCCATATTTGGCTGATGGGCCATGGTCTGCCAACCCCTGAACTAAAATATTGTCTCCTAAGTCTCTTCCAGCCCTAGAATTCTAAAATTCAGGTGAAGTAATTACTGCAACCATTTATATGTGATACCCTCCCTGCCCCCAGTGAAGTTGTGTTTATTTTCTACTGTTTCTACAATCTGAGTGCTCTTCCTTTTTGATAAGAAAAAAAGGTAATCAAAATTTATAAATCTTTCTCATTCACAGTTTTAGAAATCATTTTAAGGGAATAGAGGTTGGATGAGGTACACACACCTACGTATATAGTAATCATTTTCTTATGATTCTCTAATTCTTCCCCATTTTCCTATCTCATGTAAAAAACAACTTAATACCAGTTATAGCAAGACTACAGTTCTATCACAGCTAAAGAGTAATTTCTATTCAAAGCTGAGTCTCAGATCATTGTTTTAATAATGGTCTTCATTTTGTCTTTGACTCATATATTTAAATTATTAGCTTCTTTTATAAGAAAGATATATATGAGTAGTAATAGTTTAAAAATCAGTGACCCAAATCAGTGACCCACAAACATATACCTGAATACCAATGTGATTATTTAAAGAAAACGTTAAGCACAATAAGCATATAATACAAAAATAAATAATTGTCAAGTTTTATTGAGACAGCAAGAGGATGTGAAGGGATATAAGTATGAAAAGTCAAACTTTGGTTTTTCATGAGGAAATAACTTATTGCTCAACAAAACCACTCTTAAAATCTAAACTCACCTTTACAACAGTGGATATGAAGCTTGAAAACCACCCTGGTGATAAACGAAACTTGCCATTTTCAGGGAAATGTCAGGATGCAAACTGTATTCTTGTTTGAACAGAGCTAAAAGAGAGGCCACTGTGTGTGCTTGACAGAGACAAATGGCTTCCAAAGAAAATAAGGCAGCGAACCTGTTTTGCCAGCTGCCAAATCCTTGGTCTTCTTTCTCTCTGTCTTGGCATTCAAGTGATCATGGGAAAAGGTTGTGAATTACTTACTCATTGTAGATCCATTCATTTCAAACAAATTCATATCACCTTAAACTTTTATACAATATGAGACTAATGCTACCTGAAATGTAACTAATAATTAAGGGTTCAAGACATTCAAACTGTCCTTTTATTTTTATTTTGTTGGGTTTTTTGTTTTGTTTTTGGCTCTGGGCTCTGACAGACTCTGTCAGGTCTACTCCATAACCGAGAGCTGTGCATTTATATACAAGCTAATTCTCTGAGTCTCTATTTCTTTATCTACAAAATGGAAATGATAATAGTTCTTATCTCCTAGGCATGTTGAGAGGATTAAAGAAATAAGTGAAAAGTGTTCAGCAAAGTCCCTGACCCATAGTTATCAATGTATAGCAATTGTTATTACTTATTAAAATAGCACTGAGGTAAAATAGGAGCCCTGGTGGCATAATGGTTAAGAGCTCGGCTGCTACCCAAAAGGTCAGCAGTTCAAATCCACCAGTCACTCCTTGGAAACTCTATGGGGCAGTTCTACTATGTCCTATAGTGTCTCTGAGTCAGAACTGACTCTACCGCACCTAACAACAAGGTAAAATAGCTAAATAATTGCAAACATTATCTTTTTTTTAATACTCTTCAGACCTAAGCAGAATCTTTTTTCTTTTAGCAAAAAAGTGACATAATCTGACTTTTCTTTTTCTAAGATGAGGATTTTACATTGGGTTTCTACCCAATAAATGTGAGATTTTATCAGAGGCAACACTGAAACACAATGATGAGGTGTTTTCTGTCTATTTTCTCATAAACAATAAGCCCCCATTCTCCTCTTCCTCCAACCCCCAGTAATCATTAATCTACTTTTGTCTCTGCATTTCATATAAATTGGACTCTACAATATCAGTCATTTGTGCCTGGCTTATTCACTCAGCATAATGTTTTCAAGGTTCATCCACATTGTAGCACGTATCAGAGCTTCATTTCTCTTTATGGCTGGGTAATACTCCATTATATCTGTGTACCACATTTTGTTTATCTATTCTTCTGTTGATGGACACTTAAGTTTTTTCCACTTTTTAGCTATTGTGAATGATCCTGCCATGAACATTGGTGTACACGTATCTTTTTGAGTCCTTGATTTTGACTATCTTGGGTATATACTTAGTTGTAGATTGCTGAATCATAGGATAATTCTATGTTTAACTTTTTGAGGAACTGCCAAACAATTTTCTACAGCAGCTACATTATTTTATATTCCCATCAGCAAAGCACAAGCATTCTAATTTCTACATATCATCACAAGCATTTGTTATTTTCCTTTTTTTTTTAATAATAGCCATCCTAGTTGGTGTGAAGTGGTATCTCATTGTGGTTTTGATTTGCATTTCTCTAATGATGTTGTCAAGGATTTCATTTTACTGCAATTCACAATCAACGCCCATGGAAGCAGCAGCCAGGAAATCAAACAATGTATTGCATTTGATAAATCTGCTGCAAAACACCTCTTTAAAATGTTAAAAAACAAAGATGTCATTTTGAGGACTAAGGTGCGCCTGACCCAGCCCATGGTGTTTTCAACTGCTTCATAGGCATGCAAAAGCTGGACAATGAGTGAGGAAGACCAAAGAAGAATTGATGCCCTTGAACTATGGTGTTGGTGAAGAATATTGAATATACCATGGACTGTCAGATGAAAGAAGCCTGTCTTGGAATAAATACAGCCAGAGTGCTTCTTAGAAGCAAGGATGGTGAGACTTCCTCTCACATACTTTGAACGTGTTATCAGGAGGGACCAATCCCTGGAGAAGGACATCATACTTGATAAAGTAGAGGGTCATCAAAATGAGGAAGACCCTTGATGAGATGAATTGACACGGTGGCTGAAACAATGGGTGATTTCTTGACTGCTGCTTCCATGGGCATAAATAGGACTTCATAACCTTGAAGCTACCAAAATCTAAAGCAATTTATTAAATATGCTTAAATTGAATGCACCCTAAAGAAATAATCTAAGGCCTAGAACAAATATTTATGTTCGAGACTATTTATTGTAAAATTATTTTTAGTAAAATTTGGAAGCAAACTACCTGTACGCATAGAAAAGACTGGTTAAACAAAGTGTTGTTTGTTGTTTTTAAGTGCCATCAAGCCGGTTCTGGCCCTATGTACAAAAGATCTAAACACTGCCTGGTCCTGCACCATCCTCACAATCACAGTTACACTTCAGCCTGTTATTGTGGAACATTATACAACCAGTATAAATTATGCATCTGAAGAATGCACTAAGAATTTGGCATGCATTATTTCATCTAATCTTCATAAAACTCTGTAAGAAGTGTATTATTATCATTCACATTTGACAGAGAAGGAAACTGAAGCTCAGCATGGCTGTTGGGAGTGGGCCTGAGTTCCTCCCCACATGGACCTCTCCATGGAGCTGCTTAAGTGCCCTCATGACAAGGTAGCTGGATTCCCCAGAGAATAATCCAAAAGAAGCAAGGCAGCAGCCACAACGTTTTTTTATAGCCTAATATCAGAAGTCACATGCTATCATTTCCTTGATATCCTACTTAACAAAAATCACCCCTAGTCATTGTGAGAGAGGACTACAAAAGATCATGAACAGGGGCAGAGCCAAGATGGTGGAATAGACAGAGGCTTCCATTGAGCCCTCTTTACAACAAAGACCTGAAAAAACAAGTGAAACGAGTATATTTATGACAAGCTAGGAGACCTGAGCATCAAAGGCAAGCTTAGAAAATGAACTGATGGGCAGGGGGAGGAAGAGACAGTTCAGAAGCAGAGAGGAGTTACTGGACCTGAATGGCAGGGATCCCTAAGGCACCATTCCCAGAGCAGCAGCAGCAGACTGGTACTAGCATATGGCCGCAGTTTTCTCAGGAAGAAGCAGCCAGCCACACAGCCTACTCACACCTCCAGAACCAGAGACGAATGACGCTCTCAGCAAAAGCTCAGTACTTGATTATATTTTACCTTGTCCCCACCGCCTCCAAGCAGGCTTCAGCAGCTGAATTCCCTGGGCCTGAGATAGGCCCTGCTGAGTGCCTAAAGCCATCCTCCCGGCCTTGGGGAAAGAAAAAAATTGCGATTGGGGGAAAAGATAATTTGCTAGCTTCACTAACCGGGGGAGCTCAGGACAGAAGCGGCTCCTGTCCAGGCATAAATGGCCCATGGACTTTGAGCACCTTGCCCTTCTGCATGGACCTGTGTGGGCCTATTTCAGGAGAATAGGCCCTTGTTGGCAGACTCCAATCATTTCAGCTGTGTGGTAGAGAGGGGGGTGTTTGATGTTTGACAACGATATGCATATTAAACAGGGTCCCCACCTACCTACATGGGGCCTAAGGACAGGTAGCTGCACTCAGGTCACCCAGCCACCCGCAACAGGAGTCCAAAGATAACTGCTACCTCCCAGTCCTTATATCCAAAAACATTGGGTATCCATGGTCCGTCTGCAGAACCCACCCACCTGCACGCTCTAGGGAACGGGGAAGTGCTTTCCTTAGGGAAACTCAGAGGTCGGTTCTCACCCCTCTGCCTTGTTCAGATTGTGACACCCTGCTGCAATCAGATACCGGTACATACACCAATCACCCCTGTTCCTCTAAGACTGTAGGACAGAACCTGTACCACACACTTGATGATCAGCTACCTGGACACCTGAGCTGAATTCATACAACAAAACTGAATGGACTCCTACACTGATATACCGGATAACAGTTCTAGCCATCTGCAGACAGGACGTCAGAGCTCCAAAGGCGAAAATAATCAAGCTAGCTCACTCAAGCAACCCATTGGGGTATACCAAAACAAAACAAAGCAAGAACCTATGACACACTAAGCAAGCATAAACCAATACAATAACATACAGATGGCATGGAGACAACAGTCAATATCAAGTCACATAAAGAAACAGACCATGATCACCTCAACAGACCCTCAAAACAAAGAATCCAGGGATCCTCTAGATGAAAGTGCATTCCTGGAATTACAAGAGGCAGAATACAAAAGTTTAATATACAGAACCATCCAAGACATCAGGAAGGAAATGAGTCACTATGCAGAACAAGCCAAGGAACACACAGATAAAGCAATTGAAGAAATGAGGAAGATTATTCAGGAACATAATGAAAAGCTTAATAAGCTAGAAAAATCTATAGACAGACAGCAATCAGAAATTCAGAAGATTAATAATAAAATTACAGAAGTAGACAACAATAGAAAGTCAGAGGAGCACAATTGAGCAAGTAGAAGACAGAATTTCTGAACTTGAAGATGAAACACTTGGCACTAATATATTTGAAGAAAAATCAGATAAAAGAATTTTAAAAAATGAAGAAACCTTAAGAATCATGTGGGACTTTATCAAGAGAAACAACCTACGAGCAACTGGAGTACAAGGCCAGGGAGGGATAACAGAAAATGCATACAGAATTGTTGAGGATTTGTTGGCAGAAAACTTCCCTGATATTGTGAAAGATGAGAAGATATCTATCTAAGATGTTCACCAAACTCCACATAAGATAGATGTTAAAAGAAAGTCACCAAGACATATTATAATCAAACTTGCCAAAACCAAAGATGAAGAGAGAATTATAAGAGCAGCGAAAGATAAACAAAAAGTCACCTACAAAGGACAGCCAATCAGAATAAGCTCAGACTACTCGACAGAAACCATGCAGGCACGAAGGCAATGGGATGACTTACATAAAAAATTGAAAGAAAAAATTTGCCTAGCAAAAATCATATACCCAGCAAAACTGTCTCTTAAATATAAAGGTGAAATTAAGACATTTATGGATAAACACAAGTCTAGAGAATTCATAAAAACCAAACCAAACTACAAGAAATACTAAAGGGAGTTCTTTGGTTAGAAAATCAATAATATCAGGTATCAACCCAAGACTAGAACACTGGGCAGAGCAACCAGAGGTCAATCCAGACAGGGAAATCACAAAAATAAAGCAAGATTACAGAAAAAAAAAAACTTAAAACAGGGTAACAGCGATGTTATTACATAAAAGAGGACAACATCAAAACAATAAAAACGGACTAAGAACTGTAATCATAGATCTTCCATATGGAGAGCAAGATACAGAGATACAAAGAAATAAAAGTTATGTTTAAATTTAGAAAAAAAAGAAAAAAAAATTTTTTAATGGGGTAAATAATAAGGTAACCACAAAGGATACAAACTATCCTACTCATCAAAATAAAACACAAGAAAAAAATAGAGACTCAGCAGAAACAAAAACAACAACAATGAATATGAGAGAAGAACAGTATATAAAGATAATCTTTCCAGCACACAAAATTAAGTGGGAAAAAGAACCTGACAACAACACACAAAAAAAAGACATCAAAATGATAGCACTAAATTCATACCTATCCATAATTGTCCTGAATGTAAATGGATTAAACATATGAATAAAGAGACAGAGAGTAGCAGAATGGATTAAAAAACACAATCCATCTATATGCTGCCTACAAGAGACACACCTTAGACTTAGAGACACAAACAAACTAAAACTCAAAGGACTGGAAAAAATATATACCAAGCAAACATCGAAAAAGATGAGGAGTGGCAATACTAATTTCTGACAAAATAGACTTTAAAGTTAAATCCATCAGAAAGGATAAGGAAGGACACAATATAATGATTAAAGGGACAATATACCAAGAAGATATAACCATATTAAATATTTCTGCACCCAATGACAGGGCTGCAAGATACATAAAACAAACTCTATCAGCATTGAAAAGTGAGATAGACAGCTCCATAATAACAGTGGGAGACTTCGACACACCACTTTCAATGAAGGACAGGACATCCAGAAAGAAGCTCAATAAAGACATGGAAGATCTAAGTGCCCCAATCAACCAACTTGATCTCATAGACACATACAGAACACTCCACCCAACAGCAACCAAGTATGCTTTCTTTTCTAGTGCACACAGAACATTCTCTAGAATACACCATATATTAGGTCATAAAGCAAACCTTAGCAGAATACAAAACATTGAAATATTACAAAGCATCTTGTCTGGCCATAAGGCCATAAAAGTGGAAACCAATAACAGAAAAAGCAGAGAAAAGAAATCAAACACTTGGAAACTGAACAATACCCTGCTCAAAAAAGACTGGATTATAGATGACATTAAGGAAGGAATAAAGAAATTCATAGAATCCAATGAGAATGAAAACACTGCCTATCAGAACCTTTGGGACACAGCCAGAGCAGTGCTCAGAGGTCAATTTATATCCATAAACACACACATACAAAAAGAAAGGGCCAAAATCAGAGAATTATCCCTACAACTTGAGCAAATAGAAAGAGAGCAACAAATGAAACCCTCAGGCACCAGAAGAAAACAAATAATAAAAATTAGAGCAGAACTAAATGAAATAGAAAACAGAAAAACAATTGAAACAACAAGACCAAAAGCTGGTTCTCTGAAAAAATCAACAAAATTGATAAACCACCGGCCAAAATGACAAAAGAAAAAGAAAAACAGGAGAGAAAGCAAATAACCTGAATAAGAAATGAGATGGGTGATATTACAACAGACCCAAATGAAATTAAAAGAATCATAGCAGATTACTATGAAAAATTGTACTGTAACAAATTTGAAAACCTAGAAGAAATGGATGAATTCCTAGAAACACACTACCTACCTAAACTAACACAAACAGAGGAAGAACAAATAAATAGACCCATAACAAAAGAAGACATTGAAAAGATAATCAAAAAAGTCCCAACGAAAAAAAGCCCCGGCCCACACAGCTTCACTGCAGAGTTCTACCAAACTTTCAGGGAACAGTTAACACCACTACTACTAAAGGTATTTCAGAGCATAGAAAGGGACGGAATACTACCAAACTCATTCTATGAAGCCTCCATATCCCTGATACCAAGACCAGGTAAAGACACCACAAGAAAAGAAAATTACAGACCTATGTCCCTCATGAACATAGATGCAAAAATCCTCAACAAAATTCTAGCCAGTAGAATTCAACAACATATTAAAAAAATAATTCACCATGACCAAGTCGGATTCATACCAGGTATGCAGGGATGGTTCAACAATAGAAAAACAATTAATGTTATCCATCACATAAATAAAAAAAGATAAAAATCACATGATTTTATCAACTGGTACAGAAAAGGCATTCGACAAAGTTCAACACCCATTCATGATTAAAACTCTCAGCAAAATAGGAATAAAAGGAAAATTCCTCAACATAAGAAAGGGCATTATTTTTTTTATACAAAGCCAACAGCCATCATTGCCCTAAATGGAGAAAGTCTGAAACCATTCCCCTTGAGACTGGGAAGCAGGCAAGGATGTCCTTTATCACCGCTCTTATTCAACATTGTGCTGGAGGTCCTAGCCAGGGCAGTTAGGCTAGATAAAGAAATAAAGGGCATCCAGACTGGCAAGGAAGTAGTAAAAGTATCTCTATTTGCAGAAGACATGATCTTATACACAAAAAACCCTAAGGAATCCTCCAGAAAACTACTGAAACTAATAGAAGAGTTCAGCAGAGTATTGGGATACAAGGTAAACATATAAAAATCAGTTGGATTCTTCTATGCCAACAAAAAGAACATTGAAAAGGAAATCACCAAATCAATACCATTTACACTAGCCCCCAAGAAGATAAAATACTTAGGAATAGATCTGCCCAGAGATGTAAAAGACTTATACAAAGAAAACTACAGTACATTTCTGCAAGAAACCAAAAGAGACCTACATAAGCGGAAAAACACACCTTGCTCATGGATAGGAAGACTTAACATTATAAAAATGGCTATTCTATCAAAAGCAATCTATAGATTTAATGCAATTCCGATCCAAATTCCAATGAAATTCTTTAATGAGATGGAGAAACAAATCACCAACTTCATATGAAAGGGAAAGAGGCCCCGAATAAAAAAATAAAGCATTGCTGAAAAACAACAACAAAATGGGAGACCTTACTCTGCCTGATTTTAGAACCTATTATACTGCCACAGTAGTCAAAACAGCCTGGTACTAGTACAACAACAGATACATGGACCAATGGAACAGAATTGAGAATCCAGACATAATCCATCCATATAAGAGCAGATATTTGCCAAAGGCCCCAAAACAGTTAAATGGGGGAAAAGACAGTCTTTTTAACAAATGGTGTTGGCATAACTGGATATCCATTTGCAAAAAAATGAAACAGGACCCATATCTCTCTCCATGCACAAAAACAAGCTCAAAATGGATCAAAGACTAAAATCTAAAATGATAAAGATCATGGAAGAAAAAATAGGGACAACATTAGGAGCCCTAATACATGGCATAAACACAATACAAAACATTACTAACAATGCAGAAGAGAAACTAGATAACTGGGAGCTCCTAAAAATCAAACACCTATGCTCATCCAAAGACTTCACCAAAAGAGCAAAAAGTCTACCTACAAACTGGGAAAAAGTTTTTAGCTATGACATTTCCGATCAACACCTGATCTCTAAAATCTACATAATACTACAAAACCTCAACTGCAAAAAGACAAATAACCCAATTAAAAAATGGGAAAAAGATATGAATAGACACTTCACTAAAGAAAACATTCAGGTAGCTAACAGATACATGAGGAAATGCTCATGATCATTAGCCATTAGAGAAATGCAAATCAAAACTACAATGAGATTTCATCTCACTCCAACGAGGTTGGCATTAATTCAAAAAACACACAGCAATAAATGTTGGAGAGGCTGTGGAGGGATTGGAACACTTATACACTGCTGGTGGGAATGTAAAATGGTACAACCACTTTGGAAATTCATTTGGCGCTTCCTTAAAAAGCTAGAAATAAAACTGCCATACCATCCAGCAATCCCACTCCTTGGGATATATCCTAGAGAAATAAGAGCCTTTACAGGAACAGATATATGCACAACCATGTTCATTGCAGCACTGTTTACAATAGCAAAAGATGGAAGCAAACAAGGTGCCCATCAGTGGATGAATGGATAAATAAATTATGGTATATTAACACAATGGAATATTACACATCAATAAAGAACAATCATGAATCTGTGAAACATTTCATAACATGGAGGAATCTGGAAGGCATTATGCTGAGTGAAAGTAGTCAGGTGCAAAAGGACAAATATTGTATAAGACTACTATTATAAGAACTCAAGAAATAATTTAAACAGAGAAGAAAATATTCTGTGATGGTTATGCGAGGGGAGAAGGAGGGAGGGTGGGAGAGGTGTATTCACTAAATAGATAGTAGATAAGAACTACTTTAGGTGGCGAGAAAGACAGCACACAACACAGGGGAGGTCAGCACAACTGGACTAAACCAAAAGCAAAGAAGTTTCCTGAATAAACTGTATGCATTGAAGGCCAGCGTAGCAGAGGCAGGGGTTTGGGGACCATGGCTTCAGGGGACATCTAAGTCAATTGGCATAATAAAATCTATTAAGAAAACATTCTGCATCCAACCTTGGAGAGAGACGTCTGGGGTCTTAGACACTAGCAAGCGGCCATCTAAGATGCATCAATTGATCTCAACCCACCTGGATCAAAGGAGAATGAAGAACACCAAGGACACAAGGTGATTACGAGCCCAAGAGACAGACAGGGCCACATGAACCAGAGACTACATCAACCTGAGACCAGAAGAGCTAGATGGTGCCCGGCTATAACCGATGACTGCCCTGACAAGGAACACAACAGAGAACCCCTGAGGGAGCAGGAGAGCAGTGGGATGTAGACCTCAAACTCTCATAAAAGACCAGACTTAATGGTCTGACAGAGACTAGAAGGTCCCTGGTGGTCATGGCCCCCAGACCTTCTGTTGGCCCAGGACAGGAACCATTCCCAAAGCCAACTCTTCAGACAGGGATTGGATTGGACAATGGGTTGGAGAGGGATGCTGGTGAGGAGTGAGCTTCTTGGATCAGGTGGACACTTGAGACTATGTTGGCATCTCCTCTCTGGAGGGCAGGTGAGAGGGTAGAGGGGGTGAGAAGCTGGAGAAATGGACACGAAAAGAGAGAGTGGAAGGAGGGAGCGGGCTGTCTTATTAGGGGGAGAGCAATTGGGAGTATGTAGTAAGGTGTATATAGGTTTTTGTTTGAGAGACTGACTTGATTTGTAAACTTTCACTTAAAGCACAACAAAAAGCAAAAAAAAAAAAACGCATGAACACCAGGAGAGGAGAATAGTTGTGGGCCCATCCTGGAGGATGGCTACCAAGCCACCGAAAAAAAACTGTTACAAAATATTTTCTGCAAGATTTTCGCTGCTAAATCTTTCCAAGTCATCCTGGGAGTCATTTCTTCAGGGGCTGTGGAGCAAATTCTTTCATTGCTTAAGAAGTGTGGGGCCTGGTGGTGTCAATGACCCAGCCAAATGTACATATAGAGTTATGTGTCATTTAATATCTATGATACATTCTGTAAAATAGGACGTTATATGATTTGGATTTTGTGCAAACGCCATATTATGTACACACAGTCCCCAGGCTACAAACGTCCAATTTATGTACAACCCACAGTTACAAATCTACCTCCATAAAGCGTATTCATTTGTCCCTAGGTATCCACAGAGGACTGGTTTCAGGACCCCCCATGAATACCAAATTCCAAGGACACTCAGGTCCCTTATATAAAACGGCTTAGTATTTGCATATAAAGCTAGAGCTATGAGAAGGGACTGTGAGCAGCCCACTGCACATGTGCTCAGGCTCTGGCAGGTTCTGGTTCTCACCTGGGTGTGGGGGTAGGGTGAGAAGAGGGCTTCATTTTTCCTGACAGCCCCCTTCCTGCAAGAGGAAGTAGCAGGACATTACGGGCACCCCTGCGGCATGATGCTTTCCAGGAGATGCCTGGGCCCGAAGGACAGGGGCTAATCTGCAGAGTGGAGTTGGCATTTAGAACACAGGTGACACTCTCCTGATTGTTCTTTGTTTTTGGAACTTTCTGGGATTTTTCTTTTCAGATATTTTCAATACGTGGTTGGTTGAACTTGCAGATGTGGAACCCACTGATAAGGAGGGATGGCTATATATTAAAAATTCGAGGTACATACAATGGTTCATAACAACAAATAGGTGCTACTTTGCGAAGTACATCAAAGCTATATGGGATACTGTAGTGTACCCGTATTGACTAAATACCCAAAATACTGCCTCTTTCTCCGATCCGGATTTCTGAACTCTATTATAACCTTATGGGACCATGGACATATACTCAGTCAGTTGTTGCCCAAGTGGATGTTATGTGGCACATGACTGTATATGTGGTGCCTGGAGACAAGATGGCAAATTGGTAGAGTCCTGGGATGAAGCCAGCCCCTATAGGGAAGCCTCCCTTCAACCCACCGCCTCTTTCCTCCTTCAGGTGTAAATTCCTCATCTTCCCCACGCATCCCTTTTCCACACAGCATAAATTGCATTTGGTAGGATAGATTGTTCATAACTTCATTCAACAAATAGCATTGACTGCCTATTTCATACCAGGCATCCTGCCAGTTCTAGGAAATTGATGCTGAGCCAGGCAGACACATATGTTCAAGAGAACAGGGGGCAAGTGACATATATGGGCAAAATTCCAAAATATTTTAACCATGTCAATGTAAAAGCCATACAACCATGTACAAATTAAGTTAGAGGAATGCAGTCCCATTTTTTAATGGCAGGTAATTTCTATCACCACGAGTGCATACGTGTGCCCTGGGATAAGGTAAGTAACGTTTAAAATCACTTCCTTGAATGAAACGTTTTGACAAGGATGCAATCTGAGGCATATTCTTCAAATTCCTGTTCCAAATATCCAGATCTTTTACTCTCAAAAGGCTCAGGCATTGGAACTGATGGAAAAACAAGGCAGCTTTGGGAAATACAGGTGACACCAGCCCCCAAGTTCTCAAGAGCAACGATTTTCAGGTCTCCCATAATATAATTTTGGTTGAACAGTAACCTGAAGCCCTATACATTTTGTGACCAAGACCAGAAAAAGGTTGTGAGGAACATAGGAGGAAATATCTATTTTATTTATATTTCAGGTAGCTCCTTTCTCCAAGGAGCTCATACAGCTATTTGAACCCTAGTTAGCATTATATATGGGGCTTCTGTTCACTCATGTTTGCTTGGCTTGTTCAGTTCTGCTTCCACTGTGGTTTCTTTCTTTTTTCTTTTCTTTCTCTTAATGCTACTCGTATTTGTAAGGTTGCTCTGTTATATCCATTTATTTAAATGACTTGAGACTTCTGTTTTAGAATACCAAGACAAAATGCTTAAACACAGAATATTTTTATGACCGCAACATGGTGACTCACCCTTTTATACATTACATGTTCAATAAATGTATCAGCACACTGAGGAATATTAACAGCATGTCCCACTTCTGTCAGAGTGCCAGCAAGTACACAGCCTGCCTCTGAGAGCAAAAATGTCTGGAAAAGGAGGGACAGATGTCCTTCCTGTGAGGGATTGGGTTTGAGAAGATTCTCCACAAAGAGGGTCAAAATAACAGCCATAGTAGGCCATTTGGCAATAATTGGTTGGGAAAATGCAGACTGAATTTAAGGCCAGTATAGGGCTTCCTAGGCCTGCCCTGAAGTGAAGATACCCACACCTTCATGGCTCTGAAACCCAGTTCCAGGTAAAGCATCTATGTCTTTCTGTACTGGGTTTCAGAAGACTGAAAGGAAGAGAAAAATTTGTCCTGTGCACTTACAGCTTGAAAGAAAAAAGTGTGAGGGAGTCCTAGTACGTTTTACTGATTCATGATACAGGCAGTGCAAAAGAGAAGGAGAAGGTTGGGCATTTTGTTTTTGTTTTTTTGTGCTATTGAGGCCCAGTCACTCCACCGCTGGTCAATAAACAACAACAACAAAAAAAAAACCTGTTGCCGTCAAGTCAATTCTGACTCATAGTGACCCTATAGGACAGGGTAGAACTGCCCCATAGTTTCCAAGGAGCACCTGGTGAATTCAAACTGCCATCCTTCTGGTTAGCAGCTGTAGCTGTTAACCAGTACGCCATCAGGGTTTCCCCCTAGTCAATACAGTCCTAAAAAAAAGTAGCGTGCTCCTGACAGGGAACAAAATAGAGAACCCCTGAGGAAGCAGGAATGCAGTGGGATAAGCAGACCCCAAATTCTCATAAAAAGACCAGACTTAATGGGCAGACTGGGACTAGATGGACCACGGAGGCCATGGTCCCCAGACCTTCTGTTACCCCAAGACAGGAACCATTCCCAAAGCCAACTCTTCAGACAGGGATTGGACTGGAATATGAGATGGAAAATGATACTGGTAAGGAGTGAGCTTCTTGGATCAAGTAGACACACGAGACTATGTTGACATCTCCTGCCTGGAGGGGAAATGAGAGGGCAGAGGGGGCCAGAAGCTACCCGAGTGGACACGAGGAGACACAGTGGAGGGAAGAACTGTGCTATTTCATTAGAGGGAGAGCAATTAGGAGTGTATAGCAAGACGTATGTAAATTTTTGCATGAGAGACTGATCTGATTTGTAAACTTTCACTTAAAGCACAATAAAAATTAATACATAAAAAAACTAGCAGGCTACCTCCAATTATACTAGCTCCATCCTTTGGGGAAGAGTAAGCAGGAGAGAGACGAGAAGTTTCCATTGCAATGTTGCTCCCTCATGAGAAGTGAAGATAAAAAGTTGTTAGCTGCTGTTGATTCAGCTCCTATGCATGGCAGCCTCGTGTATAACAAAAGGGCATGCCGCACGGCCCTGCGCCATCTTTATGATCGTTGGTATGTTTGACTCTATTGTTTCAGCTATTTTGTCAATCCATCTCATTGAGGGTTTCTTCTTGGTTTTGTTTTTGACCCTCTACCAAATATCATGCCCTTTCCTCACAACTGGTCTTTTCTAATGACGTGTCCAAAGTAAGCGACCCAAAATCTTGCCATCCTAACTTCTAAGAAGCATCTAGTTGTACTCCTTCTAAGGCCGATTTGTTCATTCTTTTGGCAATCCAGTCAATATTCTTCACCAACATCATAGTTCAAACAACAATTCTTCTTCCGGCCTCCCTTTTACATCATCCAACTTCTGCATGCATAAATAAAACGCGAAAGGAGGAAATAAGTCTCATTCTACATGCATTTGTCAGAAGATGGGGTTGTTGAAGAGTTTATTTATGAACATAGTTATTATTCCTCATTTGGGCAAACACTTCAGTCCTAGCCTCCACCTTGACAATCACCATTTGTCAGCCACTATGACTTTTGGGAAGGAAAGGAAAAGAAGCACTAACATGTCATGACAGGCCGTTCGGGGGCCACTGCAAAGTAGTCTTATGATTTTAGCTCCCCCATGAAATGGCAGGCCGGCTGCTTCCTTCATTCCACTGACTGCCTCCCCTTTCACATTCAGCTGTGATGCAAAGATCTTCACTTATTCTTCAACCAAGGTCAAACTTCAAATCCACACTGGTGATTTCTGTTAGCTCAGGTCCTGTAAAAGAAAAAGTGGTAACTGAGGAGTTTTGTGGCTTAGGCTTTCTGGCATAATGAATAAAGAACTATGCATGTCGTTCCTTTCAGGCCAGGCCAACTGTCTTTCAGGCCCAAGGAATGGTTTGCATCGCTGCACACCTGTCCCAAAGGCAAAAGAGATCTTTGCCCAGTTTTCTAAACCAGCTGACTGCTAGAGAAACCAATACTGTCTGAGAAACTTTCCTACTGTATATATCTCTTCAGGTCTGGTGAGGATGGTCACATGAGTGGTTGCTAGTCTTAGGCTGTACTCATGAATGAGTTGTAAATATGACTGTTTCCATTGGAATTGTGGTTTCTGCCAACCAAGTTCATGCCTAGAACACCAGCTAAGATTAGCAAACAAGCTTAGTGGACCCCTGCTGGCACTAAAACCATCATTCAGCTCACTCCTACTCTCTTTTCGCATGTTCAAACCCATCCTTTGTTGCCTTGGCTGAGGTGTCAGTCCTTAGATGTGGTTGCCACGGGGAGCTGTGGAGTCTTGAGGAAAAAACAAGTAGCTTTGAAGGGCCCGGTTGAAGCCCTGGTTCAGGCTTAACTGGATATGTAACATTCAAAAATCACTCAGTTCTCTGAGCCTCAGATTCATGAACTACAAGGTGAGAATAAGTGAGAATTGTTTCTTAAAATTTTATAGGTAATTCCAGCTATGGTGGACTAGCTCATAATAAACCAAATCTCCCATAAAAAAACAACTAGAAAAATTGGATAAAATATTAGAAATACTTGTTTAAAAGCATCAGAAAGCTGTGAAGGCAAGAAGAATTTGAAAGGCCATGCTCCCAGACAGAAGGAGACAGAGGTGAGCCTACATTTGGTTCAGCTGTTTCTCTTTGAGCAATTGCTGGAAGCACTGCCTGAGCACAAGGAAATTCTGTCTAGGGGAAGACAATATTGTCTAGAGCCTCAAATTATCTCTAAAATTTAGCATATATATTATGTCCAGCATTTAATAAAGATTATTTGGCACACCATAAGATAAGTCAAAACGACAATACACAAGTTTAATAAACAATACTATAGGAAACTCAGAAAATAAAGTTACCAGAACAGGACTTTAAAATAACTATGATTAATATGTTCTAAAATAGAAGAGAAAGAATAATTAGCAAATAATTAAGCTCAATTAAAAAAATACAAGTTCTGTATGTGGAAAATAAAGAAACTGAAAATAAAAGATAAATAGATGAGTTCAACAGCAAATTAGAATTGGTGAACTGGCAGCAAGAGCATTAGAAATTCAACCAAACTGAGGCACAGAGAGGAAAAAAGGACAGAAAGGAACATAAGAGAAATCTGAGACACAGGGGAGAAAGTATAACAGCAGAATCTCAGAAGTGGTGTACAGAGAGAATGGGACAGAAGTAATATTTGAAGAAATAATGACCAAAAACTCCCCAAAACTGATGAAAGACATCAAGTCTTAGACTTAGGAAGTGCTATAAACGCCAAGCACAAAAATATACAAAGAAAATCACATCTAGGAATATCATGTTATTGTTGTTGTCAGCTGTCTCAGAGACTCGTGCACCATCCACCATTATTGGTTACAGGTCAGACCATTGTGATCCATAGGGTTTTCATTGGCTGGTTTTCAGAAGTAGAGCACCAGGCCTTTCTTCCTGCTCTGTCTTAGTCTGGAAGCTTCCCCCTGAAACCTGTTCAGCATCATAGCCTCCACTGACAGACAAGTGATGGCTGCACATGAAGTACATTGGCTGGGAATTGAACCCAGGTGTTTTGTCCAGAAGGCTAGAATTCTACCACTCAATTACCTATGCCCTAAGGCATATCATAGTGCTGTTAAATAGAGCAAGTAGGAAAGATATCAGTAAAGATAAAGAAAACTTAAACAAGGCAATTAATAAACTTGACTTATTTGACATATAGAATGCAGCAGAATATACATTCATTACTAGCACATGTAGAAAGTTTATAAAAGCTGACCAGATGTTAGTCTTTCACAACTAGTCCACCCTGCCATTGTCACATGAAAGCAGCCTTAGAAAATCTGTAAACTAACTGACATGGTTGTACTCCATTAAAACTGGTATAAAATGTCATTTTTGGTATATATAGTTATATAGATTTTTTTAATGTTTGAGTGTGTCTATTTCTGGACATCATAACTATGCCTTTGGACTATTTATTTGTGCCTTACTTACTGTGGTTTTAAAAGTAATCTTTATATTTGTTAGATAAAATTCTCCAACTTCTTGTTCATTGTAATCATCTAAGCTATTCTTGACATTTTGCTCTACTATGTGTATTTTGGAAACCTCGTGGTGTAGTGGTTAAGTGCTACAGCTGCTAACCAAAAGTTCGGCAGTCCAAATCCATCACGCGTTCCTTGGAAACTTTACTCTGTCCTACAGGGTCGCTATGAGTCGAAACTGACTTGACAGCAATGGGTTAGTTTTTAGGGTTTTTTTTGTTTGTTTGTTTATGTGTATTTTAATATCAGTTTCTCAAGTTCGTGAAGGCCCTGTCAGACTTTCCAGCGTGAGGAAAATTTTATGTCTTAGTTGAGATGGTAATTGCACTGATGTATATATTTGTCAAAGCTCATCTAACTACACACTTTAAAATGGATGCATTTTATTGAAGGTAAAGTATATATCAATAAAATCGATTTTAAAAGAAAATGAAAGTTAACCATATGTGGGTTAACAAGTCTTAATGAATTTCAGAGGTTCAAAATCAGAGAGAGCATGTTCTTTGATCGCAGTGAAATTACACTAGAAATCAATATCAAAAAAGGTAACTAATAAAATCTTCTAATGTTTGCAAATTAAGTAATACACTCCTAAATGCCCTATGGGCCAAAGAAGAAATCACAATGGAAATTAGAAATTATTTTGAAATGAATTATAATAAAAATATGACATATCAAAACTTGTAAGATACAGCTGAAGCCATGCTTAGAGGAAAATTTATAGCTGCAAAAAACCTAAACAAAATATTAGCAAACCAAATACACTTACACATAAAAAGAATAATATATCATGACCTGCTTGAGTTTATTTTAGAAATGCAATCCTGATTAACATTCCAAAATTAATAAATGTAATTTCCTACATTGAAAGAATAAAAGGAAAAATCATGTGATATGTAATAATAGACGCAGAAAAGGCATTTAATAAAATTTAATACTCTCATGATAGAAAATAAAAATTGTTAGCAAACAATAAGTATAAAGAAACCTCCTTAACTAGGCTCTGTGGTCACAGTCATCCCCATGGGTCTGGAAAATGCCCTAGCTCAGTCTTCTTCAGGCCTATCTCAGCCTTTACCACCTTGCACGGGGCCAGGACCAGCTTCGGGGCCCAGCGCAAAATGAAAACGTGAGGCATCTTATTCAAAAGTTAAGAATTTCAAGAGGGCAACAGCAGAGCATTAAACCAAGCATGGGACTCTTCCAAAAGCAAGGCCCTATGCCAACTGCCCTGCCCAGGACATAGTGACCCATCCTTCTAGATCAACTCCTTGGCTGACTGAATCAATGAAGTCAGTCAAAAAACATTTCATGAGTTTTTCACTTGTGGAGTTGCTAAAAGCTTTGACTGAGTTCTTTTGACTGAATTAGGTGAATCTACCAGGACAGGAAAAAAAAAAAAAAAAAAAGTGAGGCTGACATGTCTGCAGTCAATTTGGGAGTAATATCAAAAGTAAACACCTGAAATGTGTTATCTTTGAAGACTTCAAAGGCATCATTCCAAAATTAAATAATAATTGCCAATAGTGATCATGGCTGACCACACCCAAGACACTGGGCTGAGGGCATTTACCAGGCAGGCACTATACATACCCATTTTACAGGTGAGGAAACTGAGGCTTGAAGAGAGACAGTAAGTGGCCCAGTTAACACAACCAGTCAGCAGCAGAAAGGGGAATTCAAATTCAGCCTGAATCCAGAGCCTTGCTCTTAGCTTCTGTGTTATTCTGGCATCGTACTCATAATCCTACCTTCTACAAACATAAACGAAAATCTGGATTTGAGAAATAGTGTACCCTACCCCCACCCCAGGGGTTCACCTGGTAGTCTCGCAGTTCACACGCCCTTATAATGGGCATCATGCTTTCAAAGAACTGAAGCTTCTGAATCTATCTGAACTTGCATGCCCAAGTTTCAGGGCTCAGGGAAGTTGAAGCTGCCCTATTTTCATCTAAAGGCAAGAATTTTTTCACTCTACTGTATAAACAGCAGGCTGTTTTTCTAGTTCTTAAGTGAATGCCAAGCCTCAATAAAACAAGCAAATGAACATTCTTGCATAAAACATTAAGGATTCTACAAATAAATTTCAAAAACATAAGAATTCAGGCTTCATGTAAGCAACCAGCGTTTCAGGTGCTCATTTAAACTTTACTGTGTCAAAGTGCTTGTCTTCACATATATATGAATAACTGTAGGTATTTTTTTTATGAGTGCTGCATATATTTTCAAGTATAAAATAAAGCACACAAGAAGCACAATTATGAATACTTCCTAGCCAAAACCAAACACGTCATGGAATTGATCTACTAGGTTTGAGGGCTTAGGACCATAGTCTCGTGAGGCAGCTCAGTCAACTGGCATAATATAGTCCATTAAGACAATGCTCTACATTCTCGTTTGGTGAGTAGCATTTGGAGTCTTAAAAGCTTTCAAGCAGCCATCTAAGATACAAATATTGGTCTCTACTCATTCAGAGCTAAAGAGAAAGGAGGAAACCAAAGACACAAATGAGAAATAGTCTACAGAACAAATAAGCTACACAATGATATCACCTACCTTGACACCCAAAAAACTATATGGTACCAGGGACCCAATAAACGGTCCCCAAGAGAATGGAAGAAAAATGCAGAACAGAGCTCAAACCCCTAAAAAAATAAAAAGGCCAGACTTACTGGACTGGTTGAGACTGATGAACCCCTGAGACTACTGCCCTGAGATACTCTTTAAACTTGGAACTCAAACCACTCTAAGCGGTCATCTTTCGGCCAAATGACAGTATGACCCATAAAATAAAAAAGTCACCTGTGAGTACTGTGCCCCTCAAAATAATCACCTAGATGACACCAAATGATTAACATTTACCCTAGACCAAAGATGAGAAGGCTAGGGTGGACAGGGAAGCTAGATTAATGGAAACAGAGCAACCAAAATAGAAACAAAAATGTCGATATACTGTGAAGACTGTAACCAATGTCACTGAACAACATGTATATAAATTGTTAAATGAGAACGAATTTCCTGTGTAAACTTTCACCAAAACCACAAGAAAAAAAATTTTTTTATACTTGCCTTCGTAGTATTTAAAAGTCGATAATTATAGGATGTTGTATTAGATTAACCATTTTGCTTTTGATCTGACTAGAAACAAAGCCAAAAGTCCTGTTCACAGTGTAGGTGTGATACTCCTCTGCTTTCACTGTTGTCTCCCAAGCCAAGGAAAAGTCTGAAAGCAAGAATAGAACTTCCTTCATGATTGAAGCCAAAATTCAGCAGGGTATTTATCTATATGGATATAAATATAGAAATAGAGAGGGATAGAGATAGGGATTTAAATAAGGATATAGATATAAGATATAGACATAGATATAAATATAGATAGATAACTATATCTGAATAACTTCCTAAGTTTTCCAGTTTACCCTCTACATAAAAACCAAACCCAGTGCCGTCGAGTCAATTCCAACTCATAGCGACTCTATACATATAGATACCAAGATAAAGCATCAAGCATGTTTCTTATGTTCTCTCCAGGATGCAGGCAATTGAACAGAAGTTTTCAAAATACATTTATTTATTCTTCTCACCCATATCTAATTTGATAATAATTCAGAAGTGATTTCAATACTATATCTAGCACTTGTTTAGTACAATGATAGCCAGTGCTCCCAATGAGAACCCTGAAATAAGATGCTAAAGTTATTAAAGATAACATAGTATTCCATAGTTTTATCACAAACTATATTTTGTTATAATTATGTAGTAACGGATCATCTAATTAATGTCAGTTACACATATTTTTCTTGCTGAAAGTGAGTAGGACTTGAAGCACTAACTGATGAAGATCAAAGACTGTAGCCTTCAGAATGGATTACACCTCAACGTTAAAAAAAAAAAAAATCCTCACAACTGGATTAATAAATAACATCATGATAAATGGAAAAAATATTGAAGTTGTCAAGGATTTCATTTTACTTGAATCCACCATCAACACCCATGTAAGCAGCAGTCGAGAAATCAAATGATGTATTGCATTGGGCAAATCTGCTGCAAAAGACCTCTTTAAAGTGTTGAAAAGCAAAGATATCACTCTGAGGACTAAAGCGTGCCTGGCCCAAGCCATGATATTTTCAGACACTTTATATGCATGTGAAAGCTGGACAATGAATATAAGGAAGACAAAAGAAGAATAAAGAAGACAAAAGAATTGATGCATTTGAATTATGGTGTTGGAAAGAATATTGACTATACCATGAACTACCAGAAGAATGAACAAATCTGTCTTGGAAGAAATATAACGAGAATGCTCCTTAGAAGCAATGATGGCAAGACCTTGTCTCAATCACTTTGGACATGTTATCAGGAGGGATCAGTCCTTGGAAAAGAACTTCATGCTTGGTAAAGTAGAGCATCAGCAAAAAAAGAAGACCCTCGACGAGATGGATTGACACAATGATTGCAACAGTGGGCTCAAACATAGCAACAATGGGCTCAAACATAGTGAGGATGGCACAGGACCGGGCAGTATTTTGTTCTGTTGTACACAGGGTTGCTATGAATCAGAACTGACTCAATGGCACCTAACAACGACAGCAACAATATATATTTTTAAAGGTGGCCATAAATTCCTCCCACCCATGGATGCCTGCCCCTTTGTAATGTGACTTTGCTATTCTCCCAATAAACTGGTGGAGTCTATCCTGTCATCATCTCTTGAATCTGGGTTGAACTTGTGACTTTCTTGGACCAGTAGTATGCTGTTGAAGTGAGGCTATCCAATGTCTAAGACTAGATCTTAGGAGACTTTGAAGTTTCCATGCTCAACCTCTTAGAGTGACTCCCTAGAGCTCCTCCATAATGGAATTGGTCTAGCTTAGTGAGTGAGGAGAGGCCACGTGGAGCAGCCAATTGTCGACACCAACTGTCAGCTATGTGGGTGAGGTCATCCATCTTGGACCTTCCAACTCAGCCAACCTTCGTTGCATGAGTACGCCCAGAAGAAGGAGCAGAGGAGCCACTCAGCCAACTCAAGAATCATGAGAAACAGTAAATTGTTGTTGCTTTGAGCCACTAATTTTTTGGGGGGGGGGGTGGGGGGGTTGTTACACAGCAATCTTAACCTGATACATCTGCAGTAATGTACACTCAAAAACGGGTGAGACATCCAGGGCAGAGATTCTTCACCTGAGGACAGGGAAAGGAGAGGATGAGACTCCAGTGGGTCTCATTGGAATCTCTTGGTGTTGCAATGACTAAGCACAGATTTTGGGGCCCAGTGCAAGAACTCAAGTTCTGGAACTGCCACATATTTCTTGGGTCACCTCAAGTAAGTCATGTTACTTATCTAGTCCTGAATTTCTTTATATACATATATATATATAATTTTTATTGTGCTTTAATTTTTTTTAAGTGAAAGTTTACAAATCAAGTCAGTCTCTCACAAAAAAAAAAGCCCATACACACCTTGACACACTCCCAATTACTCTCCCCCTAATGAGACAGCCCACTCTCTCCCTCCACTCTCTATTTTCAAGTCCATTTCTCCAGCTTCTAACCCTCTCCACCCTCTCATCTCCCCTCCAGGCAGGAGATGCCAACATAGTCTCAAGTGTCCACCTGATCCAAGAAGCTCACTCCTCACCAGCATCCCTCTCCAACCCACTGTCCAGTCCAATCCACGTCTGAAGAGTTGGCTTCGGGCATGGTTCCTGTCCTGGGGCAACAGAAGGTCTGGGGGCCATGACCACCGGGGATCTTCTAGTCTCTGTCAGACCATTAAGTCTGGTCTTATGAGAATTTGGGGTCTGCATCCCACTGCTCTCCTGCTCCCTTAGGGGTTCTCTGTTGTGTTCCCTGTCAGGGCAGTCATGGGTTGTAGCCAGGCATCATCTAGTTCTTCTGGTCTCAAAATGATGTAGTCTCTGGTTCATGTGGCCCTTTCTGTCTCTTGGGCTCGTAATCACCTTGTGTCCTTGGTGTTCTTCATTCTCCTTTGAACCAGGTGGGTTGAGACTTATTGATGCATCTTAGATGGCTGCTTACTAGCGTTTAAGACCCCAGACACCACTCTTCAAAGTGGGATGCAGAATGTTTTCTTAATAGATTTTATTATGCCAATTGACTTCGATGTCCCCTGAAGCCATGGTCCCCAAACCCCTGCCCCTGCTATACTGGCCTTCGAAGTGTTCAGTTTATTCAGGAAACTTCTTTATTTTTGGTTTAGTCCAGTTGTGCTGGCCTCGCCTGTATTGTGTGTTGTCTTTCCCTTCACCTAAAACAGTTCTTATCTACTATCTAATTAGTGGATACCCCTCTCCCACCCTCCCTTCCTCCCCTCTCTTGTAACCCCAAAAGAATTTCTTCTCAGTTTAAACTATTTCTCAAGTTCTTATAATAGTAGTCTTATACAATATTTGTCCTTTTGCATCTGACTAATTTCACTCAGCATAATGCCTTCCAGGTTCCTCCATGTTATGAAATGTTTCCCAGATTCCTCACTGTTCTTTATCAATGCGTAGTATTCCATTGTGTGAATACACCATAATTTATTTACCCATTCATCCGTTGATGGGCACCTTGGTTGCTTCCATCTTTTGCTATTGTAAACAGTGCTGCAATAAACATGGGTGTGCATATCTGAATTTCTTCATTTGCCACAAGGGATAAAAAGAGTACCTCCCCCAGAGGCCTACAAGGGTTAAATGAGAAAATATTCATGAAGTGTTTTGAAACACACATGATACCTAGTAACGGCATAATATTATCCTTCATTCTTCAGGGTGTAGGGGACTACGTACCTTGTAAAAGTATGTTTAACATTATAACCGCCTACATTTGTGCAGCTGGTTTTCCCTGGCTTTAAAAACTGTAGCCTTTACATTGAATGTCATCAATGTTATATCCTTCTATCTCTGCTAGAAAAGCTTGGAACAAATAAGGGACTCTACCTTTACAATGACACCAGAGAGTCTAATAAAAATGCGATTCTTTCAGATTAAAGAAGGCCTAAGTAAATGGAAGGGAACCCTGATGATGTAGTGGTTGAAAGGTCGGCTGTTAATTAAAAGGTTGGCAGTTTGGATCTACCAGGTGCTCCTTGGAAATGCTATGGGGTAGTTCTACTCTGTCCTATAGAGTCACTATGAGTCTGAATCAACCACAAGGCCACAGGCTTGGTTTTTTTTTTTTTTTTTTAAATAAATGGAAAGACATTCCTTTTTCATGGATCAGAAGATTTTATATTGTTATGATGTCAACACCACCCAAAGTGATCGATAGGTTCAATGCAATCCCGATCAAAATTCCAGAACCCTCTTTACAGAAATGGCAAAACCAATCCTCAGTTTTATATGAAATGGCAAGAGGACCAAAATAGTTAAAGCAATTCAGAAGAAGAACAAAGTAGGAGAACTCACATTTCCTGGTTTCCACACACACTGTACAGCTATAGTAATCAAAACAACCTGGTACTGGTATAATACTGGCCACAAAGACCAATGGAATAAACTTGAGGGTCCAGAAACAAACCCATACATCTACGGTCAACTGATAATTTGACAAGAGTGCTAAGACTATTCAATGCAGAAGGACAAGTCTCTTCAATAAATGGTGCTGGAAAAATTGATTTTCCCCATGCAGAAGAATGAATCAGGATCCATGCCTCATATCATACACAAAAACAAAGTCAAAATGGATTAAGGACCTAAATGTGAAAACTAAAATCATAAAATTCTTAGAAGAAAATACAGGGGCATGGCTGTCCAGCCTAACTTTTAACAAAAGCAGGAACAGCAAAAGACAAAATAGATAAACTGGATCTCATAAAAATTAAAAACTTTTGTTCATCAAAAGACTTTATCAGAAAAGCCAAAAGACTGCAACATGGCACTATAGACAGAAGCACCACGCTATCCCTTAGCAGCAAAGACCTGAAAAACTACATAAAACGGACACAAAGATCAATCCTGGAAACTTAAGCATCAAATGAGGGGATTAAGAACTACATCAAGCACCAAACGGACGAAGAAACTGACAGAGAACAGAGAACGAGGACAGCTATGGAGTAGAGGCCCCCCAGCCAGCTAACATGGCACAGCTCGCCATCTTGGAGCATAGCCAGCAAGGACACCAGACAGGGAATACAGGAAGGCAACTTCACGGAGCTCTCAACAGAAGACAGAGTGCCCAGTAACTAGAGATACACGCGTCCTCAATCTCACCCTTCTGCCCTGTATGCTTCCCAATGAGTTCAGCGGGAAAGACACTGGTTCAATGCCACCCTAGGTGCTCACCACACCCCCTCGTCAGCTGGCTCCTTCAGCACCACTTTTTTTCTCTCTCTTTCCCTTCTCTCTCCCGCCTAGCCCCCTGTGCTGCCTCCGCCCCTTCCTGACTAGCCATGCAGTGCCACCCAGCGAGAGAAACACCATCCTGGTTCTGCCCTGCCCCCAACAGCTGGTTCCTCAGCATCACATTTTTTTTTCTTCTCTTTCCCTCCTTTCTTTCTCCTGCCCACCCACTCCCATGTGCCGCCTTAACCCCTTCCTTCTTGATGGACTATGCCACACCAGTCAGCTAGAGAGCCACTGGCACACATGCCCCCACCCCATCTCCACAGTCTTCCCTGCCCCACCCACCAGCTCCCGCCGCACCAGCATTTTTTTTCTTTGCTTTTTTTCTTTCTCCTTTCCACCTAGCTCTACACATCACATTCGCTCCCTTCCAACTGGCCCTTGGGTCCACCTGCCCCCACTCGCTGGATCCCGCACAGTGATTTTTTTTCTTTTTTCTCTCTTTCCCTTTTTTCCTTCTTTTCCCCTCCCACCTAGCCCAAGGCATCTCCTCTGCCGCTTCCTGACAGGCTGCACTGTGCCACTTGGCAAGAGAGACACCAGCTAGCTACTATCCCCAGTGCACCCCACCCCACTGACTGGCTCCCTCAGCACTATTTTTTTTCCTTGTCTTTTTTTTGTTACTGTTTCTCTTCTTTTCTTTCTCCCTCCCACCTAGCTCCACACATCACATCCCCACCCTTCCAGTTGACCTTTGGATCCATCCTGTCTTCACTCATTGGCCCTCACTGCACTGCCAGTTTGTTTTTTTGTTTTGTTTTAATTCCTCTTCCTTTTACTTTTCCCTTGGACCTAGCCCTGTACACCACATCCCTGCCCTCCACCACCAGACCCTGTTGCACCACCTTGGCTGAAGAGTCAACAACCCACCACTGCTCCAAGTCCATCCTGCTGTAAGCACACTGCCACTTATTTTATGTTTTTCTTCTCTTTTCTTTTCCTTGTTTTCTTTCTGCCTCCCACAGAGCCTCATAAACCATTTCCCTTCCCCTTCTCACTGGTCTGCAGGTCCACCCAGCCCCAAAACACTGGGTTTTTTTTTTTTATCTTTCTCTCTTTTCTTTCTCCTTCCCACCTAGCCCCATACACCGCTCCCCCTTCCCACTGTCCCCTGATATGTTGCCACAGGTAGTGCACCCCCAGTGCTCAGGCCAGATACCACAGAGGGCCTACACTGCCCCCTCCCACCACTTGACCAGCTGCTGAACAGTGGGAAGTGAGCCCACACCACTCCGCATTCAACACTCTCGCATGTCTGGTGAGGGGCTAGGAAAGCCCCCATGCTACTGGACCAAATCAGGAGACAGACAGCACACACCTAGTTTGCCCTCAGCCACCTCGCCAAACCAGTATACAGTGAAGCATGCTCACTCTGCCTATTGTTGTCTTGTCCACCCAGACAAGGTGTGAGACCTTTTGTGCTCACAAACAGCCAAGCAGCAAAATACACCTGGCCCACCTGCTCTGGCATATCGAAACAAAAATAAGCAGGACAAAACAAACAAAAACATAATCAATAAATAAACGAAATAATACCTTAATGTCTTGGAGATAGACGACAATCTGGAAACATATAAAATAGTAGGACAAGATAGCTCCAGCAAATGACCAAAATAAAGAATCACATTACCTTCCAGTAGAAGAAAAGGCAGTGTAACTACCTGATATGGAATTCAAAAGACTAATATTTAGGACTCTCCAAGAGATAAAGAAAAATGATCAAGGAAAACACAGACAAAACCAACAAAAACATAGCCAAAATCAAGGAAAACACAGACAAAGCAATAGGAGAATTTAGGAAAATAATGCAAGAACAAAACATCAAAATAAATAAATAATTCAAAATAATACAAAAACAACAACTAGAAATCCAAAAGATAAACAACAAAATTTCAGAAATTGACAACTCAATAGAAAGTTTTAGGAGCAAATTTGAAAGAATGGAAGACAAAATCAGCGAGATTGAAGACAAACCCATGGATGCCACTTTGTTTCAGAAAAAATGAGAAAAAAGTGAAGAAAAATTAAAACAACCTAAGAATTATGTGGGACACAATCAAGAAAAAAAGTTGCATGTGATTGGAGTTCCAGAACAGGAAGAGAAAATGGAAAACACAGAGAAGATTGTTGAAGACTTGCTGGCAGAAAACATCCAAAATATCACTAAAGATGAAAAGCAGACTATCCAAGAAGCTCAACAAACTCTACATAGGATAGATCCTAAAAGAAAGTCACCACAACACATCATAATCACATTTGCCAAAAGCAAAGACAAAGAAAGAATCCTGAAAGCAGCTCAAGTAAAACGAAAAGTCACTTACGAAGGGGAAACAATAAGATTAAGCTCTGATTACTCAGCAGAAACTGTGCAAGCAAGAAGGCAGTGGCATGATATAAATAAAGCCTTGAAAGAAAAAAACTGCAAACCAAGAATAATATATTCTGCAAAACTCTCTCTCAAATAGGATAGCAAAATTAGGACATTTCCAGATAAACAGAAATTAAAGGAATTCACAAAGCACAAGCCAACCTCACAAGAAATATTAAAGGGAGTCCTTGGGATAGAGGATCAACAATATCCAACAACAACCAAAGTCTAAGACACAGGACATCATCAGCCAGATACCAATCTAGATAAAGAACTCTCAGTAATAAAACAAAGCTAAAAGAATTAAAACACAGAAGCAGAGATGCCAACCTGTAAATGATGACAACATCAAAACAATAAAAGAGGGAATAAACTGTGTAGGTAGAGACCTTTCAAAAAAATCAAGTGATATCAAGTAATAAAAGACTGGTTCAAACTTAGGAAGATAAGGGTAAATTTCAAGGTAACCACAAAGAAAGTTAACAAACCTACTCATCAGAATAAAAAAGAAGAAAAGCATAAAGACTCAGTAAACACAAGATCTATAATAACAAAGGAAAAGAAATCCACAAACGAAGGGAACTGAGTGCAGGAGAATAAAAGAACAAAGAAACCATCAGCACTACAAAAAAAAGCACAACAATATGACAGAAATAAACTCGTACCTATCAATAATTACACAGAGTGTAAATGGCTTAAATGCACCCATGAAGAGACAGAGAGTGACAGACTGGATTGAAACAACATGACCCATTAATATGATGTCTACAAAAGACACATCTCAGACAAAAATTTATTAAAAATTAAAAGGTGGAAAAAATATATCAAGCAAATGGTAACCATAAAGAGGTGGGAGGAGCAATACTAATCTCAGATAAAGTAGACTTCAGAGCAAAGACAAAATAAAAGACAAAAAAGGACATTATATAATGATTAAAGGGACAATCCACCAAATAGACATAACCTTAATAAATAAATACCTACACACCCAGTAACAGGGCCCCAAGTACAAAAAAAACAAATTCTAACAGCACTGAAAAGAGAAATACAGAGTTCCACAATAATAGTAGACTTCAACACATCACTCTCGGTAAAGGACAGAACATCTAGAAAGAAACTCAACAGAGATACAGACAATCTAAAGACCAAAATCAAACAACTAAACCCCATAGACATATATGGAACACTCCACCAGACAGCAGCACAGTATACATTCTTTTCTAATGCATATAGAACTGTCTCCAGAATAGACCACATTTTAGGCCACAAAGCAACCCTCAGTAAAATCCAAAACAATGGAATAATACAAAGCTTTCTCTCTGATCACAGTGCCATAAAAGTAGAAATCAATAACAAGAAGAGCAAAGAAAAAAAATCAAATACATGGAAACCGAATAGCACCTTGCACAAAAACCACTGGGTAATAGAAGATATCAAAGATGAAATCAAAAAAATCCTAGAATCAAACCGGAATGAAAACACATCATATCAAAACCTTTGGTACCCAGTAAAGGCAGTGCTCAGAGGTCAATTTATAGCAATAAATGCAGATATCAAAAAAGAAGAATGGGCCAAAGTCAAAATGTTATCCCTACAACTCAAACAAATAGAAAGAGAATGGCAAGAGAAGCCCACAGGCACCAGAAGAAAGAAAATAATAAAGATCAGAGCAGAAACAAATGAAATAGAGAACAGAAAAAAAATAGAAAAAACCAACAAGACCAAAAGTTGGTTCTTTGAGAAGATCAACGAAGTCAACAAACCATTGGTCAATTTGACAAAAGAAAAACAGAAAAGGAAGCAAATAACTCAAGTAAGAAAAGAAATGGGGGACATTTCAACAGATCCAGCAGAAATAAAAGGGATCATAATAGAATACTATGAAAAATTACACCCCAACAAATTTCAGAACCTAGAGGAAATGGACAAATTTCTAGAAACACACCGTCTATCTAAACAGGCACAAACCAAGATAGAAAATCTGAACAGACCCATAATAGGAGAAGAGATTGAAAAGGAAATTTTAAAAACTCCCAACCAAAAAAAAAAAAAAAAGCCCAGGCCCAGATGGCTACATTGGAGAATTCAATCAAATATCCAGAGAAGAGCTCACACCAGTACTGCTCAAACTATTTCAGAACATAGAAAAGGAAAGAATACTCCCAAGTTCATTTATGAAGCCAACATAACCTTGATATCAAAGCCGGGCAAAGACACCATGAAAAAAGAAAACCGTAGACTAATATCTCTCATAAATATAGATGCAAAAATTCTTAACAAAATTCTAGCCAACAGAATTCAGCATTATATTAAAAAAAAAATAACACACCAAGGCCAAATAGGATTCTTACCAGGTATGCAAGGATAGTTCAACATTAGAAAATCAATCAATGTAATCCATCACATAAAGCAAATGAAGAGAATCACAAGGTCATCTCAATGGTGAAGTCCAACACTCATTCCTGATTAAAAACTCTCAGCAAAATAGGAATAGAAGGGAAATTCATCAACATAATAAACAGCATCTATACAAAACCAACAGTTAACATCATTCTTAACTGAGAGAGGCTGAAAGCATTCCCCTGAGAATGGGAAGAAGACCCTTTATCACCACCCCTATTTAACATTGTCCTGGAAGCCCTAGCTGGAGCAGTAAGGCAAGAAAAAGAAATAAAGGGCATCCAAATTGTAAGGGAAGAAGTAGAACTATACCTATTCGCAAAGGATATGATACTATACTTATAGAATCCTAAGGATTCTGCAAGAAAACTACTGGAAATAATAGAAAGATTCAGCGGAGTAGCAGGATACAAAATATACAAAATTATCAGTTGGATTCCTATACATCAACAAAGAGAAGTGTGAAAAGAAAATCAAGAAAACAGTATTATTTATGTTGTTGCTGTTGTTAGGTGCCGTCAAGTCAGTTCCAACTTATAGCGACCCTAAGCACAACAGAATGAAATGCTGCCCGGTCCTGCACAATCCTTACAATATTATTTA
Organism: Elephas maximus indicus; assembly: GCF_024166365.1. Taxonomy (NCBI): domain Eukaryota; kingdom Metazoa; phylum Chordata; class Mammalia; order Proboscidea; family Elephantidae; genus Elephas; species Elephas maximus. Next base: position 63,551,693 of record NC_064843.1, on the reverse strand, counting down.
CAATCGCCCCTAAAAAAATAAAATACTTTAGGAATAAGTCTGACATAGGATGTAAAAAGAAAGAAAACTACAAAACACTACTGGAAGAAACAAAAGACATCTATATAAATGGAAAAACATACCATGTTCATGAATAGGAAGACTCAACATTGTGAAAATATCAATTCTATCCAAAGCAATCTACAGATATAACAAAGTTTGATCGAAATGCCAACAACATTCTTTAACAAGATGGAAAAAGTAATCACTAACTTTATACAAAAAGGAAAGAAGCTCCAGATAAGTAAAGCATTACTGAAAAGTAGAACAAAGTAGGAGGCCTCACACTACCTGATCTCAGAACCTACTATATAGCCATGGTAGTCAAAACAGCCTGGTACTCTGGTACTGATACAATGACAGACATATAGACCAATGGAACAGATTTGAGAACAGGAATAAATCTATCTACATATGGTCAGCTTATCTTTGACAGTGGCCCAAAGTCCATTAAATGGGGAAAAGACAGTCTCTTTAACAAATTGTATTGACAAAACTCAATGTCCATCTGTTGAAAAAAAAAACGAAACAGGACTCATATCTCCCACCATACACAAAAACATTCAAATTGGATCAAAGACCTAAATATAAAACCTAAACCTGTAAAGATCATGAAAGAAAAACCAGGGACAATACTAGGGACCCTATGGCATAAATATGGTACAAATACGATACAAACCATAACTAACAATGAACAAACCCCAGAAGATAAACTAGATAAGTGGGAACTCCTAAAAATTAAACACTTAAGCATATCAAAAGTCTTCACCAAAAGAGTAAAACCAGAACCTATAGACTGGGAAAAAAAATTTGACTACGAAATATCCGACAACCGTCTAATCTCTAAATTCTACAAGATATTGCAACAACTCAACAACAAAAAAACAAATAATCCAATTAAAAAATTGACAATGGATATGAACAGACACTTCACCAAAGAAGTCATTCAGGCAGCTTACAGACACATGAGGAAATGCTCGCGATCATTAGCCGTTAGATAAATGCAAATCAAAACTTCTAATTAAAAAAGAGAGAGAAAATAATAAGTGTTGGAGAGGTTTCCGGGAGATTGAAAGTCTTAGGCACTGATTGTGGGAATGTAAAATGGTCCAACCACTATGGAAAACAAAATGGTGCTTTCTTAAAAAGTTAGAACTAGAAATACCATATGAGCCAGCAATCCCACTCCTAGGAATACATCCTAGAGAAATAAGAGCTGTCACATGAATAAACGTATGCACAGACACGTTCGCTGCATCATTCTTCACAATAGCAAAAGATGGGAACAACATAAGTGCCCATCAACAGAGGAATGGATAAACAAATTATGGTACATACACACAACGGAATACTACCCAAAGACAATGATGAGTCCTGGAAATATCTCACGACATGGATGAATCTGGAGGGCATTATGGTGAGTGAAATAAGTCTTTCACAAAAGGACAAATACTGTATAAGATCACTATGATAAAAACTCAAGAAAAGGTTTACACACAGAAAGAAACAATCTTTGGTGGTTACGAGGGAGGGAAGGGGTGGGGAGGGGAAATCATTGACTAGATAGTAGATAAATGGTAACTTTGGTGAAGGGAAAGACAGTGCACAATATAGAAGACGTCAGCACAATTTGACCAGGGCAAAGTCACAGAAGCTTCGTAGATACATCCAAACACCCTGAGGCCTGAGTTGCTGGGGCAGAGGGCTGGGGAGCATTGTCACAGGGGTTATCTAGGTCAACTGGCATAACAAAGTTCATAAAGAAAATACTCTACATCCAACGTTGATGAGTAGCACCTGGGGTCTTAAAAGCTTGGAGGCGACCGTCTAAGATATATCTACTGGTCCCACCCCATCCAGAGCAAAGGATAATGAAGAAAACCAAAGACACAAGAGAAATAATAGTCCAAAGGACTAGTGGACCACAAGTACCACATACTCCACCGACCCGAGACCAGAAGAACTAGGTGGTTCCTGGCTACCACCACCACAATAGAGGATCCCAGATAGAAAGGGAGAAAAATGTAGAACAAAATTCAAATTTATAAAAAAGGACCAGACTTACTGGTCTGACAGACACTGGAAGAACTCCCGAGACTATGGTCCCTGGACACCCTTTTAACTCAGAACTGAAGCCATGTCCCAAGTTCACCCATCAGCCAAAGATTAGACAGGTCAATAAAACAAACAATAACACACATGAAGAATGTGCATCTTAGTTCAATCATGTATATGAGACCAAAAGCAATGATGACAAGGCAAGAAAGGGCAGGAAAAATGGGCAGATGAAATGGGGAATTGGGGTGTGGAAGGGGAGGGTGTTGACACATTGAGGGGATTGCAATCCCTGTTACAAAACAATTTGTGTATAAATTGTTGAATGAGAAACTAATTTGCTCTGCAAAGTTTCACCAAAAGCACAATAAAAAAAAAAAAGTGAAAATACAACCTACAGATGGGGAGAAAATGTTTGGGAAACATATATCCAATAAGGATCTAATATCCAAAATGTATATAAAAGTCTATAACTTAACAAAAAAAAGACAAATAACTCAATCAAAAAATGGGCAAAGGACTTGAGTAAACATTTCACCAAGGAGAGTATTCAAATGGCAAAAAAAAAAAACAAGAAAAGATACCAAATGTCTTTAGCTATCAGAGAGATGTAAATCAAAACCACATGATAAGCCACCTCACTCCCACTAGGGCGGCTAGATTTAAAAAAAGGAAAATAACAAATGCTGGCGAGGATGTGGGGAAATTGGAACCCTTCTCCATTTCTGGCAGGGATACAAAATGGTACAGCCATTGTGGAAAACACCCTAGTGGTTCCTCAAAAAACTAAAAATAGAACTACCATATGACCCAGCAATTCCACTCATAGGGACTTAAAAGCAGTGACATGAATAGACATATGTTCACCAATGTTCACTGCAGCACTATCCACGGTAGCCAAAAGGTGGAAACAACCTCAATCTTCACCAACAGATGAATGTATAAACAAAATGTAGTGCATACATACAAAGGAATACTATTCAGCCATAAAAAGGAATGAAGTCCTGATACATGTTATAACATGGAAGAACATCGAAGACAGTTTGTTGAGTGAAATAAGTCAATCACAAGAGGACAAACGTTATGATCTCACGTATATGAAAAGACGAGAATAGGCAAATGTGTTAGTGATTACCAGGGGAACGAGGGAGGGAAGAGGGAAGCCATCGTTTGGAAGAGGTAACTGTGTTTATGGTGATGGGAAATCTGGCATCTATTAGGGTAATGGTTGCACAACATAATTATATTGGATATCACCAAGCTACACGACTGGAAAAGGCTGAACTGGCAAATCTTGTGTTATAGATATTCTTACAACAACAACAACAAAAAGCAGGTATTGATTCTGCTCATGTACAACCGAACGCCTCATAGGATTTGGTTCCTTGGACTGGAAGTTTAGGGTCATGGTTTTATGGGACATTGTGGTCAACTGGCCTAATTGCTTTTAGTGGTTCTGTCTTACCTCCTAGTTCATTGCATAATGAGTGCCCAGGGTCTTAAAAGCCTGAAAGCAGCCATCCAAGGTACAACGATTGGTCACTATTTACCTGAAGAAGGAGAATCAGAAATTGGAGAAAGAACTGGAATGTGTATATAATCGCCTCCATGAACAATTGCCTTTTTTTGCCATGAGGCTAGAACTGAATGGTGCCTGGCTTACCATTACTAAACATGTTGATCAAAGATTCTATAGAAGATTCCTGGTCAAGAGGTGCAAAAATGTGAAACAGAATTTAAAATTTTCGTGAAATTCAGACTTTCTCAAGCCCTGAAATTATTACCCTGAGGAAATCTTTAAACCTTAAATCTTAAGCAGAAATTATTCCTCAAAGCCATCTTTAAACCAAACAATAGTTTAGCTTAATTGGCAAAGAATGTTTGCCTGGAGTATCGTGCTTTAAAGAATTACCTATATGTGATCAAAATGACAACAGTTACTCAAAAGGTTAGATGAGAGGCTTAGGGGGCAGTGAGTTTACGTTAATGTTGGTCAAATAATACAGAAAAGGGTATCGAGAAAGGTGGCGCAGCCTGAAGAACGTAACCAATGTTGCTAAATTGTACACGTAGAAAATGTCAAATTGCTGTATGTTTTGTTGTGTATATTTTCACCAAAATTTTTTTAAAGTAGCACTTTCATTTTTCCCCTAATACTACTCTTTTTTTTACTCTTTTTAGCCATAATACTTATTTTTGAAATGTTATGAACACTTTAGGAGATGATATGAGAATTTTATCTCTACCTACTGGGTCAGGGATTTAAAGGCCCCACATTGATAAAAATAATGGAAGTCAATTAGACCATTTATTATTTTCATTTTTATTAAGTTCTCAAAAGAAACCTTTTTTACTGAGCCAGTACTTACCACTGTAAATATTCATAACAGCACAGTTAAAAACGGAACTTGCAGGAAAAAGAAAAAAATCTATGCTTATTTGTTTTCATCTAACTAAATGAAACAAAACTCCTGCAGTCAAAATTTCTTCTGACGTTGAGCCTGGTATAATCTCAATAATCCTGTAAAGCTGTGTTATGGTGACAATTAAAAATAAAACATTGGCTACATTCTTGACTGAACCGGAAGATCTTTTATTGACTCTCGGTGCTACTGAGGTGCAAACATTATTTTACATACTTTATAGCACCCATTCCATGTGACCACAGGGCCCGAGCATTGCGTTCCTTGCACTTTGTTCTCTCTCTGACCTCTTCTGCCTTAATGTAAGTATTACCATGAAGCCAAAACTGTTTCACTCGACTGTGATGTTATCCAAATTCAAGAAAGTGATAGTGTGCTGAGCAGATCATCCTGGAAGTTTATACAGAAGAAATGTGTCCGGCCATGGTGTGTGTGATGCGTTTAAAAATAGAAACTCAAGATTCAAGTGTCACTCTGGAGCTCCTTTCAGGAAAGCATCCTTTTGGTGTGATATTAGTCATTGTTAATCATCATCCAATGGTTCAAATAACACAGTGGGGTGGAGGATTCCGCTCAGTTCTGAAGACGGTGGGCACCTCTGGTTATTTGCAAAGACGGAGAACTGAAAACACATTGCAGCTCCCACATTCTTTTAATTTTTAAATTCATGTATATTATAAGAGAAATGAAATCCACATGCTTATGAAAATTCATTTACACTTTACGCTTCAGATTGTGTGACTGAGTCTTTTTTATCAATCTTTAAACATCTTTGTTTACTTTTGAAAGCATCCTGTTTGTGAAAATAAAAGCCAAATAATGTGGAGTCAGAACCCAGGTGCCAGATTCAATTAATTCTTCACACAAGACCGATAATGCTGCAAACCTTTGGAATTAACACATGGACACCCCGTGGAGCAAAGAAACATCACTAACAAAGAAGATCTGGATGTTTCACGTTTTTGCTTTATCAAAAATCTGGTGTGTGTGTGATTTTTTTATGGCTTTGAGAATTTATGAATTTCTTTTCATTTTCATTAAACTTAGCAACATATGAAGATAGTACCTATGCTTCAAACACTGAAAACCTAAGGGAGAAAAGAGATTTCCTCTCCTGAGGGCCCTAAAAGTCTGGTAGAACTTCCAGGGAGAAGACTTTAGATGTAACTCTTCCTTAAGATATGGAGTTGAAGGCTTTTATTGGTAAGCACTTTGTGTCCCCAGTGGTAGCCAGCCAAAGAGATGAGGAAACCAGGAATGAGATGGCTTTGCCTTAACAAAGGTCATTTACATGGCAAAGAACAGCTAGACACAGCTGAAAGCCCAGTGTGGTTGTACATTGTTAGTGTTTGAGGGTAGGCCCCAGATGGAGCAGTCTCTGGAGGTGAACAGTTCCCCAGATCAGCACCAGGTCTCTGTACCCATTTCCAGGTCTGTCCACATCACTCAAAGCATGCTCACATAAAATTGAACTGGGTGGGCTGGATTTGCCAGGAAAAGTCTGCTTCAAAGCAGTAATGATGGTTACTGGCTGGTGATTAATACTCACAGGCCTAGCCATCAAATCATCAAGGCATCTGAAGGTCCTGATGACCGTCCCAGAGCTAACATATTTCATTGGTAGCCAGCAGTGGCTAGCCCCTCTGATGCTGTTGAATGTTTCAGTAAATTCAGGACTAGCATTAGCACTCTTGATGAGTTCTGTATCTTTCATGAATCTGATGTATGGTCTGCAGGGCTGTGACATGGTTTAATCCACTATGAATTACTGATGAGGAATGGACAAAGAAAAGGAGGAAAATGACAATAATAATAGCAATACTAAAAGGACTGATTGTAATCCATGGCGCTGGTCTCTCCTTTTTATACACATTACCAAATTTAATCCTCACAACAGCCCAGGGAGGGGGATAATATTATTCCCATTAAACAGGTGGAAAAAACTGAGGCTGGGAAGTTGTGTTGTGTCTAAACTTACCCAAACTGACACAGCTGGTAAGTGTAAAACCCAGCCAGTACCCTCAGCAACCACACACCCCATCACTTCCCCTACTGCCCCCAGCAGCAGCTGTCCCACAGCTGTCAGTCTAAGTTAATATACGTACAAGTCAGGCCAGAGATCACGAGAGAGGCTCCGTTGGGGGGTTTTGTTTGTTTGCTTGTTTTTTGTTTGTGTGTTTGTTCTATGCCTCATCTGTAAACAGCCTTTCTGGATTTTATCCTAAAATAAATAGGAAAGTGAGAAAACTGTCATTTTCTTTGCTTCGTGTCTTTAATGTATTGGTCCTTACAGAGTAATGTTGTACTGTGTCTTTATATGATTACAAACTTCAAAATTATCTCTAAAAATAGACAAGCTGTTAAAAATGGAAGAGAATCAAACCTAAATTTTTCAAAAATGTTGAAACTGCACAAGTAGAGATGAAATTTCCTAAAAATGTCTGATTACATTGCTTTTAAAACTTTATCTTATTTATTCTATATGCAAAGAGTCGAATATGCATATGCATTAGAGTTAAAATTAGAAACAAAAATTATTTTTAAGGTGTTATATTGACTTCTAAGCTACTTTAATAATTTCCATATGGATGAACTAAGAAAGTCTGTTCTTCACCATACACCCAGCCTATTCCCTTTGTTCCAGAATCAAATCATCTGGTTATCACCAACTATAATAATAGTAAAAATAACAATCATAATAATAACAAGAGCACTCCTCTTGTAAACAGCTGTTGTTCACAATTTTCACACAATAATGAATCTTTCCTATTCAGTGTTACTTGTGTTTATCTTCATGGAGCAATATGTGCTCCCCCTGGTGGCCAGAAGGATACTTTTAGCTTTCTGTATTAAGCTAATGATAATTATAACTTGTTTGCCAAATAAGCATTTTGTTTTTTATGTTTCACAAGCTTTAAGATCCAATTCAACTCTTTAAAAAGTCAACTTTCTCTAATTCATTCAACTATTCTGCTTAGTTTTCATCCAAGACAGTCGTTAAGTCAAAACCATGTAAAGAATTTTTGTTTTGTTGTTTATTGTTTTTGGTAAAATAAAATCCTATAAAGCTAAACCCACAATCACCAGTGACTGGGAGAACTTCCCAAAGTTAAAATTGTGTGGCCAATACAAGAGGAAAAGAAGAGAAAATGTTACAGGATAATAATGTAATTTCATAACTGAATGAACACTCCCCCAGCTTATTTCATCCTTAAGAAGAAAAGAGTGGAGACAACCCAGGTGGTTAAATTGTAATACAGTCGAAATTCCATCACCCGTGAAAACTGTAATTGGGATTCCACTTGTGGACTTGGCCAGCCCAGGAACAGATGTTGGTCCCAAGGAGGAACACAGGCTGCTTCTCCTGAAGAAGAGCTCTTCAGAGTGAAACAAAGGTTTCACCTCGAAAGAAATACAATTGAGTATAATTATTCCAGGTGTTTAGAATTCCCAAGTTGGACAGGGGCTCAATGTGTGATTCTCATTTTATTAACTGCCTTGATAAAGAAGTGTCCTTCCTCCTTGCTCTGTCCTTAAAAAAAAAAAAAAAAAAAAAATCCAAAAACAGAGGAGTAAAAAAAAAAAAATGGCGATCCAATAGTTTGCCAGCAATATCTCAACCACAGGACATTTCCTCAGTGAGTGAGGCTATATTTCAGACAGCAAGGTCAAGGGGGAGGCCAAATATCATTTTGTGTGTAATTCTCACCCCTTAGAAGAACAGAATCGAATGTTTCTCATTGCATAGCCTGTCTGGATGCACAATCCTTTCAAATGAGTTCCTTAGGCACGTTCTGATAAGATTCTAAATTTCTATTATTTGGTGTAACTTTGAGCAGGTAGAGTCTTTTGAAAAGAAACCCAGACCAATGTAATTCTAGCTACCGAAGCTGATGCTAGGAAATCTACAGCATGCTTTAACCCAGGCCACAGCTCAATTAAATAAATCCCATCCTCTAACAGGAGTCAAGAAACAATCAAACCCGGCAGAGTAATGCAAACATGGTTGTCAGTGAGTGCTGTGAACTGCGGACAGTTAGCCCTTCAGGAGGTTAATTTCACAGTGATTCCAAGCAAATTTGGGATGGGGAAAAAGGGTGTTTGTGTCAGTATTGGATATTGGAGATTTGCATTTTATTTGTATCCAGGTAAGGCAATCCTCCTCCAGGCAGCAAGCATGGAGGCAGGTTCTTCCCCACCCCTTTGCCTCTGTCTCTCTTGGCCTAGAGAAAGCCCCTTCAAAGAAAAGGAAAATTGTGTTACCAAGTCCTCTTGCAGCTTTGAATGTCCTTTGGTGGTCTGTAGAACAAGTCAGGAGAGTGTCAGGAAGGACAAATCCACTTCAAGGGAATTAGAATACAATCTAATCATCCGTAAAGCTCTGTGTCTTCTCCCTCTGTCTTCCTTCCCTTTGGTTTGCCTTCTCCTTGCCAAAAAGCAGCCATCGTCCCCAGGGAAGTTACTACAGCCTGTTCTGAACACCTCCTCCAATAACGACCACAACAAAATCCTGCCTTTATTCATTTAGGCAGAAGCTAGTCCTCTTTACAAAGCCCGTTTTTAGTACACCCTTGTTGAGATGCATCCGTGCAGGAAAATGTGATGCGAAAGGTGGAGTCAAAGCTGCTCGTCTACAGAGATCCGCTCTCCCGGCCGTACCTGTGTGTACGCGGTACAACTCTTTGGTGTGCGTTTTTAAATAGCACACCCAGACACACAGGTGTCCCGTTTTAAGCATCGTTTTTCTGGAAGGATTCATAAGATACCGTAATAATGCTGACTTTTAAGGAGAGGGAAGAGGGCAGTAGAAACTTTCACTTTTCATTTAATATTTCTGTACTGCTTGAATTTTCTAATGACGTACTTTTAGTTTTATTTTATGTAATAATATTACTTTTATTTTTTCAAAAATGTCAAAAGAGTTATCTGAGTGGTTGGATTACTTTTTTTTTAATTTTCTTTTTGGTAATTCCCTATATTCTTTTTAAAATTTTTATTTTTAAATTAAAGAAACAAAAGGCAAGTGCCAGTGCAGTGTTAAGCTGCCTTTGGGGAATGATTCTTTCTCGAATTATTCTATCCTCTACAGCACCATGAAATTTTCCTCCAAGTCCCTGGGACCTCCAGAAAGCCATATACACAAAGAACAAAAATGCGATATTCCAATGCGATCTTTTTAAAAATACTTAAATTTGTAAAAAGTAACGACTCCCCTACCATTTGTGAACAACCGAGTGAAGTCATCTCCAGAGACATGGAGCGATGCTGGTCTAGTCTTTCTACAGGCCAGCTGGCAGCATGCTTTATCCATGGGAAGGTGCATTTCACAGACGAGGACCCAGGGTTCCGAGAGGTCACAGGCCTCAGTTGTACTACATCACAGCAGGGATTTAACCTGAGCTATTGGGGTCCTTCTATGACGCACAGCCTCAAGAAATTTGCTTCCCTGATTCCCCACCACTAAATGCCAGCACCTGCTGGCACTGTGCCTGCAAGTGCTGCCCATCTTCTGTGGACACTCACCCCAGAGCCATGTAACTCTGAGAGTCCTACCTCCAGTCACAGGCTGGGGGATAGGATGGGACAGGCTTGGAAATGGCCTTGCTTTGCAGGGGCATTTAAAACACAAGCCTGTTCCATCCTTCCTGGGCTGCATTCCCAGCTCTTCTCCCCTTTAACCCTGATCAGCTCAAACACAGACGTGGGAAGTTGCAGGAAAATGAGGACGGAGACAACTCAGAGAGAGAATTCGGTTGTATAGATCCTCATTTCTTCAGAAAGGGATGAGATGCCTTCTTCCTGCCCAAGCAGCTGGCCCTCCTCCAGGCAGCAAGGACGGAATCATGAAAATCCTGCAGATGAAAAGATGACGGAGCGTATAAAGCTCATCTAAACACATGGGGACAGGCTGAAACAACGGAAAGCCAGCAATGCTTCACTCCTATTATCATGGTGGCCAGCTTCTCCGCAGGCTGGGCTGGCTAGTCAGGCTGGGGAGCACAGATCTCAGAGTGGGGACCCCAATCCTGGCTTTCTCATGAGACAATGGCACCCGGTTTCCATGCCCAAGGCCTGTAACTCATAACTTGCTATACAGCCCAGAGAAAGGAAATCAAATCTGTAGCCACCAACACTCCGTCAGTAAAATGGGACTTTTGTTGAAAGGTGAGAGACTTGGAAAATCTGGGAAGAACATTTCTATGTTGAAAAACAAGCAAATACTCTCTTGTGAATAATACCTCTTACTATTGTAGAGATGCAACGAAAGTCATTTCCCCGCTTTTCCCCTCTATATCCTGAGCAGATGCACACCAAGCAGGCAGGTCCTCTTTACTACTATTAAAATCAAAAACTTCTTTTCAAAAATCCTGTCTGTCAGTTTCTAAATTGATGATTAGAGAAAGCCAAACACAAAACAGTACAATTAGCAGGAAGCCTCTTAGATTTGCTAGCCTGAGATCATTTTCTTCAGCTTTTAGAATGTTAGGAATGTTCTGGGGGAAAGCCCCCAATTGCTGCTCACTTCACTGCCTTTTGGCCAGTTGATTCCTGTAAGAATTTACTTAATTTTAGGATGATGTGTGCATATTACCTCTCTACCTCAGCTCCCAGGACTAAGCCCCGAGATGGCAAGAGCAGGAGGGGGGACCTGCAGTCAGGCAAGGCTGTCTCTTCCCTTGGCTGTCCCGTGGTGGGCCAAGGCTGCCCCATGGCAAACACCCTCCTACTTCACTTTCTCTTCCTCCTCTTGCCCAACCTGGGCTGCAAGTGCTGACAAGGAAAGCAATCAAGCCATTCCCTCCTACTAAAGTGCATCTTGAAGGCCCGGGGAGAGAGGAGAGGCAGAGGTCGGTAACACTCAAAGCAGACACAGTCAGCGCTGTCCGCCTTCACAAGCGCACTTCAGGTGCTCTCGTTTATTCCACGGCTGCAGGTGACAGCAGACACCGGTGCCGTTTTTATGACTAGAAATTTGCCATTTTATGTCCAGGCTTCCACCCCCAGTGCGCCTGAACTTGGAAGCAGTTAACAGCTCTTGTGTATGGCTCTAGAAGACACTTTCGGGGAGCGGGGGAGTCCTCTCCCCACCCCACGACACAGACACACCTTGCAAACCAGAAGCCCAAATGCTCCTTTGTACCCCGAAGCAGCTTGTGGTTTAAATTAACTAATGTGCTGACCCCTGAACACCAAAAAAGACAGGGACGGTGCCTTTACCGTTCGTCAGAATTCCAGTGTTGGGAAGGGGGCACTTCCAGACCGTGCGGTTTTCTAACAACCGAGACCACCACCCGCTCCAGGGGCTCCTGCCCCTGCCCCGGTCTTTTAGGTGACATCACCTCTGAGGAAGCAAAGAGAAGCCCAGCTACTGGGTAAGGAGAAAATACAGATTTCCAGACAATACGCTTGGCGGGAGGAGGTTGCGAAGGCAACAGTTCACTGGGTTTTTGTTCGGTCTGTTAGTTATAAACATACACAAGAAAAGGCTGTGGCTGCTCTGTCCGCGTCCTCAGCTCGAGGGCAGGTGGGCTGAGGCTGGGAGGCAGGGGACGCACTCAGGGGTGGGGCTGAGTCCTAGCTGCCGGAGGAGGGAGTGAGGGACTGTCTGGGGCGCTCCTGGATTGGGGGGGAGGGTGCGAGGTTAAAGGAAAATGAGTCCTTGATTCTAAAAGGCACAAAAGGAAGGAGGACAAGGAATTGTTCCGATAAACCAGAGAAAAGAGACCCAAGAAACAAGTAAACAGAGAAAAGGGGAGTGGGGGAGAGAGGAAAACAGAGGACAAAGGCAAGGAAGGCAACGAAGCAGAGTGAAAGGGAGGAAGAGGAGGAGGGCGGGGAAGAGCAGAGATGGGGGAAAGAGAGGGAGACCGACAGACATGCCTGGGGAAATGAAACAAAACAAAACAAAAAAACCAGGCTGGCGGGACCCGGGAGGCCAGGTCGGGGCAAGGATCCTGACATGGGTGCAACATTCTAAAGCCAAAGTTCGGAAAAGGACTAAGAAACCGGGCCGGTGAAGGCAGTGTGGCCGCCCAGGTCAGCGTGCAGGGCTGGGGCCGGTGAAGCAGTGCCCGCGGGCCGACTCCAGTGTCGCGTCCTACTCTCCTCCGGTCCTGCCTGCGCGCCCCGGGCGCACGCCCATCCGCCTCCTCCGGGCTCGGCTCAGCTCGGGGAGGGCTGCGCCTAGGAGGTGGAGGCCGGGATGGGCAGTCCGTGTAAGCTCCCGAGGGCGTCGGGGGTCTTGGCGCCCGGGCTGGGCGGCTTCCGGTCGGCGGCTGCGGAGGAAGCACAGGGGCGTCGGGTCACCGCTAAGCGCCGCGCCGGCAGAGACCTGGGGGCCCCGACGCCCGCCAACACTGCGGTAGCGGAAGCATCTGCCGGCGAAGACTGAGCAGCAAGCGCGCTCGAGGCGACAGGGGTTCAGGGAAGAGAGCAGGGCCCGCGCTCTCCAAGGGCCTGGAGCGCCCTTGGCGCCCGCCCATCCCTTGCCCTGAAGTCCGGCCCTGCACCGCGGCGCTCCGGGCAAGGCCATTTTGCTGGTGTTCCTCTACCACTCACCAAGCGCAATTCCCTTTGCTGCCCTGCGTCCCCTCCTCCAAACCGAAAATCAAACCCGTTGCCGTCGAGCCAATTCCGACTCACAGCGACCCTATGTTACGCTCAGAGAGACGCTGCCGACCTCGGCGCCCACAGGGAATCTCTTCAGATCCGACATCAGGGAAAGGGAACTGGGAGTTGCAACCTGCACGGCCCTCCTGCTGCCCCTGCCAACCCTACTGGTGCGCCAGGGCCATGGCGGCTGAAAGTGAACACCAGCGGCTCGGGACACTTGTGGTGGGCAGGAGCGAATCTTGCGGAGACCTGGTCACCAAAGGCTTCCTTTGCCACAAGCCTGGAGCGGCAGGATTCCTCCGACATAGGGCGTGAACATAGGACGTGAACACACTTGACTGCGCTGTGCCCACGCCGCCAGGAGTCCAGATTCGCTCACCGCTATGGCCGTTAAGCGCGTCCTGGGGCCTCCAGGCTTCCGGATTGACAATGGATTTGTTGATTGGGCGGCACTCCACGCGACGCTCTATTATTTAGGGTTCGGGAAGGGTCCCAAGTTTTGCTACTGGAAGCCTAAAAGTGACGCCGCCATTGCGCAACCTCTGTTTTTCTGGCGTCTTGGCTTCGGCATAAGGAACACAGACTTGTTTACAGCAAAAGGGGTCTGTTTTCAGTTTTCTTTTTTCCCCAGCAAGTTCTTTAAAAGGGAAGCTCAGAGCGCCTCTATTTGGGGTGAGGGAGAACTCTGGATTTTTTTTTTTTTTTCTGCAGCTCCCCTGTACCCGAACAGCAACTCCTGGCGCAACTTGTTAGGACTGCCCGGAACCAACACCGGTGTGGAAGGGTGTACCCCCCCCCACACACACCTGGTTGGAAGAGGTCTAAAGATAGGCCCCTCGCCACCGCCGCCACCACCACCACCACCACTCCCCGCCCCCCAGCTCTCTTTCCTAAACACAGTTGTGACAGCCCAGCCAGAGAGCTTCGCAGGTCTTTTCTTTCCATCCTGTACACACATCAAGGTAAGCGCTTGTTTAGAAAACACCTGAGGAAGAGGAGGTTTCTCAGTCCTTGCAGGTTGCCTCAGAGACAATAGAGAATATGAATCCGGAGAAATAAGCACCCGGGAGCCGAGGACAGACCCACCCCACCCTGGAGGGGCGAATTCTGCTGTCCTTTTTAGCGACTGGCGAGGCCAGCGCCTTCCCGTCGGCTCTCTTCTCCCCTCCTTTGTCATCCTGAGACCCTGTGGCAACCAGGGTGTGTATGTCGAGTGGGGATCTCAGAGGGGCTCTGCAGGCTCGTTAAACTCAGGGGGCAAGAATAAGGACAGGCATTTTAAAAATATTGGGATATAATCTGCCTGCGTTTGCAGGGCGCGTTGGGGTGCTAGCGGGGGAGGGGAAGAATGCGCCGGGCTGGGAAGGGACTGGGTCAAATGAGGCTGGAGTTGGTGGCTGCAGGGTGCTCTAGCGACGTTCACTTATAGAATCAGTCCTCCAAGAACTCATTTCCGAGCAGAGATAACTGGGGAAAAAAAGTTCTCTTTAACAAACCAACACTTTTTCTTTGTGCATATGCAATGTCTTACAGATTCCATTTCTGAATCTTTAGTCTTTCCAAAGGCTAGCCAAGAAGGACTTTAGAACCACGAGGTTTTGGTGGTTCCTGAAAACACAGGGTAAATATCAGTTGCCTTGAGGAGATGCCTGGTGGGTCTGTCACCTGCCTAGGGAAGAAAATATATGATCATCACCTGTCTATGAAAAGACATTTTGATGGGTGGTGAGATTTCTTGAATGCAAGCCCTCGAACATGTAGATCAAATGGAACTTCCCTGTTTTTCTCCCAGTTCCCAAGAATTAAAGTTTTCTTTCCCCAGGTGAGAGATATAAATCATACTTTCTTACCTACATAATAGGTAACCCAGATTCACTACTGTTTGCCAAGATAAAATTAATAAATTTTAATGCATAATTTGATATTTGATCAGGTAACCGTTGAGATGCTTATTTACAGGATGGTAGCTAGTACGTACATACATAATCACATTGATAGGTTGTCTGCCCTCAAGTTGAGTCTGACTCAGAGTGGCCCCTACAGGATAGAGTAGAGCTGCTACTCAGCTGTAATCTCCACCAGAGCAGACCACCAGGTCTTTTCTCCCTCGGAGCCACTGGTGGGTTTGAACCAGTGACCTTTTAGTAAGTTCTTAACCACTGCACCACCAGGGCTCCCTGACTTGCTCTCGAGCTATCTATGCTAGATGGCCAAAAATATTTGTTTTTTTACTGAGCAAAACGCCCTGTGTTTTTGTAAATGCTATTCCTACCATTTTCATGAATTGGGCAATTAATGACAGTGAGTTGTCTCACAGGACAAGTATCTTTGAAGCTATTAATTTCTTAAGCAAAGATTAGAAAGTAAAAGGCAAAGATTCAAATCATTTTGTCTTTTCAAAGGCATAAATTTGAACTGAGGATTTCTGGCAATGAGAAAAGGAGTAAGAAATCTATAATTCAAGGAAGTATGTACTTCTCGCCCTGTGGAAAAGGACAGATGGTGCATGATTATTTTTACGGTCCCAATCAAAGAGATACACTTGTATACCAACTGGAGGCATCATTTTTTAATAATGGACTTGATTTATTCAATTCTCCTTTTACCTGCACCTTTAAAGAACCATGAGGATCAGGCAGTTTTGTTCATTTAATAACTAGCCTTGCTAATTGTTGCTGTAGATTTTGAAAATGGGGTGGGATGTTTCATGATTTAAATGGTAAGTGCCACAAGGATGCCAGCACCATTACATAGCCCTCATTTCTGAAGGGAAAGTATCATCTAAACAAAATCAACCACCAACTAGTCTAAATGTTGAAAACTCTCCCCTGAACTAACTAGAATGAGTTTAGAATTCAGAACTGTATGGTTTAGCTTTGGACTGTTATCTACACTTCACAGCTTGTTTTTAATGGGGAGAGTGGAATGCCCCAGGACAACGTGGCTCTATTAGAAAACGACCTTTGAAGACAGATGGTCCTTGTGCTAATTTTTTCTTTTCCTTTGGACCAAACTACAGGAAATCATTTAAAGTTGTGGAAATACTTCTGTAATTCAAATAAACCTGCTTAGTTAAGTGATTTGTTGCTGAATGTAATGAAGTAAATTTCATTTCAATTTCTAATCCAACTGATAACCTAGATTGTTGAGAATAGACCAGGGGCAAGGGAGCTAAGCACTCACCCTGAAGCCCCTACCTGTCCTTACATTTAAAGCATAAAGGAGTTCTACTTCTCAATTTTTTTTTTAATTTCCTTCACTTAGATTTTCCTATAATTGAACAAGTGGTATTATCCTATTATTTAAAATTAAGATTAAAGCATAAAGGAGTTTTAATTCTCAATTTTTATAAATTTTCTTTACTTGAATTTCACTAAAATTAAGCAAGTAAACATTATGCTAATATCACAGGATGTTTTTGCTATAGGGAAGGTAGAAAGAGAAAAATACTTTGCTCCCCCAATTGCCATATCAATGGCATCTTAATCCTCTCTCTCTCTCCCTTTCTAGCTCTTAGACCATATCACCATGTCTCACTGTGTCTCACAGAGATGACTCAGCTACTTGCAAATAGCACTTTTGGCCTGGGCTTCACTAAGGAGGAAGTCCCCTCCTGTCCCCACTTGCCCTATTGCTACCTGCCCCCCTCCCACCTGCTAGGCAGATCAGCTAGTAACAGTCCTTTCTTAATAGGGGAACACTCCTTTGCCCCATCCGGCCCCCAAGGCTGTGCCCTGCCCCCCTCTCTGCAGGGGCTGGAATGCTCTGGGGTGATGCCTTCCTCTTCCAAGGCCTTTGCAAACTGCTGGCCCATCCAGATCTAAATACAGGTTGGTTGGCAATCATGAAATCCAGCCCCCTCCTTTCCCAATGACAAAAATGAGAACATAAGGTAGGGCGAGTTTTTCTCAAGTTAAAGGAAAAACCAGGAACCAAAGGTCGGGGTAAAAAGATGCCCCCACACTGCTGGCTGTTAGTAAAATACCTCAAATCTGTTAGTTGGCTTATCAGGGAGGAGATTTATGGAAGAGAAGATTTAAGAAAAGGAGGAGGAGAAGATAGAGAAAAACAGGCAGAACTCTGGATGCATTTCTCATGGACAGAAAGAAAGAAGGGTCCAGAACCACACAGTTCAGAAGAGCCTGGATGTAGGGACACAGGGCTGAAATGCTCTCTGCTTTCCCACAGGCAGCATTTTTTAAATGAATCCAAGGAGAAAGCAGGCCTGGTAAAAAGGAACCTGGAAGAAACAAGTGAGCAGTGTCCTATACACGTCCAGGTGTGGATCTCTATGCAGAGTCAGGCTCCCCAGCAGGTCTAACGCAGAAGGCAAAGCTCCACAGACCACAGAAAGAGGAGCCGGAAGGTGTCTTCTAGATTCCTCTATGGATGGAGAGAGAAACCAAGGCCCAGAGAGGAGCAATAACTTGACCAAGGGCACAAAAGCCAGATCCAAATTGGAAACCCTGGTGGCATAGTGGTTAAGTGCTACGGCTGCTAACCAAAGGGTCCGCAGTTTGAATCCTTCTTGGGAACTCTGTGGGGCAGTTCTACTCTGTCCTATAGGGTCTCTATGAGTCAGAATCAACTCGACGGCACTGGGTTTTTGTTTTGTTTTGTTTTTGGTAAGCCCAGTTCTCCTGTTTGCCAGCCTGACACTCTGTCTCCTCGCTCCATACACTCAGGGGTCTGCTTCTGAGATGGGGGATAGGCCTGGGGCCCCTTGCAACCCCAGCGTACCTTCTAGAAACACAGGCATACACCTGTTAGAAATTAACCTGCTCCAAGAAGTTACATGCATAACATTTAACAGGCAGGATGTCATGGACCACCCGGGTTGGGTATTTCAGGTTCTCTCCCCACCACACACACACACACACATCCACACACACATACATACACACGCTCCCTCTCTCCCTTTTTCTTCCTTTTCCAGGCTCAAACCCACTCCCCAGCACCCCTGCAGCCCCCAGGTCATCTATCCCTCCCCACCCCCCACCCCCGCGCCCCTCACCTTCTCGGCTGGGATGCTTGAATGTCAAGGCTGCAGCGAGCTCCCCGCCGTGCACGGCCACACTGGCCCCGGGGGGTGCGAGCGGGGGGCCTTGTGCCTGCGGCCAAGGCGGGCCCGGGGCGAGGTAGCCGCCACCCGGCGCGCTGTACACGCCGTGCTGGTTGGAGGCCGGGTAGGCGCAGGCCGGGAGGAAGCTGCCCACCGCGGAGAGGCTCGAGGCCGACTGGGGGTAGAGGGGACAGATGGTCAGCCAAGGTCATCCCTGCGGTCTCCCTCCCCGGCGTCTCCAGCAACTCCTGGGTGGGGGGATCCTCATTTCCCCCAAGTTGTCCCTGTCAACTATCTCCACGTGAGGCCTGGCCTCTAATATTAGTAGTCAGAGCTCTTTTTTTTTTAAATCCACTGTAATCATTATATATAATCTATATGTAATAATTGTAATAATACAACGAGAGGCAGGAACACGGAATTCATTCTGGATTTAGACAAAGTGGGATCCTTAACCTATCTGCGGTTCGGGATTCCAGCTTTTTTAGCAAAAGTATCTTGGCCAAAGGCGAATCAATCCCCCTCCGAATCCAGCCAAACTTGAGAGCTAGAGAAAAGGAGACAAACACAGAGTGCACTCACTTTGGCACGCGTGCTCAACGGGCTTAGCAAGTTCTCCCTCTCTCTCTCTCTCTCTTTCTCTGTCTTTTTGTCTCCCTGTCGTCTTCTATCCGTTCTGCTCTGTTAGTTAAAGATATGTTCCCTGCTGCTCAGTTACCTGAGGGTATTTAATATCCGCCTCCAAGGCAGGTTTCTCGAGCCCATTCACTGCTTGGGTGGCCGGGAAGGCGGTACGATTCACGCCGGCCCAGTCTTCCATCTTGGGGGAGTAGGCGGCGCCTTCGCTCCCGGCCAGGGCCCCTGTCGGGCGCACAGGACACATTAGAAGGGGCGTCGGACCTTGCCCAGGATACTACCGCTGCCCACCCGCCAAATCGTTTGCACACGCGCCTACAATCACCCGGCTAATGTATGAAAGCCCGGCCGAGGAGTTTCCCAAACACGTAAGGGTGGTCAAACACTCAGAAAGCGATCAGAGGCGGAGTGACCACCGCCCGCGGAGTTTCCCTTTCACTCCTAGCCGGGCAGAAAGGAGCGAGGCAGCTGGGCCTGCTCCTCGCTCCTCTCAGCCCTCTACCCGCTTCCCCCGAAATGGAAGATCTGGCGGGGAGGCGGCCTTTTGGGCAGAGGATGGGCGCCCTCAGCCAAAGCAGCCATCCAGTTCTCCAGAGGCAGTGTTTGGAGCAGTGCTAGGCCCCAGTTACGAACTCACGGCAGCCTGGGGAGAATTACATGGTCTCTCAAAGTTTTGACAAGCATCTGGAGGTCTAGGCGACTATCCTGCTCCGAACTGCCTCCAAAGACAGACACCCGAGGCTCCCCCAAAGAGGCGTCAGCTTCGCGACCGGGGCGCGACTCGGGCGCAGATCTGCTCGCCATGCACGTGGGTGCGTACGGACCGAAGGGAAAGCTCCAGATCTGAGCGTAGGCCCAGCAGAGTCACCTCCCAGCCTGTGCCCACCGGCCGCTCTGGGGAAAGCTTTGGCCCCAGCCGGCTTGCCCAGGCTGGGTTCTAGCCACGAGAAGAAACGAAGTGTGTGTGTGGCCCTAGAAGCGCTCCGCTACTGCTGAAGCGAAGCAGTCCCGCTCTCTTTTCGCCGCCCGTTCTATCTCCTGGGATTCCGAGAATTCCGCTTCATCCTCCTAGGAGCTCGCTATCCCCCGCCCGCTTCTGAAGCAGGAGTCAGTACCAAGGGACAAGAAACCCAGTTCCGGTCTGCACACGTCCTACCGGAGCCCGGCACGGGGGTTGCCTCTAAACTCTCCCTCCCTTCACCCCCTCCCCCCACTACGAGAGAAATGACCACCGGTGTGTTGAGTTAACTGCAGGCGAAGGGCAAATCCTCGTGAGCTTTCGTCCGGAGTGTCCCGGATGCCCATGAGGCGGTCCATCAGAATCCCTGCTCCAGGTCCCGCAAGGCCCGGGCCTGCTAAAGATCCAGGCCTCTAGGTAAGGACGGCCACACATCCTCTTTCCCTGTTATTCAAAAGACTCTCTGCACCTGGGGTGGACATGGATGGAACCTTTTGGGGTACAGCGATGAATCCAGACAGCTAAAGAAAGGTCGCAGAATTCCCAGAGCGGTTTATATGGCCTAGATCTGGCGACAGGGGTTTGCAAACTCTTTACTAGTATGAAAAAGCGCAATTTCAGGCCTCCGAATTTGTGGTCGGCGATTGCTCTTCCATTTGGGAAATATTTTTCATATTTGTCCTAAAAAGTTCAAGATGTCCGAAGGCTCCCACAGAAGGCCCGCGCCCCTGGGACCTCCCCGGCTAGCCTCGAGCCCTCCCCTGAGCCCGAACCGGTCGGGGGAGGAGGGTGAGTGTGACCCCCGCCCGCACGCCCGCCCGGCGAATTCTACCCCTTTTTGGAAGATTGCGGAAGGCCGGCACGACTGACCTGTTTGCTCCATAAACGTCCGGATGCCCAAGATGTTGCTGACCGAGTGCGCCGAGGGCCACGAGCGGGGGATGCTGACGTGGCCCGCCGAGCCCGGGACTCCGGAGTGGCTGCCCATTTTGGCGCCAGTGGGTGACACGGGGCTGGGGTAAGGGTACTGGTAGATGTGGTTGTAGGGCAGCGCCGGCTGCGGCGGCGGCTGCTTGCTCGCCTCGTAAGGCCCGGGCTGCGCTAGGCTGCCGATCTTGTTTCGCAGGATGCGGCTGATGGAACTCACCGAGGGCACGTTGTACTTGTCGCAGACGCCATCGGCCAGCAGGCGGTCGCGGATCTCCCAAGCAAAGATCCCGGGGTCTCCCTGCTTGTAGTCCCGGATATGCTTGACCACGTTGGGGGTGGTGACGCGAGGTTTGCTGCCCCCGATGGCTCCGGGCAGGATGGAGCCTGTCTCGTTGTAGCGCGCCAGGATTTTGCTCACGCAGCCGTGGGATACGCGCAGCTGCCGGCTGATGTCACAGGGTCGGATGCCCAGTTGCGCCAGTTCCACGATGCGCAAGCGGATGGCGTTGGGCAGGGGGCGGCCGTTGACGAACACGCCGCCCAGCTGGTTCACTTCGCCGTACGTCTGCTCTGAGGACGGGCCCGGCGAGAGTGAGAGGGCAGGGAAAAAAACACCGGCTGGTTAGCCAAGGTTGGTCGCGCGGGGCGAGGGACCGCACCCAGGCTCGCGTCCAGAGGAAACAAGTAAACCCGCGGATCCCCAGACGGCTCGGAGTCCGAGGGCAAACGGCCTGGGTCGGGCTCCGGGAGTGGGAGCAACTGTAGGGACCGCGAAGAAGGGCATCGTGCGCTCCAGCCCTCCTTTCCCTTTTGGCGTGGCTACTTAGGACGCCCTCTCCCGGGTCGCGCTGAACTGCCCCGCGAAGGCTGGGGACTTGCGGAGAACGTAGCTTGCTCGGACCCCAGGACCGAATAGCGCAGGGAAAACAGACGAAAGGTATAGGAGGTGCCGGGACAGGACCCATCTCGTCAGCCCTCCCGCGCCCTGCTCGCTGCCCGTCCCTTACCCATGGCGTGCTGGCCAGCCGGCTGCCTGGCGCTGGGACGGCGGGGGCTGGGCCCAGCGCAGTCCGGGAGAGCTCGGGCGCCGCCGCCGCTGGAGAGGCATAGAGGGAGGGCGCGCGCAAGCCGAGAGCCGCGGCGGCCTGGGCGCGGGCTGGAGACGCGCCTTGCGCCGCCGCCGAGCGCGCCGCCGCTCGCCCCCCGGCCCGCCGCCGCCGCAGCAGCCGCGGGTTCCCAGGACACTCTCCACGCCCTCGACCCCAGGCCCAGAGTGAACTTCATCCGATTGGGAGAAATTCGTCTGACCGGGAAGCTGCAGCGTGCGGGGATCAATTTGACGTGTCTTCCACGTCAATCTCGGCAGTCACGCCGGAGAGGCGCTAGTTGGCAGCTCATTGGTTCCCGTCACTGCGCCCGGGCGTCCCCCGCATCCGCCCTGAAACTCTACCCCCTCCAGCCCTCCCACTTCGGCCTCCCTCCACTCCCCCTCCGGAGCCTTCCCCCTACGTACACAAACACCCTTCCCAGCCCCAGCTGGGCCTGGAACCTTCCATTCTCTGCTCCCCTCTTAGTCCTCTCCCCCCTCGGGCTTTGGGAGTGATGGGGAAGTCATTTTAAGTTTATTAGTACTATATTAGTGCTAGTATTAATACCAGCACTAGCTTCGGTTTCAGTTTTATTACCATCCCCGGCACCATTACTACTACTAAGATATTAGAGAATAGAAATTGTTCATTGCAAGGTAGTTGGTGTGTAGCTGCCTGGTGAGGAGGACGCAAGACCGGTTACAGGGGAACTGACCCCTCCCCAACCATGGTCTCAGGATATCTTTACAGTGTCTAATAGCCACCAACTCCTCTGAGGTAGTGGGAGTGATTTCGTTGACTGGAGAGGGACACGTTCCAGATTCTGTCTCCTTGAGGCTAGGCTGCCCACTCAACTCTTATTTCTTAAAGAGGTGACAGAGGGGGCAGGCCGGAAAGGGAACCGACCTGCTGCCCCCAGGGGCAGGTACCTGACGTCCTCTTGACCACAGGCGCATCCTGGCATTCGCCAGAGGCCTCATGGGTAGCCCTCGCCCTAGGCCTGAAGGGTGATCCTTTTCTCCCAAGTCCGGGAACCCCGCACTCCTCCACCCCAGAGTAGCTAGGCCTTACCTTTCCCAAAGCACCAGCTCTTTCTCTTTCCTTTAATAGGGAGTTTGCGCAGCCTGAAGCCTTTGACTCCGGCATTAACCGCCAATCCTTTTTTCTATTTTTATTTTGCATCAAGGCCCAGTTCTGGACCCCCCAGACTGTGGCGCTAACCGTGGCAATTCCGGGGAGATCCCTGCGGCGGGGGCCGGAGAAGAGCAGGTGGAGGGAGAAGCTCCTGGTTTTACACCTTAACTGGCACAAAGAGCCCGGCAGAGGTTGGCGCCGGGGAGTTCCGAGCTAGGAGGCGAAAAGAGAATCTAGGAGGGAGCCTAGGAACAGGCACTGTTTCTGGAACTAGCAGACGCTTCCAGCTCTCCTCAGGAAGCGGGAATAGCAGGCCCCTCAATAAGCCCAGCGCCGGGAGCCGTCAGAGCCATAGCCCATGCCGGCGCAATGATACTGCCCGAGGGGCAGATGGATCCGATCATCGCAGCCAGGGAGCAGCGGCGGCCAAAGCCGTGACCCCTGTCCCTCCGCTGCGGGGCATCGCTGGCTCCTAATCAGCCTGTACCAGAGTGTCAATTAAAAGGCCCTGAGCCATAAATCTCGGGCTCTCTATAGGGAGCGCTAGAGGCCCTCCAGGACTGGGGCAGGGGCCACGGAAAAAGGAAAGCAGATTCAAAAGAGGCGAGAACTCTCGTTTCAGGCAGCACGGAGAACACAATTCAGCCTCAGGTTCCCAGAGCCTTGGAAAGGCCTCGGGGACCAGGAAGAGGTTTGATGGCCGGGGTACTGGGGAAAGGACACGGAGGATGATAAAGAAACGGTTTGGAAGGACCAGGTCTGCGACCCCCAGTCCACCGAGTTGGTGTTAGGACTCGGGGGGGGGGGGTGGAGGAGATTGGATTAAGGTGCATAAATCGGAGCCATCGCGGAGCAGAGGACTGGGTGCGCACAGGCCGCTGAGAGTGAGTACGCGCCCACCCAGCTCTCTCCTGGTCGCTTCTGACCCAGGCTTTCATCTCCTGTATTTCAAGTCAGGCGCTCGAGCCCAAGAGGTACTGGGGAAACCCAGCCACGCCTCAGCCCAGCTCTTTCCCATGCTCCTGAAAAGCAAGTAAAACCATTTCTTTCTCCTATGGGTGAGGAGTGGACAGGCGCGCTTAGGGAAGGCTTTATTTAGCCAGTCGTGCCACCCTGACGGCCAGTTTGCCCCTAACTGCCTCCTGAGGGGAACATCCACTCCACCTCTGCGCACAGAGCACAGGGCGCTGGCAGGAAGGCGCAGCCCACGCTGAATCCCCTCTTCCTCAGCGAAGGCCACCCGAGTTTGGGGGGAGACAGTTGAGGATTGCGCCCGAAGTTCTCCCGGGTGGCAGAGCCCGGCAGCCGTCGCTTCGCACCCCACGAGCCAGCTGCGCGGAAACCGGACCACACAGTGCTCGCTGCAACGCTCTCCAGCCGCGAGTTTATAGTTTGTCGCCCCCTGTCGGCCCCTGGCCGAGCTCCTCGGATTCCCGCGCTACAGGCTGGGCTAGGGTTGAGGTGGCCCAAAGGTGGGACTGCGGAAAGAAAAGTCTCCCCCACATTCCCGGGATGCAGCTTGGCCCCCTCCAAGACCTGGGGGTGGCTACGTGGTCGGCGCCGAACGCGCAGATGAAGAGTTGGCGGGTTCCGCGATTTTGCTAGGTGGGCTTGGCGTTGCAGTTTTGCACTCCCCAGGCTCAGCGCGCTAAGTGGAGAGCGGCTCCCAGGGGCGCCGGAGCCACGGAGCTGAGGTCGTGCTCCCGGCCCCAGGAATCGACGCGTCCGGCTGCAGCCGGCGTCCTCAGGGGTGCAAGAGGGATCGGAGTCCTCCTCCCCCGCAAGCCGGCTCCGGGAATTGGCCCAGGTTCTGAGAAAGATAAAGAAGGGAGGTGAGCTCTGTTTCTAACGCGCGAGACAAACAGGAGGCAGGAAGTGGTGCCTGTCCTCCTGGGGTCTGGGGTTTGGCGACAGAGACGGCTGCGGGGGAAGCCTCCCTGGCTGTTCACCTCCCAACCGTGAACGCAGCGACGGGAAGTCAGGGCTTCGGGACAGCCAGGGACTCGGTAACTCAACGCTCCTTGGAGAGGCAGTTGCCCCACTTCACATCTCTTGTGTCGTTTTGGATTTTGGTGGGACTGTTTCTCTGGAAGTTATATGGGTGCAAACAAAACATCCTTGTCGAGCACGCCGGGGTCTTCCAGGGGCGCAGGCGTTTTGGGGCCCCTAAGGAAAGCCTAAACAAGCAGATGAATGCCCCTTTCTGGCCCCGCAGGGCTGAAGGAGCAACCGCGGAGCCGGGCGCGCCGGGGCGCGTTTCGATTCTGCCTGGAAGGACCTGAAGGCAGAAAAAACAGCGGCATCCCAGGAGGGTCCTCGGGCGAGCCGGGGCCTGACTAACGACCAACGCGGAGAACCCCCGCTCCCCGCCCGGGCCACAGAGCCAGCGCGGGCTCTGGGTGAGCAGGGCCAGGACCCGAGAACTCCTTCGAAAGTCCGAGCCTCAGGCCCCCTTAGCCCTATTTCGCGTCAGCTTAGATCCAGGTTTTCGCTGTATTTTTAAGACACTGTGCGGTGAGTCGCCGGGTTCAAACAAATCGAGTTTAATTTCCTATTTAAAAAAAAAAAAAAAAAGGTAGTGCAGGCTGCGGTCGCGCTTTATGCATAGTGGGATTGTTTGTCCCCTGACCCCACCGCAACCCCTCAAAATTTGCAGAGGCGACTCCGCCACACCACACTTAAAAAGAAGAAGGAATTTGATAAAAGGAAACTGAGATGCGGCTAGATGCAGTGTAACCTGAGAGAGAGAGAGCTGACCTAGGTCAGGGAATTGCAAGCCCTTAGAGAACGCGCTTTATGCGAATTAGCTCGCGGGAAACAGGAATGTGCGAGAAAACACCAGAAAGGCGGCTGGCTGTGAACTCTACTGTTGGAGGACGGTGACCGGAGGAGGGGGGAGGCTTGGTGGCTGAATTGGCCCCTGTGCGCGCTGTCCGCCCGGCGCCAGGCTGGTGCACACTCCCCACCGAGTGTACCCGCCCTGGGAGACAGTTCTTTTGCTTCCGCAGTCCCACCCGTGGGAGGGGGAGGGTGCGAGGCGTTTCGAGAAGCACCTTCGGCTCATGATTGGGACACACAGACTCCCCAGACCCTAAATGGAAAGTGATGAAGACGGTGCCAATTAGACTTAAAACAGCCCCAAGAGCAATCAATGCCGTCCTCGGCTTCGCCTAGACTCATTCCGGCGGCTTGTTTGTATTCGGCCAGCTTGTGAACTCGGTGGACTTGGAATCGGTTCTTGCCTAGCTTCGCATTTTATTTGTTAGCCTGGAAATGTTTATTATTGAAAGCAGGTCAGGTCAGCTGTGAGATGGCGTGTTTCCTTCTTCACTGGCTGCTGACGGCGGGTAATGTTCTTGGAAACGCATGATGAGATAAGGGGGGAAAAATCGTTTTCCTAAAATGAAATGGATAAACAAAAATAGATGAATATTTTCCGCGTGAGTGGACGGCCAGACTTCGGCAATTCCGTTCAGAGGCATGAGAGAAACAGACATCAGAAAATAAACGTGCGATGAAACCCCCACTAGAAATAAACAAGGAGAAACTGAGCGTCGCGAACGAAGATCTGAGACACTTTCTACCCTGAGATGCAGGGATTCTAGCACTGCATCATAACGTTCCTTTTCCTCTAGAAACGTTTTAAACGGAGCACTTGGGTGCGAAAGATAAACTAAAGGCGGCTGCTGCCATTCGTAGGAAGCAGCGTTTTCTGTGAGCACCGCGAAGGAGCAGCGGCTTGTCATTCTTGGGTGTGTGTCCTCGGGGCTGCACAGTTCAGGGTTCTGTTTTATGTTCTGGTTCTTTCCCTGGAGGTGGGCATGTGGAATAAGCCTCGGTTTCCTCTTACATGAGATGATCCCTAGTGCTGTCAGAGCTACCTTATTTCATTCCATCAACATAAAAGCCTGCAGAAGGTGCCAGGCACTGATCAAAATCCCACCTCGGAAACAAGTCCTCGAAAATGTTTATGTGACAGTGTTAAGAGCCCAAACAGCAATATTCAGATGGAAATATTTGGGAAACTTAAAATGTCCCTGGGGCATACGTATCTCCTCCACAAGTCTGGGTCTTTGGAAAAGGGAAGATCTAGAGTGGCCACAGACAGTAGTGGAGTGACTGCCTTGGAAAAGACAGCGCTGTGGGAAGGTCTCTTCCTGATTAGAGGGTGCTCCTGAAGATTAGCTTTGCTCCCCTGTAAATACTGGCTCATGTGAGGCGTCTACACTAGCCCAGCCAAATTGGAACCGGCTTGAAATGCACTGCCATTGAATGCAACAGTGTCATTCTGGAAATTTCTGACCCTTCGTGGACATAGAACCTGGAGAATGGGCCAATGACACGTGTGGAGCCCTTTTTTCTTGATTAAAAATAATGCCCTGTCAATAAGTTGTACACCTGTAAAAAGTTTAATTGGCAAAACTTCTGTGATATATTTACAACAAAGACCAAAAAAAAGGTAGCTGCTGAGGTTGCTTACATGCAGCCATACACCTCACGAGATTTAGTTACTTGCTTTGGAGGTTTAGGATCATGGTTTCATGGGACATTCCCAGTTAACCGGCCTGATAACATGCTTAGTGCTTCTACCCTACCTCCTAGTTTGTTGTGTAGTACCTGGGGTCTTAAAAGCTTGCAAGCAGCCATCCAAGGCACAACAATTGTTCTCTATTCACCTGGAGCAATAGAGACGGAAGGACAGTTAGAAATAGGTGGAGGAAATGGAACGTGTGGCTAATTGCCTCCATGAACAACTGCCTCCTTCGCCACGATACCAGAAGAACTGGACAGTGCCTGGCTACCATTCCTGAACATTTTGATTAAAGGTTATATAGAAGAAGTCCGATCAAAAGGGGGAATATGTAGAACATAACTGAACATTCTCACGGACTCCAGACCCTTCTGGAGCCATGAAGGCTGAATAAACCCCCAACGCTATCTTTAAACCTTAAACCACAAATATTCCCTGAAGTCTTCTTAAAACCAAAGTTTAGCTTAACTAGTAAAGAATGTCTTAAGTATTATGCTCTTTGAAGTTCTACCTATATTGGATCAAGGAAACACTGGCGGCGTACTGGTTAAGTTCTATGGCTGCTAACCAAAAGGGCAGCAGTTCAAATCCACCAGGTGCTCCTTGGAAACTCTATGGGGGCAGTTCTCCTCTGTCCTATAGGGTCACTATGAGTTGGAATTGACAGGACAGCAGTGGGTTTTTTTGTTGTTGTTATTGTTTATTTGCTTTTTATGGACTCGAATAGACAACAGTAACTCGAAAGATTGGATGCGAAGCGTAGGGGCCAGTGAATTTGTTAATGAGGGAGGAACAACTCCGAAAAGAAGGGTGAGAATGGTTGTACAACTCAAAGAATGTAATCATTGTCACTGAACTGTTCGTGTAGAAATGGTTGAATTGGTGTGTTTTGCTGTGTATGTTCTCAACAACAAAAATAAAAGTATATCTTAGTAAGTATTTTAAAAAAGAATGTCCAGTTGATCCATTCGCTTACCTGGATTTGTCCTACTTCTGATTAAAGATCAGTACTCTCCAGTTTCCAGCACACAAACGTAACTCAGGTGCTGGAAATGGGGTCGTTAGGAGGATTGCAGGAACTCTGTTTAATAACATGTCAGCCACAGAAGATTATGAAACTCTGTGGATGGACAGTCCCCCATTCCCTTCCTGACCACCAGCACTGACCCTGGGTTACTCAAAATTATAAATCATAATTATGTGTTAATTTATTTTTTCATCTCCAGCATACAATTTAGAAACATGACTATTTTTCAGACTAAAAATTTTGTTACAGAGATATGAGTGTTTGTTTTAAACTTCAAAGTATAGAAGGCTTTTATAACTGCGTATTTTTGTCAAAGTAGGATTGTCTTCATATTCATTACTCATATGCATCTCTCTGTTATTTCTCCCTGCAATGCCACTCACATCATTTTCCTAGTGAGAAATCCCGTGTCCTGTAGATGAGCTTTAAGACAGAAGGGATTTTTAAAAAATTTTTATTGTGCTTTAAGTGAAAGTTTACAAATCAAGTCAGTCTCTCATACAAAAGGGACACAAGGGATTTTTCCCAGTGAGTTAGTACTGGTCTAGTTTGGTCAATTTTAACTAATTGTTGCTTGATATGGTCCTTCAATTGCTGCAGTAGCCCGGTGCCTACTATGGAGACCTCCATTGTTGCTGTGCTGTCCAGGCCATTCCTGCTCCTAGCGACTCTGTCTGACGAAGTAGAACTGCGCCACATTTCCGAGGCTGGAATCTTTAGGGAAACAGACTACCAGTCTTTCTCCCAAGGAGCGGCTGGTGGGTTCTGGTGGGTCGAACAGCGGGCCTTCAGTTAGTAGCCAAGCGCTTAACCACTGCGCCACCAGGGCTCCTTTATAGGTATGTATAAATATATATAATATGCCCTCAGTGCAGTGATGGTTTTAATTTGCTCCCCTCCCCTCCCTTGTGTATGAGCTATGGAGTTTTATTGAAGACTCCTAGTGCCTCCGGTTTTGATTTAATGTTTTGGAGTTTGTGATCTCATTGCCTGGTATGGAAAATATTAGACAGGGTCTGCAGATTGTGTGCAGAAAAAGATCCGCACCACCACCGTGGGGCGAGTGCTTGTACCCAGCAAGAGCCCGACCGCACAGCCATCCACAGTGTTCAGCTTCTGTATCTTGGGACAGAGGCTCTGTGGGCTAGTCCTCTTAGGCAAAAAGGTAGTTAAGATAGTGATTCTCAAAGGCGCCTGCCCCTGGGATCCCTCGGGGAGCT
This sequence comes from Elephas maximus indicus, assembly GCF_024166365.1. Classification (NCBI taxonomy): domain Eukaryota; kingdom Metazoa; phylum Chordata; class Mammalia; order Proboscidea; family Elephantidae; genus Elephas; species Elephas maximus. The sequence continues at coordinate 63,521,977 of NC_064843.1, read as the reverse complement.
TTAAACATCTTGATGCCTGCGTTCCATCCCCAGGGAGTATGATTGCACGCGTCTGGGGTGCAGCCTCGACGCAGGCAGTGTTACCAGCTCCCCGTGGTGATTATAACGTGCATAAAGTGTGAGAATCTCTGCTTTAGGAAGGCAGAAGACGGTGTGACTAAATGCTTCTGGCTTTGCGTCTGTTTCCAGTCTGCCCGGGAAAGGCTGGCGGCTAACTGACCTCATGAAGGTGGAAATCCTGCCCTGACACACGCAAACGCGTTTGAATCCATGCGGAAAGCGGCTTTCCCGGGAATTTTCACACCGCTTCCCTTTGGCCCTCTGCGAAGCAGTTAAGAACTCTGCCTCCTTAGTCTCTGGCGGACCTAGGTGCGCAGAGTTTACATCTAAGAGCCCCCCGTCTCCCTCCGCGCGCCCGCGCTCGCACAGGTGAGGCACCCTGCTGGTTAAGTGGAGCCATCTGTTCCGGGAGCCATACGGGCGCCTGCGTGGAGGCGGCGGCGGGCTTAGCCCCTGGCGCTGACACAGATCGACGGCCAGAGAGGTGGCAATGGATCACAAACGCTCCCCGACGGGGCAGGGGTGGGGGGAGGCAGGTGAATCCAGTCGTCCGAGTAGGTGGGCGTGGAAACGTTGTAACACTCTTCTCTAGGCAAGTAAATAGCCGGGCAGGCACCGTCCCTAAGTTTCTGGTTGCAGCTGAGACATACTGAATCATCTTAAGGGGAAAAAATAGTTTATGGTTTTTATGATTATTGTTATCAACACTTTTGAACTGCCAGGTACCTTGGCAGGGGGGAACCCTTTTGAAACAGGTGACAGCAATGCTGGGTTTGTCGTCCCGGAGCTGCTTTTCTCCGCGTTGCTGACTTGTGAGAATGAAAGAAATGACTAGTTCATGAACCTCCAGGATGAGGGGAGGAGAAGGGAAAAAGTCTCGGAAATTAAAAAGAAAAAAAAAAGCTCGTTCTTTTCTTTTTCACTAGCCTCACATTTATTTTATTTTTATTGCTCATAAATGAACAATGATTATATGCTTAAGCATTTCCAAAATATGTATCATTTCATTTTTAAACAAGTCTACGGGAAATCTGGAGTAATTCCTTCACTACAGGTCCTTTATAAAGAGCCACCTTAGTTTTAAAATCCACTACTTTAGAAATAAAGGACTTGTGATGTTTGTACATGAAGAACAAAATTAATGTCACTGATTTGTACGCTTAAAAAACATGTGGAAATGGCAAATATTTTTATTCTACATATATACAGTGAAACCTGTGAGAGCCGGAGCTCGGAGCTCCGGGGGACTCCCTTGGTTTCCAGGGTCTCACAACTTTCCCGCCTCTGGCAGGATGCAGCCTTACCACTTTTCTCTGGCTCCTTTAGGAGGAAAATAACATTAGAGTTTTCCCTTTCTGACAGGCTTCTGCCTTACGCAGGTTCTGGCTTTCAAAAGCAGGTTTTAGTGTATCTATATTTACCACAATAAAAAAAACTAAACGTTTGTGTGTGCAGTGATTTTTTAGACTCCTTTCAACTATAAAATTGTGTTCCTAAATTACTACTAAATCTAAGAGAATAAATACACCAACTCTTGTGGGACTACCTGTTGCTCATCAATGAACACACAGCCAATAAATAAATCAACAGTATCTAAAAGTGGGACTTTCAGATCTTGCTTATTTTAAAAAATCTTGTATGGGAACCTCTTGGAGAGAGGTTAAAATGTGTATTTTAGAAACTGCATCAGTTTTTCAAAATACTTCATAAAAATTACTTATGTTAATTTACTTTAATAAGATTATCATGTTTATATTGTTATAAGTTAATGTTAAAATAATTGAACCCCAACCAAAATAATTGAAAGGTATAGGAAAATTAATAATAATAATATCTTAAACTAAAAACCTGTTGTCAGCCTGCGGATTCCAACTCATAGGGAGCCTATAGGACAGATTAGAGCTGCCCTATAGGGTTTCCAAGAAGCTGCTGGTGGATTCAGACTGCCCACCTTTTTGGTCAGCAGCAGAGCTTTTACCACTAAGCTACCAGGGCTGCATCTTAAACTAAATTGCCCTTTAAATAATTCCTTATTTCTCAGAAACAACCAGAAGCTTAAAGGTTATGGGGTTGTCATGCAACACAATAATGGATACTGAACATGGCTAGAGGACTGTATACTTTATGAACAGATAGGCTGAGAAAATTCATTTTGACAGGGTTTCTAACTGTTTAGACATTGGCAAAGTGGATATCTGAATTAATATCTGTCAGGCAGGGAAATACTCAGCATTTGGAGTATTACCTCTTGACAGGCCAACAGCTAGAGTTTTGCTCGCCTAGAACAGAGCAGCATCAGAGAGCTGTCCACTTCATTTTTCATAATAACGCCTCCGTTTGAGCCAAAACCCTGCTTGGTTTACTTTCGCTTCTGTAATTACGTTTTACAAGCTATAATCCAGGTCATTGTGCACGGGGCTGGTCTTTGCATGTGTGGGACATGTGTTCATGTTTGCCATGTCAGCCAACTGATTGCAGCAGAACAAATCTGGCTCTTTCATCTTGGTTTCCCTTTAAACTGGAGTGTAGGTGACTTTCAAAGAGGGGCTGTGGGATTGGCTGGGAACAAGTGAGGCAAGTGGCAAAGCTGGAATTTGGAAGAACAGCCTTAGATGAGGTTGGATGGTGGTTTAATAGAGCTCCAGGCTTGAGGTCCTTCTCAAAAGTAAGCCCTTTTAGGCTACACTCTCGCTGGCCCTTCCTTCCAGAGAAAACAGGGACTTAATTTGATGACGCTCTGTTCTGCTCGTGCCCTTAGAGCTTTTCTTTGCATCTCTAATTTTTAAGCTGCTGGGAAGGTTGGAGAAATTTTTGAACAGATATTTGAGCACATGTATGTGTGTATGTGTGTTTGCTGGTGTGTCATTGCACACAGAGGGAGGGTCTACACATCCTCTTTAAAGCACAATATCTATACCACTTGTCCATTGCCATCAAGTCAATTTCAACTCATAGCAACCCTATAGGCCAGAGTAGAACTGCCCCATAGGGTTTCCAAGGAGCGGCTGGTAGATTCAAACTGCCCACCTATCGGTTAGCAGCCGAGCTCTTAACCACTGGGCCACCAGAGCTCCACAGTATCTATAGGCTCTCAAATTCATATGCACCTCAAAGTCAGAAAATGACCTGGCTGCAGAACAGTACACTATTGGCAAAGCTAGGCTTTTGTTAGTGCAAAAGCCTCAGGTTTGAATCCAGGCTCTACCACTTATGTCACCTCATTTGAGCATTAGTGTCCTCAGTAAGAAGACAGGGTCATTGTAAGAATTAGAGGACTTGACCATAGAAGACACTTAATTACAGTAGGTGGTTAATCACTGCTTATTACTCCTATGATTTTTCTATATTTTAAAGAAACTAATGCGTTTTAACTTCTGTCCATCTTACAGGACATCTGTTGAATGTGCAGTGGGTGACTTGCTAACAGAAATATTTATAAATCAAGCTGTATTAAATTGTGTCTTGGAGATTAAAAAAGTATTTTCCTAAGTTTCCATTTGTTTTCTGTGTCCTTCTGCTGCTCTGAGTCATTTCACGAGGCTGGGTTCAAGACACTGAAGTGACAATCATTGGGGAGTCAGTGTTCACGGGTCTGTAAAGAGATGTGTGTCTCCTGCCAACAGCAGGTGAGTGGCAGGGCATGGAGTAACAACTGTAAACTCTCCAGTGTGAGAAAGCTGAGTAAGAAGGAAATTTATCGTTAGCCCAGAGCTTTCAGAAAATGCGGGAGAATAGTGATTCTAAAAGGGGCTGAATCTTCTTGAAGTGCTCTGGGCCCTGCCCCAAACAGGAATAATGGGCCTGTTCTGGCTTCGCCCACTGTGACAGCAAGCTCTTCCTTTGTGGGACATAAGATCCTTTACTTCTGTGTCTACTTTCTTGCTTTTTTTCCATGAGTGGAGTGTGTTCCCTTCCTTGCTTGCCTTTTGAACATGTTCTTTCTCCTCAAGGAAGCACCTGAGATCGCTCAGAGAATGGGCTGGTCCTGGTGAATCAAAGTTCAGGCCTGGTGTTGACTCCTTTGTGACAGGCCACTCCTAACTGTGTACAGGTGAGAGTACTACCTACCACAAACTATGGTTTCCCCCCAAAATCACATTTCTCTTGTGTTGCCCCACATTTTTAACTTTCCCTCATTCCCTCAAGATCCTCAAATCTAATATTTCGTTTAACCGTTATCTCCTATTATTAAAAAGGTCATACACTTGGGAGTTTTGTGCTATTAGTTATTGTTACTTTATTAACTTAGGCAGAATACATTAATAATCTCATGACTTCCATTTACACTTTACGCATACTGTAGTGGACACTGCCATGTGCTGGCCAGATTCCATACCTCTTCCCACCTCTCTACCCAGAACTGAAGCACTCAGTCCCCCAGCTGCAAGGAGTGCTCATGGCTGACATCTCTCAGCTGAGACCCCCTTCTAGGAACTGCCCTAGGCTGAGGAGAGCCATGAGACCCAAGGAAACACACTCTTCCTCAGGTTAGCTCACATCCAATGTCTGGTCACTGTGGGGGAACAAAAGCCTCAGTGAAGGGCAACTCTGAAAGGCCATCGCAGTGGCCTCCAAAGGGCCTTTGTATGACTGCATCAAGGTCCAACTTCTCTCTCTTCTCAGTCCTGCTTCCCCATCACTCACCGGTGTTGATTCCAAACAAAAAAGACTCATTCGGCTCCCCGGGGGACCCAGCCATGACATACATTATTTTCATTCACCCATCATATGGGTTTGTTCCAAAGATGAAGGGTCAAGGAGTGGAGATAAAATCATTGCCTCCAAATCACACAGGGAGGAAAGCCAGAATGGCTGGCTCCCAGATACTCCACATCTTTGCCTCCACTGAGAGAGCATTCTAAGCAGGTAGGAGTTGTCACTGAAGGGGACTGATTTGGCTTGTGGCATCCTAGGGCAAGGAGGGGGCTGTATGAGCTGTGGCAAGGCATCTCTGTTAGCATCAGAGATCTTAGAATCTGAGAAGCAGGAGGAAAGCAACAAACATGGAGGTGGGAGGGCTTGAGTGACTGACTGACTTAAAGTGTGGTCTGGCTCTGTTACCAACACATGTAAATTTCTGACACGGAAATACAGCGGAGCCTCTGAGAGACCACAAAGGAGAACTTGAGAATAAGGACTGTGTTGGTGGCCTTGTACCAGCTCTACCAAAAAGCTTCACTGAGCAAATTAATAGTTTTGATTACAAGGGAAACATATATCTACTGAGAAATAAATTATTTTTGGACTCTTTTTTAGGTTGTATTGACATGTAATTCATTTGAGCAAATATGAAGTAATTTCATTCTACGTTTAACGATCATCTGTGATGCAGGGCTTGGGAGCAAGATACAGCTTTGCCCTGGAGGACTTTGTGTTTCTTAAACTTGGCCATGCATCTCCCACTGGTGCTTGGCGGTGGTGGAGGGGGAGTTCCAGCTATTGGAAAAGCGTATCACCCTGAATTTCATTTTCATCTAAACAACCCCGTCGAGTCGATTCGGACTCATAGCGACCCTATAGGACAGAGTTGAACTGCCCCATAGAGTTTCCAAGGAGCGCCTGGGGGATTCAAACTGCCTACCCTATGGTTAGCAGCCATAGCACTTAACCACCACGCCACCAGAATTTCCATAATTTCATCTAAGGATGTTAGAAAATAACATTGTTTAATATAAAATCAAGCATAGATTTGTCCTGGCAGGAGATACACATTTTTTTGTCCATTTGAAGGACAAAGCAGAAGATGTCAAAAGAAATGTAACCCTGGTTTTCTGGAGGAGTTGGGTTATGAGAAGTTCTCCTGAAGAGACAGGGAGTTCACACCTATGTGTCAGGAGGGGTGCTGAGGGGGAAGCTTTCAAGCTCCGCTGCAAACAGAGCCAGTTAGAAGCCCGCCTTAAGCAAGGTGTGGGAGCTCTCGCTGGGGCCCTTAGGCAGCCAGGATCACAGAGCAGGAAGGAGTTGGCATCTTGGACCTTAAGAATGGGTGGATTTGCCCAGAGGGCAAAGAGGGGCAGAAAGGGCCTCGCTAGGAAAGAAAAGATGGCAAGCAAAGGTAAAGACTTGAAAGGCAGAGTTGAAGAGTAAGTTGCTTGGCTGGGGAGGAAAGCAGGCACAGTGAGGGAAGCAGGAAAGAGGGTGGAGGTCCCGCTTGGAAAGCCTGAAAAGTCAGGACACCACCTGAACTGCAGGGACACGGAAGGGGGAGACTGATGAGCCCAGGCCCCAGCCCCAGGGACAGAGCATCAGCTTCAGAACACAGACTGTGCAGTCATCTAGCCTCTAAGCTCCTGTCTTTCCGTCTGGAAAATGCGGCCACAATACAACTCACTTTGTGAGGATGTCAGGAGGATTAAATAAGATCAGGAAGATAAGATACTTAGCACCAATGCTCAATGAATGATTGTTGTTACATAATTATTTAACTACATATAATTATAATCATTTACAACAATTTTAATGTACTAAAATGTAATAAACACTGTAATAATCATTATGGTTCTGAAGACTAATTAGCGAAGTGGTGAGAAAATGAGAGGAGCTATGGCCTGGGACTGCCAAGGGGGGAAGGAGGCCTGGCTAGGCACTCTGCTAATTGTGAGACAACCACAGCAAAACGTCTGCAAGCCACAGCCTGCTGGCCTCCTATACACTTACCCCTAGGGAACAACAGACCTCACAGCCTGCTGGCCTCCTATGCATTTACCCCTAGGGAACAACAGACCCTCCTTTTTAAACTCTCTCCTGAGTTGACTAGTACTTTCACAATGTCCTGCCTCTTCATTCCTCTCCCTGCCTGCACTCCAGTACACTCAGTATTGGGGGCAGCACTGCAAAGAAAACCTCAGGGGCCCAGGGCCAAAGAGGGAAACACAGACAGAAGGCCACCCATCCAGAAGTCCCTGGCGGTGGGTGAGAAGAGGACGTATTGGCTTCAGGTAGCTTTGACTTTCAAGGGCACCACCTCCTGCTCCCCTGTTATCTGCCTTCATGGTCCCCGCCCAGCTGTTGGTGACTGGGGCCCCCCAGAGCCTGGGCTGGTGCAGTGTTCAGGCTGCTTGCATGACTAGGTCTACGGCCCCACATTTATCCCTCAGAGTGCAGGGCTCCGTCCACAGCACTGCTGCAGAGACCTAGCCTGCTTACTGCAGACGGCCCCTCCCCTCTTCTGTCCTCCTCCCCACTCAGACTGGTCTTCTAAAAGAGGACCAGGCTCTTTTTTCCCTCCTCAGTTCCTCACCTGCATTCTCCACTGGCTGCCCTTGCTGGAGTCCATGTTGCCAATCAGTGGCTGGATCAAAGTCTGCGTGAAGTGAGTTCAGTCTTCAGTTCTTGTCTCTTCTCCTCCTTGCCCTGTAGGATGGGGATCCCCTGGCTGTCCTGAATCTTGCCCTTTCTCTTTCTCTTCCTTCACTCGTGCTTTCTTTTGCTTCCTACATCTAAGTGTAATCTTTCTCAAAGTCTCCTTCTTTCCTGAGGAACTCTGCCGTGCCCACCACTTCAAGCAGTGCGCACTACGACCCCATTTTCACTCCCCACTGCCACCTTCTTCCAGAGCCTGACTCTGGCTCTAGCTCGTCATTCTTACTGCCCCAAGGTTAACCCACTCTTCCTTTCAACACCAGCACCCCCAAGACCTGTCTGCTGTGTGTGTGTGTGTTTAACCCTTAAACTCTTAAAGAGGCTTGCTCCAAATGGACTTTACATAATAAAACTTAGGTTTGCTAACATTTTATATTTATTAGCTCGGCGTGTTTTTGTTAAGCTGTAAGATTCGAGAGAAAAAGAATTTATTGACTTTTTTTTTTTTTAAGCAGTAACTCCCCACTTCCTTCAGTCCCTGGTAACCACTAGTCTACTTTGGTCTCTATGTATCTTCCCACTCTGAATATTCCACATAAGTAGGGTTATACAGTTTTTGTTCTTTTGTGTTGACTTATTTTTACTCAGCAAAGTGTTTTCAAGGTTTCTTCATGTGGTGGTGTGTATCAGACCTTCATTTCTCTTTATGAGTGAATAATACTTCATCGTGTATATGTACCACATTTTTTTTATCCATTCCTGTCCATGGCATTTTTGCTGGCACTATGTAATAATCCCCCATCCTCCCCCTCCTATTGGAGCCACCATCCTTCCAGCTCACAGCAAGCTTTGCTAGATGCTTTGACTTATCTGCTGGCTGGGCTTCCAGTGTCTTCTCCCCTTCCATTCATCCCTAACCTTTGCAATGATAACCATCCATTAGATGGGCATTTCCACCTTGATTTAACCATCTTGATGTCTCTGCAGGCTCTGCCACACCTCCATCTCTCCCCGAATCAATGAACTGGACCTGTTTCCAGACTTCTGGCCCTCAGCACGTGCCCCCCGCCCCCAAATAGTTTATAAATCTGTCTCTCGGGAGACTGCTTGCTCCTGTGAGGTGGGTGCTGAGTCATACTGCTCCTGGCAACCTCAGCACCTGGCTCAGAGCCCACATGACTAGGCACACAGGAAAAGCTTAATGAATAAACAGCTCTGATTGGTTCAGTATTGACTCAAAACCCTTCAATGGCATATCATTGCCTGTGGAGTGGAGGCAGGCCCCTAACCTGGCAGTTGGAGGTTTCTGCATGCTGACTCCACATGCTGTCTGACTCCTCCACTCCAGGTAGGCTGTGCTCTCTCCACTGCTGCCCAAACCATCCCGAGACTTCTCTCCTCAGTCAACACCTGTTGAACCAAGACCCAGCTCAATGGCTTCCCCTCCCATGACACATTTTGTACATTTTTCCCTCCTCTAAATCATGAGCCCCCCACCCCAATTCGTTAAAAAAAAAAAAAAAAAACACTGCCATCGAGTTAATCCTAACCCATAAGGGCATAAATGCTTTCTGCATGGTTTACTCTTTTTTACATCCGTGTTGTGTTTGCCTCCTGTTTTACCCACTGGTACACAGGTCCTTTCTTCCCTGAGGGACCTATACACATTTCAGACCATGGATCATTTTTTACATTTGATTTTATTTTTTGTGAATAGGTAATACGCTCACATGATTCAAATGCACAAAAGCTATAAATAGGTCCACCCTGAGAAGCTGTGCTCTGACCCATGTTTTGCACTATTCCCTCCCTGGACAATACCAAAAAAAAAAAAAAAAAAACCAACGATGACAACAACAAACGAACAAAACAGAAGCCTTTCAGTCGATTTCAGTGTGTGGCGATGCCATGTGTTTCAGAAGCAGATAGCCTTTCTTTCGAGGTGCCTCTGGGTGGGTTCCAATCACCAACCTTCCTATTAGCAGTTCAGTGGTGCTTAGCCATCTGCACCACCCAGGGACAGGGAACCACTTTTATTGGTTTCTTGTGTTTCTTTTTACACAAATGAATGCAAAAAAAACCACATGGTCTTCTTTCCCTTTTCTTACACAGAAGGCAGCAGCCAGGCTCCGCGTGTGCACATTGCTGGTTTCACTTATCCTGGAGCCCTTTCTACTGGCAAGCAGAGAGCCTGCATTCTGTTGCTAATAGCTGCATCATGTTCCATTGCCTGAGGTGCCAAAGTGTATAGGTTGGAATAGTGTTCAATCTTTTGCTATGACCCGCACTGCTACCGCAATGGATAATGCTGCAAATGCCTCACTTTGTAGACGTGCAGGACACACCTGGGAAATAAATTCCACAGATGGGATTGCTGCACCACAAGGTATATATATATTTGTAGTTTTGATAAATATTACCAATATGACAAATATTGGGCCTCTACAATGTTGTACTGTTTTGCACGCCCAACAGCAGTTTTTTTCCAGCCAGCCTGAGAGGGGATAGCTGGGATGGGATTGCAGTTAAATTTTTCATTTCTCTTCTTATGAATGAGATGGAACAGTTTTTCACACGTTTAAGGCCTTTAGTAATGAGAATTGCCTTTGCTCATTTTGCTCCTTTTACTGTAGGATTGTTGACCCTTCTCAGTTTCTAAGAAATCTTTATCTGTAATATCATATGCAAATATCTTTTCCTGGTTTCTCACTTGCCTTTGACTTTGCTCACGGTGACTCTGAGAAGTCATATTTATCTGTCTTTTAGCTTATGATCTCTGGATTCCACATCATAGTTAGAAAGGCTTTCCTCCCTCCAGTGATCTGAGGAGTTCTCCCATGTCTCCATCTAGTACTTTCAAGGCTTCATTGTTGACATTGAATTTGTGACCCAATAGAGTTGAAAAAAAAAAAAAATTTTTTTTTTTTTTTTTAGAGTTAACCTGGAAACCCTGTTGGCTTAGTGGTTAAGAGCTACAGCTGCTAACCAAAAGGTCAGTAGTTCGAATCCACCAGGCACTCCATGGAAACCCAATTGGGCAATTCTACTCTGTCCTATAGGGCTGTTATGAGTTGGAATCTAGTCAAAAGGAATGGGTTTGGTTATTGGCTTTGGTTTACAGTTAACCCGGAAACCCTGGTGGCGTAGTGGTTAAGTGCTACTGCTGCTAATCAAAAGGTCGGCAGTTTGAATCCACCAGGCTCTCCCTGGAAACTCTATGGGGCAATTCTACCCTGTCCTATAGGACCGCTATGAGTCAGGATCTACTCGACCATGGCTGGCAGGGGCATTGGTCCACCTTTCTCCAGAGGCCACAGGTAGAGGACTCACTCGTAGAACCATAGCTCTGAGCTGAAAACAGCCACGATTCCTAGATTGGCCATTACCAAAACATCCCCACCTGCTCCTTCAGTCTCCAGTCCTGTGGTCCTGTCACCCCAGGCCACCCCTCCTTTTGTGTACGTGTCTGCCCAGTGTTTCTAAATGCTCCTGACCATGCTATCCTCCAACCTAAAACCTGCAGTGGTCCCCACCCCTGTACCCTGCAGTGCCTAAAGTCAGACGCTTTTGCCCACTTCCACAGACGGCCCAGGTCAGTGTCACCAAAGAAAGAGAGAAGTTCCTGTCTCAGTTCTGACCAGTCAGGTCATTCTGCCCATGTCCTTCCCTTCCCTGTATTACTAGACTTCCTAGGGAGGTAGGAGAATAAAGTGGTTAAAACTAGCAATAGCAACGATATCATTTATTATTTAGTCTTATGTGCCGGGCACTGCTCCAAGCAGTTTACATGTATACAAAGCATTTAGCACAGTGTCTACATTACATGCATTCAAAAAAAGTAATATTATTATTTACACTTCTAGAGTCATCTTGCCTTCCATCCTTATGTGAGTCCTCTATTTCTGATACTCATCTATGAGTCCTTACATGATGCAAATGATTAACATGCTCAGCTGCCAACTGAAAGGCTGGAGGTTCGAGTTCACCCAGAGGCACCTTAGAAGAAAGGCCTGGTGACCTACTTCCAAAAACTCAACCGTTGAAAACCTAGCAGCACAGCTCTACTCTGATGCTCACGGGGTCACCACGAGTCCGAGTCAGCTAGCAGCACAGTTCTACTCTGATGCGCATGGGGTCGCCACGAGTCAGAGTCCGCTAGCAGCACAGCTCTACTCTGATGCGCATGGGGTCACCACGAGTCCGAGTCCGCTAGCAGCACAGCTCTACTCTGATGCGCACGGGGTCGCCACGAGTCAGAGTCAGCTCAACAGTGACCAATTATCAGCTATACCTGGAACACGTTAGAGCTCAAAAATGGTCTTCAGGGCTTTCTGACGCTCTCCTCAACAGCTACATGGCCCTAATGAAATCCTGTCCATTAGTCAGTAACATACGAATCCAATGATCAATCTGGACTGCACCAAAAGAGAATGCCAGACCTCATGTGCCCCTGTGTGATGCACTAGGAAGCCCCAAACCCAAAGATTGAAAATGAATCGATCAAAACTCTAGATCTAATCATCAGCTTCCAGGAATTAAAAGTAAAGGAAGTTATTAAATGATCTCATTGGAATGCAATAAGTCAAATTCAGATTTGGGAAATTCTACAGGACAAATAGCCCAATTTTTTCAATAAATAAAATGTCAACAAAAAAGGGAATATAATATATAAAAATAAAATTAAGTAAATAAAAGAGACCTAAGGGATATATTAACCAATGCAAATGTTGCCTTGTTTGAATTCTGATTCAAACAAATCAACTTCAAAAGTCGTTACTGAACAATCAGGGAAATGTGAACACTGACCAGATATTAGAAGATATTAAGAAATTATTGTATAATGGTATAATTTTTGCTTTTTAAAGATCCCCATCCCTTAGCAACATATACTGAAGTATTCCCTGATGAAATGGCATCTGGGATTGGCTTTAACATAATCCAGCAAATGTACAAAATGTATTGTGGCGCATTTCGTACCCATGCCCACTAAGTCAGAAGCCGTTCAGGGTCTGGAAGCAGGTCCAGGGTCCTTCCACTGGGCCTTGAATGAAGAGTTGCCAGGAGGCACCTGGTGAATTTTCCGACCGCAGAGTCACATTGAAGCAGGAGCATAGCCTGGTCTCCAAGTGATCCTCAGTGTGAGGGGCCCCTCTAGGCAAGCTGGGTCATCACGGGAATCCGACAAGATGAGGGTAGTTTGGTAAAAGCTGGCATTCTTAGTTTTTCATTGTAGACGTTACCATTACCAGTTTTTTCAAACCTGTCCTCAACCTCTAACTCCTTCCCTCAACAGGAGCCTGTGAAATGGATGTATGAAAAGTTTCATCACTGGGACGCCAGGCCCGGTGAAGTGTACTCACGTAGCCAAAAATCCACTGCCGTCAAGTTGATTCCGACTGATAGTTACCCTCTAGGACAGAGTAGAACTGTGCCATAGAGTTTCCCAGGAGCATAGCCAGCTTAAAATGATTCTGAAGACTTGTATTGTTTTGTTCCCAAACATGGTTGACCTTAATGACTCTCCAAAGGGAGGCCAGAGTAAATTGTTCTGTTTCTCTTCCAAAATGCCAACTTCCTGTTTGCCTACAGTGTAAAAAAAAAAAAAAAAAAAAAGAGACCTGCAATTCCTGCTCACTTGCAGTATATAGATCTAAATTTTAAGAGCAAGTCTCTATGTCTATCTAATATGATCAGCATGGAGGACAGTAAAAATATTGCCCATCAGTGTTCCCTCCATGATATTCACAGAGAGGACTTTTTTAGAACCGCCCCCCACCCGTTCAATTGGCCTGTTTTCTCTTCAAATGGAGAACTGTATAACCCAACATGTTTTCCCCAAATTTGGAAGGTTGAACTACATTAATTATAAGGATATCATTGCTGGAGTATTTACTTCATCATCTTTTTGTGACCTTATTTTATTTTTATTATGTTGACCTTATTGATGCTGTTGTTGTTGTTAGGTAACATGGGATCAGTTCCAACTCAGAGAGACCCTATGCACAACGGGATGAAACACTGCCCAGTCCTGTGCCATCCTCAAAATCATTGCTATGTTTGAGCCCATTGTTGCAGCCACTGTGTCAATGCATCTCATTGAGGGTCTTCCTCTTTTTCGCTGATCCTCTGCTCTAGCAAGCATAATGTCCTTCTCCAGGACATCCCTCCTGATGACATGTCCAAAGTACATGAGATGAAGTCTCAGCCATCCTTGCTTCTAAGGAGCATTCTAGTTGTACTTCTTCCAAGGCACATTTTTTCATTCTTCTGGCAGTCCATGGTATATTCAGTATTCTTCACCACCACCATAATTCAAAGACATCAATTCTTCTTTGGTCTTCTTTATTCATTGTCCAGCTTTCACATGCATATGAAGTGATTGAAAATATCATGGCTTGGGTCAGGCACACCTTAGTCCTCAAAGTGATATCTTTGCTTTTTAACTCTTTAAAGAGGTCTTTTGCAGCAGATTTGCCCAGTGCAATACATTGTTTGATTTCCTGACTGCTGCTTCCAAGGGTGTTAATTGTTGATCCAAGTAAAATGAAATCCTTGGCAACTTTAATCTTTTCTCCATTTATTATGATGTTGCTTATTGGCCCAGTTGTGAGGACTTTCATTTTCTTTATGTTAATTTATAATCCATACTGAAGGCTGTAGTCTTTGATCTTCATCAGTAGTAAGTGCTTCAAGACCTCTTCACTTTCAGCAAGAAAATTTGTATCATCTGCATGTCACAGGTTGTTAATGAGTCTTCCTCCAATCCTGATGCCACTTTCTTCTTTGCATAGTCCAGCTTCTCTGATTATAGAGTCTTACCCATTGTTGTTTTGGGGTGCCTTTGAGTCAATTCTGACTCACAGTGATCCCCGTGTGACAGAGTAGTACTGCCCACTGTTGTTTTCTTGGCTGTAATCTTTTGGAAGCAGCTCCCTAGATCTTTCTCCTGCAGAGTGTCTGGGTGGGTTCGCACCACCAGCCTTTCAATTAGCAGCCAAGTGCTTAACTGTTTGTGCCACAAGGGCTCCTTGTTTTATTGATAAGCTGATAAAATAAAACAGATACTTAGTAGCTTCACTGCATTATACTGATAATTAAGGTCATGAAAGCAGAATTAAAACTCCAAATTTCAGAAAAGTTGAAAAGTCAATCTGTTTCAGTAAATAAAAAAGCAAATAATGAAGAGAAGCTGCTTTTAATTTTTAAAAACTGCCCGGAGGAAACATTCCTTCTAAACAAAGAAATAGAAGCTGATAGAATCAACTGCCTCGGAACTTCAGAGGCGAGGATCTCTTTATAACCAAGCGATAGTCCCTGAAAGAGAGGAGGTACAGACACAGAGCAATAACCAACAAAGGGGACTAAGGGCACGAAGCAGTTGCTTCCAAAGAAAACAAGCCGTCTATCGATAAAACATCCTTTGCCTGACTAGACTTTTGGGGATGTATACCAACTGAGGAGCCCTGCCGGCACAGTGGGTAAGAGCCCCAGCGAGCTACAGCTGCTAAACAAAAGGTTGGCCCACCAGCTGCTCCTGGGAAACACTATGGGGCAGTTCTACTCTGTCCTACAGGGTCACTATGAGTTAGAATTGACTTGTCGGCGATGTTTTGTTTTGTTTTGTTTTATATACCAACTGAAGTGGGAAACAAATGCCAACGTGGATGTTTAATCATCACATCACAAGGACCACAGGGCAGCTGATGAGCAAACCTCAAGGTCAGGGCTTGCCCAGCTGCTGATGGAATCATGGCAGCGGTTGCACTCTGTGTCAAATGATGTACTCTGTTACCATATTGCCACAAACCAAAATGCCCCTCCTTCACTTGATAATAGGAGCTGAGACACGCTGAGCACCTACTATGTGCTGAGCATCGTTTTAAGCATTTGCACATATTGTTTTACTTGATTTTCACAACAGCCCTTGGTGGTTAACTAATATTGCTTTATTCCAAATTGAGGCACACAGAAGACAACTTGTCCCAGACACAGTAACCAGTAAGTGGCTGAACCAGGATTTGAAACAGATCCCGGAGTGGCACAAACTGTTAAGCACTCGACTACTACCTGAAAGGTTGATGATTCAAACTCGCCCAGCAGTACCTTGGAAGAAAGTCCTGGAGATCTTTTTCCAAAATGTCACAGCCTTGAAAACTCTATGGAGCAGTTCTACTCTAACACACATGCGGTTGCCATGATTTGGAATCAACTGGATGCCAACAAACAACAACAGACACTCTGTTTTCAGTTCAGGAACTTTCAACACTCCTCTAGGTATACACAGCCCACTCAGAAATTCACGGAACTGATCTTCTAACCAGTGGGCTATCTAGGTGCTGAGTCTATTTTAAAAATATTTGGTAAAGGAGAGTCTTGAAGGTGATCCATAAAGTGAAAACCTGGGATAACTTTAAGATTTCAATTATCAGTCCATTACTTCTTTACTCAAGAATCCAGGTCCATGGATGGGCTGCGGGGCCACAGGCCCCCTAAAATTCATTGTGAAATCATGCCTCTGTGTATTTTCCGGGGAATTTCCTTTGCTTTCATCAGATTCTCAAAGATTTAATTTAAAAAAATCTAAAATCATTGCTCTTTGTTAGTCAAACTTGTGAATAAATAAAAGTTTGTTGTGAAATAGGCTACTTAGTGCAAATAAAAAGTCCTTTAATTTGGCACAATAAGTTTTACTCTGTTTACTACTGAGAGTCAGCTTACTATTTTAGAAAACACATTTGGAACTGAAAATCTTTGAATAGCTGTGTGTCCCCAGGGATGCCATGTATTTCCCGTAGCCTCGGCTGGCTCACCTGTAAAAGGAACAGAACAAGATTTGCCTTGTCCGGTAAAAGTGATGGTTCAGTTGTGGGTTTAAAAAATGTAAGATTGTCATGTGAAAGCACCTTAACCCTAGAAAGTGTCCACAGAGCTGACACGTTTTCCTAAGACTTGGAGAGTGGTCTGAAGTGGTGGTCTTGCACCTGACAGCTCTTTCACTTCCAAGAAAGGTGGACACCAGCACTGAAGGCAAGGCAGGCCCTTGTCCTTTCTGATGCTGGAAGTTGGAAAATAGTGCTGCTTTCTCAGGTTGCAAGGATTCTGGACTCCGGAGCAACCCAAGTGCCATGATTTACTGCAACACGGAGAAAACAACCTCACTGCTAACTGAGGGCATGGCTGTTAAAGGTTCTGGAGTCTCCTTTTTGTCTTTCTGTAGTCCATTTGCTTGGCTGCAGCTCTGTGTCAGGTTATGATTCACGCCGACCTTGTAGGAAATTTTTAACCAACTGTCGCTGCTGCTAGCAAACTCGGGCTTCCTTAGGGACAACCTCAGCCCCTCCAGATCAACTGTCTGCTTACTTTAATTTTGATGCGCCTAAACGCCAGTGATGACTTCAAAGCCTTAGTGTGAAGAATTCCCTCTTAGGCCCATAGTGCTCTTTGGGGACCTCAATTTGAAATAATTTATATGCTTTGGACTGGTGGGTTTGTATTGCCCTTCCTAATGACTGTTTCTGTTTAATTTTCAGATGCTTAATTACAGTGGAACACTTCAGCACCATTAAATTAAAACAAGCTACTAGCTCGTTCTTGATTGTGGCCGGGAAAGCTTCCAAATGACATTTACAGCAATATCAGATATTTAATTCATACCACACATTTTGCCAACATCAGAACAAAGTGGGAAAACGTCTTCCACAAACCCTCTTTTGAGCTAGAAACACTTCCACAGGGAGAGTGTTTGGGCAGCCAGTCTCATCTGCTAATGAGTTTCTAGTGTTTCGCAGTGCCCAAAGTCTCTTTCTCAGGGTATAATGATTTTCCAATTTGGTTTTCATAAGGGCTGCTTCTATTACATTTTGTGAAAACTAATGAAATTACATATTTCTTGTAATCATGGTCTTATTTGCACTG
Organism: Elephas maximus indicus; assembly: GCF_024166365.1. Taxonomy (NCBI): domain Eukaryota; kingdom Metazoa; phylum Chordata; class Mammalia; order Proboscidea; family Elephantidae; genus Elephas; species Elephas maximus. The sequence goes on along the minus strand of NC_064843.1, from coordinate 63,504,700 downwards.
TCATGTGACTGAGACTATTATTTGGACTTGGCAGATGGGCAGATGTGCCATTAATCCATCGTTTTTTGGTGTAGAAAGCAAGCTTTCTGGGTGCCAAGAAGCCCTGCAACACAGGTATGTATGTTTGACGGAGTAAAAGGCAGCAGCAGGGCCCTGTAAGATTCTTTGGAAATGGATGTTAAGAGTTAGTTTGTGTCTTTACTACTTCAGTCATATGGGTATTGTTTGCATCTGACAGTTTTTCTTTTAAGATTAATGTGCTTATGAAAACCTTGTGCGCTCCTCTATGAGGCAAGCCTGAAATCCATCAGCGTTACCATCGGAATGACACAACGCTGGGAGAGCAAACCAAACGACAAACAGAATCTGGTTTTCAGAGGCCAGTGTGTGTTGAAAAGAAATGATCTGAAGCCAAATTTGGCCGCCTTCCAGAAATTCCTCCTCCCGCATGGTTGGCCCAGCCCACAAAAGTGTGGGGGATGCGGGTGCGAAGCACGTGGAAGTGGCGACAGCACTGCCGGAGGAGAGGAGTCAGAGAGGAAGCGGGAGTAATTGAAAAACTCAGTCTTTAGAGCAAACAATAGTCATACGTAAAATCAAGTCCCGGAAAAAAGAAAACTTTATGAAAAATAGGGCTTTTTCTGGATCATTAGAGAAATTTTTTTTTTTTTTTTTTTTAAACATCACCATGTTACTTGCGATTGGTGATGTCCGGCTGAAATACATGTTGGGAAAGCTCGCTGTCTGGTTGGATATGAGAAGACTAGAAATGCGGTGGGAGGGAGGCGATGGCCCAGGCAAGGAGAATGGCAGTGGGCCTCGTCTGCTCTGACTTGGGAGAAGAGGATGGCACAGGTCCTGGTCTCCTACCTGGTGCTGCCTTTAACAACTTCAGACATACATACCTGTGCTGCAGGGTTTCATGGCACCCAAAAAGCTTACTTTCCACACCAAAAAGCGGTGGATTAGCAGCACATCTGCTCCTCTGCCAAGTCCAAATAATAGTCCATGTCCAGCTTGGGGAGCCAGTCAGGGTGGTTTCCATGGAAGCAGGAGATGTGTCAGGCACTTCCAGGGTCAAGAGAGCAATCACATAAAGATGGAAAATGGATGTCAGTCATGGCCAACGGAGCCACAGGGACCCCTGAGGCCCCCACCCAGCATCAGAACTGACAGCTGACGAAACTGCAAAGGTCAGAGAGAGTTTTCACCCACCCACCCCTGTCGTGCTGGCTACCATCTTTCCTGACTTCAGACAGTTTGAATCTGCTCAGCTCGGCCAGATCCTACTTTCTCGGCTCAAAAAGTGGGTGGCCAGAAATTGAAGAGAACACTCCAGCATTTCCTCAGTGTGCAGCCTTTCTGAATCCCAAATCACTTCCAAATGCAGCCGTCCTGGGGAGTGCCAAGAGACTGCGGGCACACGCAGCAACAACACACTCAAGAGGTGATGAAGGGGTGGATCCTAGGTGGGAGGTACCAGCAGAACCATCCAAGAGGCTGTCACTGCTAGGGGAATGAGGAAACTACGGTGACAGGGAGAGGCTGCGTTCACACCATCTCAGCCCAGGCCAGGACTTCTGGGCAGAGACAACGTCAAAGGAGTGTTGGCTGGCATTTGACTTGGGAGAAGTTGTGGAAGGCCAAGGATCTGGAAGAGCCAGGAGCTCCAAGATGGAGGAAGGTGTAAAAGGCCCAGTGAGTGATCGGGGGCACCCATCACCAGCCGCCTGGGATCCACTGCTCCTGTGTATCTTTGCAGCTGGGAAGCCCCTTCTCAGCTCCAGGCCCTAAAGAAGGATGTGTGTGTGTGTGCGCGCATGTGTGGTGTGTGTGCGTGTGGGTTTGGTGTGTCGTGTATTATGTCGTATGTGCGTGTGTGTGTGATATGTATGTGGTGTGTGGTATGTGTGCGTGTGTGGGGTGTGTGTGTGTGGTGTGTGGTATGTGTGCATCTGTGGTGTGTGTGTGGTGTGTATGATATGTGTGATATGTGTGGGTGTGTGTGCGTATGTATGTATTTTTGGTGTGTGTTATGTGTGTGTCATGGATTGAATTGTGTCCCCCCAAAATGTCTGTCAACTTGGCTAGGTCCTGATTCCCAGTGTTGTGTGATTGTCTACCACTTTGTCATCTGATGTGACTTCCCTGTGTGTTGTAAATCCTGTCACTATGATGTAGTGAGATGGATTATCGCCATTATATTGATGAGATCTACTAGATTAGATAGTGCCTTAAGCCAAAGTCTTTTCAGATAGAAAAGAGAAGTGAGCAGAGAGACAGAGGGACCTCATACCACCAAAAAAACAGCACAGGGAGCAGGGTGTGTCCTTTGGACCTGAGGTTCCTGCACAGAGAAGCTCCTAGTCCAGGAGAAGAGTAATGACAGGTCCTTCCTCCAGAGCCAACAAAGAAAGTCTCCCCATGGGGCTGACACCCTGAATTTGGACTTGTGGCCTACTAGACTGTGAGGGAATAAGCTTCTCTTTGTTAAAGCCACCCACTTGTGGTATTCCTGTTATAGCAGCACTAGGTGACCGAGACAGTGTGCATGGGGTATGTGTGTGTTGTGTGTGCACATGCAGTGTGTGTGTTTAAGTGTGATGTGTGGTGTGCATGTGTGCATGTCATGTATGTGGTGTGTGTGTGGTGTTTGTGTATATGTAGTGTGTACATGTGTGTGGGGTGTGTGAATGTGGAGCACATGCATGTGTATGTGGTGTGTATGATACGGTATGTGTGTGGGTGGTATGTGGTGTATATGTGTTTGTGGTGTGTGTGGTGTGTGTGTGTTGTGTGAGGTAGCGTGGTGTATGTGTTGTGTATAATGTAGTGTGTGTGATGAGATTGTGTGTGGTGTGTGGTGTATGTATGTGTGGTGTAGTGTGTGTGCATGTGTGTGGTGCGTGCAGGTTTGTTGGGTGTTGTGTGTGGTGTGATGTGTGTGATATATGTTTGGTGTTTGGTATTTGCTGTGTGTCGTGTGGTGTGTGTGTGGTATATGTGTATATGTGTGTGTGGTGTGTGTGGTGCAGTGTGTGTATAAAGGTGGTGTGTGTGCATGTGTGTGGCTTGTGGTGCATGTGATGTGGTGTGTGTGTAGTTTGTATGTATTGTGTGTGTGGTATATGTCTGTGTGTGTGGTGTGTGTTTGTGTGATGTGTGTGGTGTATTATGAGTGTATGTGTGTGCATGTGTGTGTTGTGTGATGTGGTATGTGTGTGGTTTGTATGTATTGTGTGTGGCATATGTCTATGTGTGTGTGGTGTGTGTGTGTGATGTGGTGTGTATGATATAATGTGCATTTGTGTGTGCATGTGTGTGGTGTGTGATGCGTGTGATGTGATGTGTGTGTGAGGTATATATCTATGCATGTGTCTGTGTGACGTAATGTGTAATGTATGTATGTGTGTGCCGTGTGTGCATGTGATATGGTGTGTGATGTAGAGTGTGTGTGTGTGTGTGTGTGTGTGTGTGTGTGTGTGTGGAGTTCCCCAGTAAAGATTTCTAGACAGGCTGCATGTTCACCTTTGCAGCTTTAAGGACGACAGAGAAGCCTGATATCTGAAGGCAGCTGTAAAGCAAGAGCTTCTGCAGAGCTCTGGCCTCCACTTTCCACCTCCCTGTGGTCTCACCTAGAGGACAGATGAGGGGCACCCTGTGTGCATTCGGTGGGCAGGCTGCTCATGTGTCCCCAGGGCTTTGAAAACAGAAATCACTACAACATGGAAAAACGGCTCCACCCTCACTTCCTGTGAATCTCTGTGCCCAGGCTGAGGCATATCCCTCCAGCTGTCCCATAGAGGTGGCCTCTTCAAAGCCAGCCCTGCAGTCAGGAACTGGAGGAAGCCTCTGTCCAGCTCGTTCTAGGCCAGCCGCAAGCACTGTGGGTGGGAGGTGGCCTGGGGAGGGATAGAGTGTCCCAGTCTCACCCCTGTCACTCACTACCAATGTCCCTGGGTGCTTTCAACAATCCCGTGCCTACAACCCTCATTTGCAGGATGGAAATAACAGCGATGAACGCATAAAGCACCGACAGTGGCTTTGAGGACCTTACAGATTCTTGGGTTCTATAATAACCTTCAAAGTCCTGGTCTATTGACAGAAAGCAGGTTTTTCTAAGAGTGAAATTCACATTGTTAAAAAGTAAGTGGAACATATTTAAAAGGTTTGAGTGTATTTTCTTATGCTAATGTGGGCATATCTACTCCATTTTTGTATCCTAACACTCTTGAGAATTCCATTTCTTTAATTTTCGATAAATAAATCTTGTTTCTTTTTTCCTCCCCCTAATCAGCCCATTCTTCTATTGTGCTGTAAAAAAAAGCCCAGAAAAAAAACCCAAGCCAAACCTGTTGCCGTCAAGTTGGTTAGACTCATAGTAATCCCATAAAACCAAAACCAAATCCATTGCCACATAGTCGATTCTGACTCACAGCGACCCTATAAGACAGAGTAGAACTGCCCATACGGTTTCCAAGGAGTGGTTGGTGGATTCAAACCACTGACCTTTTGGTTAGCAACTGTAGCAGTTAACCACTGTGCCACCAGAGAAAAAGCCCAGAGGGGACATTAATCTGGACAGGTCAAAAGAGTGAACCACATCATTTCTGTTTTCCCTATTAAGTGGTGCTTTTTGGAAATATTTGCAATCCCTGGGAAGGGATTACACATTCCATTCTCAAGGCATTAGAAGCACCACTAAACCACTTAACACACATGGGATGGAGCTGGCAGTAATGGAAACTCTGTAGAGGATAAATTGGTACATCCTTTGAGAGCAGTCAGACAACGTGTTGAAAGAGTTTTAAAATGTGCACCCCATTTGACCCAGGAAGTTCTCTTCCAAGGAATTTATCCCCTGAAAATAATTACAGATGATTACTAGGTTAGCAGCAAGAAAGGCCTGGCAATCTACTTCTAAAAATCAGTCAATTCTACTTCAGGAAAAGAAGTTGAATAAGGTGCAATATAGGGGAATGTCTATGTGAGTAAATAAAATGGTGTTCTTGCTATATAAATAAAAATGTTTAGCACAACTGGATAATGCAGGGAAATCTAGTATGGCAACACTGAATTTAACTACAACAGGGACACTGGGGCCAAACTCCCTGGGCTCAAATCTTGCTCTGACACCTGCTACATGTGTGACCCTGGGAAATCGGTTAACCTCTCTGTACCTCTGTTTTCTCATCTGTAAAATGGGGATTAAAATAGATCCACCTCCAATGGGCACCGTTAGGTGCCGTCGTTGACACCAACTCATAGCAATGCCATGCAACAGAGTAGAACTGCCCCCTATGGTTTTCTAGGCTGAAATCTTCACAGGAACAAATCACCAGGTCTTTTCTCTCATGCAGAGCTGCTAGGTGGGTTTGAACTGCCACCCTTTCAGTTATCAGCTGCACACTTAACCATTACACTACCAACCAAACCAAAAAATCGTTGCCATCAAGCTGATTCTGACTCATAGCTAACCTACAGGACAGAGTAGAACCGTCCCATAGGATTTCCAAGGAGCTGCTGGTGGATTTGAACTGCCGACCTTTTGGTTAGCAGTTGTAGCTCTTAACCACTGTGCCACCAGGGCTCGATTACACCACTACCAAAAACCAAAACCCAGTGCCATCGAGTTGATTCCGACTCATAGCGACCCTATAAGACAGGAGTTCCCAAGGAGCGCCTGGCGGATTTAAACTGCCAACCCTTTGGTTAGTAGCTGTAGCACTTAACGACTAGGCCACCAGGGTTTCCAAATTACACCACTAGAGATCCTTAATTTAGGACTTAGTTATTTTGTTGTTAGTTGTTAGGTGCTATTGAGCTGGTTCCAACTCATAATGACCCTACGTATAACAGAACGAAATGCCTGGTCCTGCACCATCTTCACAACTGTTGTTGTGTTGGAGCCCATTGTTGCAATCACTGTGTCAATTCATCTCGTTGAAGCTCTTCCTCTTTTTCAGTGACTGTCTACCCTACCAAGCGTGACATCCTTCTCCAGAGACTGATCCCTCCTGATAACATGTCCAAAGTATGTGAGACTAAGTCTTGCCATCTTTACTTCTAAGGAGCATTCTGGCTGTACTTCTTCCAAGACAGATTTGTTTGTTCTTCAGGAAGTCCATGGTATACTCAATAGTCTTTGCCAACACCATAATTCAAATGCATCAGTTCTTCTTTGGTCTTCCTTATTCATTGTCCACCTTTCTTATGCATATGAGGCAAATGAAAATACCCTGGCTGGGGCCAGGTGTACCTTAGCCCTCAAGATGACATCTTTGCTTTCTAACAGTTTAAACAGGTCTTTTGCAGCAGATCTGCCCAATGCAATTACTTTGTTTGATTTCTTGACTGCTGTTCTGTGGCTGTTGATTGTGGAGTCAAGTAAAATGAAATCTTTGACAACTCCAATACTTTCTTTACCATGATACTGGTACAGTTGTAAGAGTTGTAAGAGTTTTCATTTTCTTTATGTTAACTTGTAATCCATACTGAAGGCTGTGGTCTTTGATCTTCATCAGTAAGTGCTTCAAGTCCTCTTCACTTTCAGCAAGCAAGTTTGTGTCATCCGCAGGTCAGGTTGTTAACAAGTTTTCCTCCACTTCTGATGCCACATTCCTCTTCATATGGTACACTTCTCAGATTATTTGCCTATTATTACGTGCCTATTTGCTATGAGTCGGAATAGACTCGATGGCACTGGGTTTTTTTTTTTTGGGTATTCCAAAGAAAGGCGATTCAACAGAATGTGGATAGTATCATTAATATCACATGCAAGTAAAATTATGCTGAAGATAATTCAAAAATGGTTGCAGCAGTACTTTGACAGGGAACTGCCAGAAATTCAAACCAGATTTAGAATGAAGGATAACATTGCGGATGTCAGATGGATCCTGGCTGAAAGCAGAGAATACCAGAAAGATGTTTACCTGTGTTTTATTGACTATGCAAAGGCATTCGACTTTGTGGATCATAACAAATTATGGAAAACATTGCAAAGGATGGGAATTCCAGAACATTTAATTGTGCCATGAGGAACCTGTACATAGACCAAGAGGCCGTTCTTTGAACAGAAAAAGGGGATATTGTGTGGTTTAGAATCAGGAAAGGTGTGCATCAAGATTGTTTCCTTTCACCATATTTATTCAATCTGTATGCTGAGCAAATAATCTGAGAAGTTTAGCTATTACTATTTAAATTATTACTCTGCAGTTAGGAAATCTTATTTTCCTGCATATAATTCTGTTTCAAATGAAGATGCCTGGATCCAGTCACGTTGAAAACAACACTGAAAAGGTCAGTACAGGAGAGATTGCATCTCACCTCAGGCAGCTTTTTTGTGGAAAATTCTGTTTAGAGAGGTGTGGTGGAGAAAATCCTGAAAGTTTTTTCCTGGGGCAGACAGGAAGCTGATTGAGCAGACATTTCTTTTACAATGGCTGACAGGCTCACAGGCCCACCTGACATGGAAATGTAGCCTGTTAGCCACAGTGAGCAAGCAAGCTCAAGAATGCCCTGTGATTAAAGAACAACAAGAATGGAAAAAATGGGAAGGTTCACACAATGTGGAAAATATAACCGAAGTCACTGAATAATACATATCAACCAAAAAAAAAGAAAAAAGAAACTTGTTGCCATTGAGTCGATCCTGACTCGTAGCAACCTTATAGTACAGAGTAGAACTGCCCCATAGAGTTTCCAGGGAGAGGCTGGTGGCTTTGAACTGCTGACATTTTGGTTAGCAGCCAAGCTCATAACCACTGCAGCACCAGGGCCCCAAATAGTATGTACAGAAACCGTTAAATGGAAACGCAATGTGGTGTGTAAACTTCCACCAAAAACACAATAAAATATATTTAAAAAAAAATGTCAGAGGCGGGGCCAAGATGGCGGAGTAGTCAGATGCTTCCAGTGATCCCTCATACAGCAAAAACCAAAAAAAAAAAAAAAGTGAAACGATTATATTTATGATAAGATAGGAGCCCTAAACATCAAAGGCAAAGTTAGATAACAGACTGAGCGGCAGGGGAGGAGAGAGACAGTTCAGAAGCAGAGAGGAGTTCCCAGATCTGAAAGGCCGGGAACCCTCAAGCAACATTCCTAGAAGCAACTACTGCAGGCTGGCGGTAGCATTTGGCTGCAGTTTCCTCAGGGAGAAACAGCCAGCCACATAGCCTACTCACACCTCCGAAACCAGAAGAGAACAGCGCTCTTGGCAAAAGCTAAGTATTTGCTTATATTTTACTGTGCCCCCAGTCCCCAAGCCAGCTTCAGTGGCTGTTGATTTCCCTGCACCTGAGATAGGGCCTGCTGAGCATCTTGAGCCATTCTCCCAGCTTTGGAGAAGGAATAAATTCACAACTGGGGGAAAAGATAATCTGTCACCTCCACTAAAATGGGGAACTCAGGACAAAAGCTGCTCCTGTCAAGGCATAAATGGTCTGTGGACTTTGAATACCTTTCCCCTCTGCATGTACCTGTGTGGGCCTGTTTCAGGAGACTAGGCCCTTGTTGGCAGACTGCAACTGTTTCAGCTGTGTTGTGGAGAGGTGGGTGTTTGATGTTTGACACCGCTTTGCCTATTGAGCAAGGTACTCACCTACCCACATCAGGGGCCTAAGGACTCATGGCTCCACTCAGGTCACACAGCCCACCCATGATAGGGGTCCAAAGATAACTGGTACCTCCCAGTCCTTACAACCAAAAGCATTCGGTGCCCATGGTCCATTTGCAGAACCCACCCACCTATGCACTCTAGGGAACAAGGATGCACTTTCCTCACACTCAGGGGACGGTTGTCAGCCACCTGCCTTGTTCAGAGCATGACCCCCTGCTGCAACGAGATACCAGTACCTACACCAATCACCCCTGCCCCTCTAAGACTGTAGGACAGAGCCTGTACCATACACTTGATGACCAACTACCTGGACTCCTGAGCTGAATCCATACAAAAAAAGGGAATGGACCCCTAGGCTGATACACCTGATACCAGCTCTAGCCATCTGGTAGCAGGATGATACAGTTTCAAAGGCAAAAATAAGCTAGCTCACACTAGCAACCTATTTGGGCATATCAAAACAAGACAAAGCAAGAAGCTAAGATACAGTAAGCAAACATAAAATAAACTATTACAACACTTTAGAGATGGCTTGGAGACACCAGTCAATATCATCACATAAAGAAGCAGACCATGATCACTTTAAAGGCTCTCAAAACAAATAATCAAGGGGCCTTCTGGATGAAGCTGCTTTCCTGGAATTACCAGATGCAGAATTCAAAAGATTAATACACAGAACACTTCAAGACATCAGGAACTAGATCAGAAAGGAGATAAGGCAATACCCAGAACAAGCCAAGGAACAAATACATAAAGCAGTTGAAGAAATTAAAAAATGTTATTCAAGAACATAATGAAAAATTTAATAAGCTGGAAGAATCCATAGAGAGACAGCAATCAGAAATTCAGAAGATTAATAACACAATTACATTTTATATCAATAAATAAAAAAAAAGAGGAGCAGAATTGAGCAACAGGATGGCAGAATTGGTGAGATTGAAGATAAAGTACTTGGCTCCAATATATTTGAAGAAAAATCAGATAAAAGAATTAAAAAAATGAAGAAACCTAAGAATCATGTGGGGCTCTTTCAAGAGAAATAACCTACAAGTGATTGGAGTACCAGAACAGGGAGGAATAACACAAAATACAGTGAGAACTGTTGAAGATTTGTTGGCAGAAAACTTCCTTGATATCATGAAAGATGAGACGCTGTCTATACAAGAAGCTCATGAAACCCCACACAAGGTAGATCACGAAAGAAAGTCACCAAGACATATTTTAATCAAACTTGCCAAAACCAAAGATAAAGAGAGAATTTTAAGAGCAGCTAGGGACAAAAGAAAAGGCACCTACAAAGGAGAGTCAAAAAGAATAAGTTCATACCACTCAGCTGAAACCATGCAGGCAAGAAGGCAATGGGATGACTTTTATAAATCATTGAAGGAAAAAAATTGCCAGCCAAGAATCATATATCCAGCAAAAGTATCTCTCAAATATGAAGGCAAATTTAGGGCATTTCCAGATAAACAGAAGTTTAGGGAATTCATAAAAACCAAACCAAAACTACAAGAAATACTAAAGGGAGTTCTCTGGTTAGAAAATCAATAATATCAGCTATCAACTCAAGATTAGAACACTGGGCAGAGCAATCAGATGTCAACCCAGATAGAGAAATCACAGAAATAAATCAAGATTAAAAAATGCTCAAAACAGGGAAGCAGCAAGGTCATTATGTAAAAGAAGACAACATTAAAACAATAAAGAGGGACTAAGAAATGTAGTCATAGATACTTCATATAGAGAGGAAAACAAGGCAACATAAAGAAATAAAAATTAGGTTTACACCTAGAAAAATAAAGGTAAATATTAAGGTAACCACAAAGGAGAGTAATGATACTACTTATCAAAATAAAATACAAGGAAAAAATACAGACTAAGCAGAAACAAAGTCAAAAACAACCAATAAGAGGAAAAGAAAATATATAAAGATAAACTACTCAGCGCAAAAAATTAAGTGGAAAAAGAAACTGTCAACAACACACACAAAAAGACATCAAAATGACAGGACCAAACTCATACCTATCCATAATTACGTTGAATGTGAATGGACTAAATATACCAATAAAGAGACAAAGAGCAACAGAATGGATAAAAAAAACACGATCCGTCTATATGCTGCTTACGAGAGACACACTGTAGACTTAGAGACACAAACAAACTAAAACTCACAGGAAGGAAAAAAGTATATCAAGCAAACAACAATCAAAAAAGAGCACGAGTGGTAATATTAATTTCTGACAAAATAGACTTTAAAGTTCAATCCACCACAAAGGACAAGGAAGGATACTATATAATGATTAAAGGGGCAATATACCAGCAGGATATAACCATATTAAATATTTATGAACTGAATGACAGGACTATAAGATACATAAAACAAACTCTAACAGCATTGAAAAGTGAGATAGACAGCTCCACAATTATAGTAGGAGACTTCAACACACCACTTTCGGTGAAGTACAGGATATCCGAAAGAACCTCAATAAAGACAGGGAAGATCTAAATGCCACAATCAAGCAGCTTGACCTCATAGACATATACAGACCACTCCACCCAACAGCAGCCAAATATGCTTTCTTTTCTAGTGCACAGGGAACATTCTGTAGAACACACCACATATTAGGTCATAAGGCAAGCCTTAGCAGAATCCAAAACATTGAAATATTACAAAGAATCTTCATGACCATAAGGCCATAAAAGTAGAAATCAATAACAGGAAAAGCAGGGAAAAGAAATCAAACACTTGGACACTGAACAATACCCTGCTCAAAAACGACTGGATTATAGAAGACATGGCAGATGGAATAAAGAAATTCGCAGAATCCAGTGAGAATGAAAACATTTCCTTTCAGAACCTTTGGGACACAGCAAAAGAAGTGCTCAGAGGTCAATCTATATCAATAAATGCACATACACAAAAAGAAGAAAGGGTCAAAATCAAAGAATTATCCCTACAACTTGAATGAATAGAAAGAGAGCAACCAAAGAAACCTTCAGGCACCAGAAGAAAACAAATAATAAAAACCAGAGCAGAATTAAAAGAAATAGAAAACAGAAAAATAATTGAAAGAGTTAACAAGACCAAAAGCTTACTGTTTGAAAAAATTAACACAATTGATAAACCACTGGCCAAACTGACAAAAGAAAAACAGGAAAGGAAGCAAATAACCCAAATAAGAAATGAGATGGGTGATTTTACAACAGACCAAACTGAAATTAAATGAATCATATCAGATTACTACAAAAAATTGTACTCTAACAAATTTGAAAACCTAGAAGAAATGAATGAATTCCTGGAAACACATTACCTACCAAAACTAACACAGAGGTAGAAACACTAAATAGACCCATAACAAAAGAAGAGATTGAAAAGGTAATCAAAAAACTCCCAACAAAAATAAGCCCTGGCCCACATGGCTTCACTGTAGAGTTCTACCAAAGTTTCAAAGAAGAGTTAACACCACTACTACTAAAGGTATTTCAGAGCATACAAAAGGATGGAATACTCCCAATATTCATTCTATAAAGCCAGCATATCCCTGATGCCGAAACCAGGTTAAGACACCACAAAAAAAGGAAATTACAGACTTATATCCCTCATGAACATAGATGCAAAAATCCTCAACAAAATTCTAGCCAATAGAATTCAACAACATATCAAAAAAATAATTCACCATGACCAAGTGGGATTCATACCAGGTATGTAGGGATGGTTCACCATTAGAAAAACAATTAACATAATCCATCATATAAATAAAACAAAAGACAAGAACCACATAATCTTATTAATTGATGCAGAAAAGGCATTGGACAAAGTTCAACAGCATTCATGATAAAAGCTATCAGCAAAATAGGAATAGAAGGAAAATTCCTCAACATTATAAAGTGTATTTATACAAAGCCAGTAGCCAGCATCACCCTAAATGGAGAGTCTGAAAGCATTCTCCTTGAGACTGGGAACTAGACAAGGATGCCCTTTATCACTACTCTCATTCAACATTGTGCTGGAGGTCCTAGCCAGAGCAATTAGGCTACATAAAGAAATAAAGGGCATCCAGATTGGTAAGGAAGAAGTAAAAGTATCTCTATTTGCAGATGACATGATCTTATACACAGAAAACCCCAAAGAATCCTCAAGAAAGCTACTGAAACTAATAGAAGAGTTCAGCAGAGCATCAGGACACAAGATAAACATACAAAAGTCAGTTGGATTTCTCTACAACAAAAAGAACATCGAAGAGGAAATGACCAAATCAATACCTTTTACAGTAGCCCCCAAGGAGATTAAATACTTAGGAATAAATCTTACCAGAGAGGTAAAAGACCTATACAGAGAAAACTACAAGACACTACTGCAAAAAACCAAGAGAACTACATAAGTGGAAAAATATACCTTGCTCATGGATAGGAAGACTTAACATTGTAAAAATGTCTATTCTACCAAAAGTGACCTATTGATACAATGCAATTCCAATCCAAATACCAATGACATTTTTTAATGAGATGGAGAAACAAATCACTAACTTCATATGGAAGAGAAGAAGGCCCTGGATAAGAAAAGCATTACTGAAAAAGAATAAAGTAGGAAGCCTCACTCTACCTGATCTTGGAGCCTATATACCCCCACAGCAGTCAAAACCGCCTGGTACTGGTACAACAACAGATACATAGACCAATGGAACAGAATAAGAATCCAGACATAAATCCATCCACCTATGAGCAGCTGATATTTGACAAAGGGCCAAAGTCAGTTAAATGGGGAAAAGACAGTCTTTTTAACAAATGTTGCTGGCATAATTGGATATCCATCTGAAAAAAAATGCAACAAGACCCATACCTCACACCATGCACAAAAACTAACTCAAAATGGATCAAAGACCTAAATATAAAATCTGAGATGATAAAAATCATGGAAGAAAAAATAGGGATAAGGCTAGGAGCCCCAATACATGGCATAAATAGTATACAAAACATTACTAACAATGCAGAAGAAAAAGTAGATAACTGGGAGCTACTAAAAGTCAAACACGTATGCTCATCCAAAGACTTCACCAAAAGAGTAAAAAGATTACCTACAGACTGGAAAAAAGTTTTTAGCTATGACATTTCTGATCAGCATCTGATTTCTAAAATCTGCACGATTCTGCAAAAACTCAACAATGAAAATATAAATAGCCCAATTAAAAATTGGGGAAAGGAAATGAACAGGCACTTCACTAAAGAAGACATTCATGTAGCTAACAGATACATGAGGAAGTGCTCACGATCATTAGCCATTAGAGAAATGCAAATCGAAACTACAATGAGAATTCATCTCACTCCAACAAGGCTGGCATTAATCCAAAAACACCAAAATAATAAATGTTGAGAGGTTGTGGAGAGACTGGAACACTTATGCACTGCTGGTGGGAATGTAAAATGATACAACCACTTTGGAAATTGATTTGGCGCTTCCTTAAAAAGCTAGAAATAAAACTACCATACAATCCAGCAATCCTACTTCTTGCAATATATCCTAGAGAAATAAGAGACTTTACATGAACAGGTATATGCATACCCATGTTCACTGCAGTACTGTTTACAATAGCAAAAAGATGGAAGCAACCAAGGTGCCCATCAATGGATGAATGAATAAATAAATTATGGTATATTCGTACAATGGAATATTACACATCGATAAAGAACAATGATGAATCTGTGAAACATTTCATAACGTGGAGGAATCTGGAAGGCATTATGCTGAGTGAAGTTGGTCAGTTGCAAAAGGACAAATATTGTTTGAGACCACTATTATAAGACCTCAAACAATAGTTTAAAAAGAGAAGAAAATATTCCTTGATGGTTACGAGAGTGTGGAAGGAGGGAGGGAGAGGGGTTTTCATTAATTAGACAGTAGATAAGAACTTTTTTATGTGAAGCGAAAGACAACACACAATACAGGAGAGGTCAGCACAACTGGACTAAACCAAAAGCAAAGAAGTTTCCTGAATAAACTGAACGCTTTGAAGGCCAGTGTAGCAGGGGTGGGGGTTTGGGGACTATGGTTTCAGGGAACTTCTAAGTCAACAGGGATAATAAAATCTATTAAGAAAACACTCTGCATCCCACTTTGGGGAGTGGCATCTGGGGTCTTAAAAGCTTGCAAGCACCCATCTAAGATGCATCAATTGGTCTCAGTCCACCTGGAGCAAAGGAGAATGAAGAACACCAAAGACACAAGGTAATTATGAGCCCAACAGACAGAAAGGGCCACATAAACCAGAGACTACATCAGCCTGAGACCAGAAAAACTAGGCGGTCCCCAGTTACAGCTGATGACCGGCCTGACAGGGACACAACGGAGAACCCCTGAGGGAGCAGGAGAGCAGTGAGATGCAGACCTCAAATTCTTGTAAAAAGACCAGAGTTCATGGTCTGACTGAGACTAGAAGGACCCCAGAGGTCATGGTCCCCAGGCCTTCTGTTAGCCCAAGACAGGAACCATTCCCAAAGCCAACTCTTCAGACAAGGATTGGTCTGGATTATGGGATAGAAAATGATACCAGTGAGGAGTTAGCTTCTTCAATCAAGTAGTTACATGAGACTCTGTGGGCAGCTCCTGTCTGGAGGAGAGATGAGGGGGAAGAAGAGGGCAGAAGCCTACTGAATGGACATGAAAATAGAGAGTGGAGGTAAGGAGTAGGCTGTCTTGTTAGGGTGAGAACAACTAGGAGCGTATAGCAAGGTGTATATAAATTTTTGTGTGAGAGACTGACTCAGTGTATAAATTTTCACTTAAAGCAAAATAAAAATTTTTTTTTTAAATTCTTATAAAAAGACTGTACTTACAGGTGTGACCGAGACTGGAAAGACCCCAGAGGTTCTGGTTCCCAGATCTTCTGTTATCCCAAGAGAGGAACCATTCCCAAAGCCAACTCTTCAGACAGGGATTGGACTGGACTATGGGATAGAAACTGATACTGGTGAGGAGTGAGCTTCTTGGATCAAGTAGACACACGAGACTATTTGGGCAGCTCCTGTCTGGAGGGGAGATGAGAGGGCAGAGGTGGTCAGAAGGCTGCTGAATGGACACAAAAATAGAGAGTGGAGGGAAGGAGTGTGCTCTCATTGGAGGGAGAGCAACTAGGAGTATATAGCAAGGTGTATATAAATTTTTGTATGAGAGACTGACTTGATTTGTAAACTTTCACTTAAAGCACACACACACACACAAAAGGGAATGTCATGGGATACACTTCCTGCCCAGGAGTGCCTCCTTTCTTATCCCATCAGGCAAAAGGAGTAGGCTGAGGAAGGTGCCTCTCTGCCCAGCCACTCTGTGCCAGTCAAAAAATATTGTCCCAGAACAAGAAGCTGTGGCTTTTCAGAAGGGGAAAAAGACAGGTTCCCCGTGAATAAACACTTTACACCCTGACACGAAACTGCAGGCTTGCTTACCAAAACCCCCACTGGTGAGGTGAGGGAGAATTCATGCCATATTTCTCTGGATGATGGAGTCTCAAGTCTCAGTAGGGTTTCAAAAACAGTTCCCAGAGGGGACACAGTTATAGGTACTTCTTACACATAACCAAATACCTCATGACATTGGATTTCTGGGTTTGAAAGATTAGGAATATAGTCTTGTGGGACATCTCAGTCAACTGACATAATATAGTTCATAAAGTTATGTTCTACATTCTATTTTGGTGAGCAGTGTCAGGAGTCTTAAAAGCTTTCCAGCAGCCATCTAAGATAAAACTATTGTTCTCTACTTGACCAGAGCAAAAGAGAAAAAAGAAAACCAAAGACTCAAAGAAGAAACTAGTATATAGGACAAATAGTCCACACAAACCACGGCCTCATCTACCCTGACACGAGAACTAGATGGTGCCCTGCTACCACTACTGACTGTTCAAATCAGGGTCACCATAGATGTACCCTGATAGAAGGGAGAAAAATGTGGGACAGATCTTCAAATTTCTAAAAAGCAAAAAACCAGACCTCCTAGACTGGCTGAGACTGGAGAAGTCCCCTGGACTATTGTCCTGGACACTCTCCAAATCTTGAACAGAAACTAACCCCCAAGATCACTTTGTAGCTGAATAATAAACTGTCTCAAAAAGAATGACTATCACCCATAAGTACTGTGCTCTTTTAAAAAAATCATCTATAGGAGATGAAATGGACAATAATTACTTTAAAACAAAGATGAGAATGTTAGGGAGCAGAGAAACTAGATTAATGGAAACAGACAACCAGACAGAAATAATGAGAATGTTCATGCATTGTGAAGAATGTAACCAACATCAATGAACAACTTGTGTAGAAATTGTTGAATGAGAACCTAAACTGCTGTGTAAACCTTCGCTGAAAACACAATATTATTAAAAAAAGAAAAAAAAAATTCTAAGAAATCGCTCTTGGAGGACAAGCAGGAAGTGCTCTTCTCACCTGTGTGGGTCTGGATTCAGACAGAACTCAACAGAATATCAACGTATTGGCCCTGTTGTCACCCCACCCTAGTCCTTCTAGATCTCTTTCTGTCATGCCTCTGAAGCACAGTAGCTTTGTTCCTACCACTCCCACCAGCCTGGCTCCCACAATCCCCGTATCATACCTTCACACACCCCACTGCCAATATTTTCCCAGCTATGGCCCAGGACCCTAACCCTTCACTCTGGACTCAGTTTCCTCCTGCACATAGTTTTCCTCCTCTCTCTCCCTAGCACCATGTGCTCTCAGCCCTTCATATAACCCAATCACATCCTTGAACTGACAACACATGTGTTATGGATTGAATTGGGTTCCTCAAAAAGGTGTTGTAAATCCTAACCCCTATACCTGTGGTTATAATCCCATTTGGGAATGGGTTTTCTTTGTTATGATAATTAGATAATATTAGTGCAGGGTGCTTCTGAAGTTGGCTTCCCTTTAGATATGAAAGAGCAGATTAGGCATAGAGAAACACAATAAGAGATGGGGAAAGATAGATGCCATGCCACATGAAGATCACCAAGAAGTCAAGGAACCAGGACCTTCCCCTAGAGCAGACAGAGAGAGAAAGAGTTCCCCTAGAGCCAAACCAAACCAAAACCAAACCCATTGCCACAAGTCAATTCTGACTCATAGTGACCCTATAGGACAGAGTAGAACTGCCTCATAGAGTTTCCAAGGGGTGCCTGGGTGGATTTGAACTGCTGATCTTTTGGTTAGCTCTTAACCACTATGCCACCAGGGTTTCCAAAACCATTGCTGTCGAGTCAATTCCTGAATTAGGACTTCTAGCCTCCTAAACCTGGAGCTCTGGTGATGCAGTGGTTAAGAACTTGGCTGCTAACCAAAAAGTCAGCAGTTGGAATCCACCAGCTGCTCCTTGGAATCCCTGTGGGGCAGTTCTACTCTGCCTTAAAGGGTCGCTATGAGTCAGAATCGACTTGATGGCAACGGGTTTGTCTCCTAAACTGTGAGAAAATATATTTGTTTGTTAAAGCCACCCACTTGTGGTATTTCTGTTATAGGAGCACTAGATAACTAAGACAGGATTTGGTGCCCAGAGTGGGGTATTACTAACAAATACCTAAAATGTGGAACTGGTTTTGGAATTGGATAATGGGTGGAGGCTGAAAGAATTTTAAGGTGCCTAGATTGCCTTGAAGAGACTTTTGGTAGAATTATGGATGTCAAAGGCAATTCTAGAGAAGGCTCAGAAGAAAGTGAGAATTGTCTTAGAGAATAAATATGGCACTATCAACAGAATGTTATTAGAAATGTGGATGTTAAATGTGCTTCTGGTAAGGCTTTAAAAGGAAATGATGAACATTGGAAGGAAGGTGATGTTTTTTATGCAGTGGCGAAGAGCTTGTCTGAATCGTTCAAATGTAGAACTTGTAAGTGATGAACTTGGATATTTGGCTGAGGAGATTTCTAAGCAAGATCTTAAAGGAGCTGTATAGTTTCTTCTTGCCACTTATTGAAAAATGCATGAAGAAAGAGATGGACTTAAAAATAAACTGTACAAATGAAAACAAAATTTAAACATCTGGAAAATTCTGTTGTACATACTAAGGACACGAGTCTTAGAATTTTCACCAAGAATGTGGCTGCACAATCTTTTGTTAAAGAGATTAAGCCTGTTACTAATGAATCTAACCAGCTACCATAGCAGAAAACTCATCAGCTCATACTGAAGGGGTCAGAGATAGGACAAAAGAAAGGAAAGCTGTCTGCCTCTTGGAATTCTACAGGCAGGAGGCAGACCAAAGGAGCTACACCTGTTGTCCTCCAAGAAAAGAAAAGATCATCCATGGAACAGCTTGGAGATCAGCAGAACTGTTGGAAGGAGCAAGGGAAGCAGGCCTGCCTTGGTTTCAAAGTGTGGAGGCCAACGCATCCTAGGTTTCAAAGATTTGGATCCTTACCAACTCAGTTCCAGAGTATGTGGCTGCCGTTAAGGTGTTCCAGGGAGATGGGGCCAGAGCCCAAAGCTGAGGAGGCAGGACTGCCATGCCCAAGGAGCAGAAGAGTGGGGCCTGCCAAGACCAAGGAGTTGGGTTCACCTTTCAGATGTACTAGGAGAATGGGCAGCCCAAAGCCAAAGGAGCAGAGTTGCTGTCCCAGTGGGCCTGGAAGACATAGCTGAGGCCTAGGGCTGGGAAGCCTCCATCCAGAATCCAGAGGGCATGGCCAACACCCAGAGTCTGGAGAGTAGGGCCATTGCACAGATGATCTCAGAGAACAGAGGGTTATTTTCAAGCATTGAGAGCTAGTGTAATTTGTTCTGCTGAGTTTTGGACTTGCTTGGTGCATGTTATCCCTTCTCTTCCTAAAAATTCTTCCATTTCTAATGGAAATGTCTACCTTGTGCCTGTTCCACCATTGTACTTTGGAAACAGATAACATATATTCTGGATCTTACAGGTTCACAGGTGAAGAAGAATTTTGCCCCAAGATAGAATATGCCTAAGGTCTCAACCATATTGGATTTAGATGATTCAGAAGATGAGATTTTGAACTTGGAATTGATTTAAGACTTTTGGGATGATATGATGGGGTAAATGTGTTTTGCATGTGGGAAGGACATGAATTTTGTGGGGCCAAAGGGTGGGATATTATGGATTGAATTGTGTCCCCCCAAAATATGTGTTGTAAATCCTAACCTCTATACCTGTGGTTATAGTCCCGTTTGGGAATAGGCATTCTTTGTTATGATAATTAGGCAGTGTTAGCATAGATTAAAAAAAAATTATTTTTTATGTCTTAAATCAATCTCTCTTGAGATATAAAAGAGCAGATTAGGCATAGAGTAGTACAAGAGATGAAAGACGATAGATGCCAAGCCACATGGAGATCACCAAGGAGCCAAGGAACGAGAACTTGCCCCAAGAGCCGATAGAGTGAGAAAGCCTTCCCCTGGAGCCGGTGCCCTGAATTCAGACTCCTAGCCTCCTAAACTGTGAGAAAATAAATTTCTGTTTCCTGAAGCCACCCACTTGTGGTATTTCTGTTATAGTAGCACTAGATAACTAAGATACTAGATCTCACCGAAACCTGTGTCCCCTGATTCCTCCTCAAACTGAAGAAAAATCTGGGTGAAACTGTGGTGTAGATTTTCGCCAATGACCTGGACTGGAGGCCACTCATCCAGAGGATTTGTGCCAAGGCAAAAAGGCTGCATCAGACGTGTTTTAAACACTGTGGTTTTTTGTTTGTTTGTTTTTTTGAAGTCTCTGGTATTTAAAGACTTCCTCACTGAGAAATTTTGGGCATTGCCTCACCTAACTCTAGTCATATCAGATCAAGATATTCCCAGAATGCTGGAGGTTGAGAGAGCTTATCACCATGGAGATATATATGTTGTTGTTAGGAGCCATGGAGTTGGGTCCAACTCATAGTGACCCTATGCACAACAGAATGAAACACGGCTGGGTTCTGTGCCATCCTCACAATTGTTGGTATGACTGAGCCCATGTTGCAGCCACTGTGTCAATCCACCTTGTTAAAGTCTTCCTTTTTTTCGCTGACCATATACTTTACCAAGCATGATGTCCTTCACCACAGGCTGGTCCCTCCTGTTTAAGGGTCCAAAGTATGAGAGATGAAGTCTCACCATCTTTGCTTATAAAGAGCATTCTGGCTGTATTTCTTGTAAGATATATATATATATACATACTTACACACACACATGTGTGTGTGTTTGGTTTGGGTTTTTGTTCATCAAAGTCTATATTTTTTTTTTAATAAGGAAGAAAATTAGCCTCCCAATAAGGTAGCCAGAAATTCCCCACAATGTGGAATTGTGGCATTTTACTTTAATTTGATAAATTCAATTAAAGGAGATGTCTAAGCAAGAATTAGGTAGAACAGTTCAGGTTTTTAAATGTTCTGGTCAAAGTAGATGGACTTAAATTCCCAGTCACAACTGGGCATCTCTGCCAGGTATCTTGTGAAGTTGAGAACACAGTGGTAAGAATGACTTCATCGCAGCTGTGGGGAGATTGAAACTCTTATGCACTGCTTGTGGGAATGCAAAATGATACAACCATTTTGGAAAACTATATGGCACTTTCTTAGAAAGCTAGCAATAGAAATACTCTATGATCCAGCAATCCCACTTGTAGGAATATATCCTGGAGAAATAAGAGTCATCGCACCAATAGACATGTGCACACCCATGTTATTGCAGCATTGTCCACAATAGCAAAAAGATGGAAACAATTTAGAGGCCCATCAACATATGAGTATATAAACTATGGTACATAAACACAAAGGAGTATTATGCAATGATAAAGAACAATGATGAATCTGCTAAGCATCTCATAACACGGATGAATCTGGAGGCCATTATGCTGAGTGAAATAAGTCAATCACAAAAGGACAAATATTGTATAAGACCACTACTACAAAAACTCATGAAAAGTTTTACACACAAAGAGAAACAATCTTTGATTGTTATGAAGGAGGGGAGGGGTGGAAATGGAAAAACACTAAATAGACAACAGGCAAGTGGTAACTTTGGTGAGAGGTAAGACAGTACACAATACTGGGGAAGCCAGCACAACTTGTCTAAGGCAAGGTCATGGAAGCTCCATAAACATATCCAAACTCTCTGAGGGATCAAATTGCTGGGCTGAGGGCTGTGGGGACCATGGTCTCAGGTAACATCTAGTTCAATTGGCATAACATAGTTTATAAAGAAAATGTTCTACATTCTACTTTGATGAGTAGGAAAGCTGGTAATAGGGAACCCAAGGTCAAGAAGGGAGAGTGTTGACATGTTGTGGGTTTGTTAACCAATGTCATAAAACAATACATGTAAAACAATACGTGTACAACTGTTTAATGAGAAACTAGTTTTTTCTGTAAACTTTCATCTAAAGTATTAAAAAAAAGGATGACTTCATTCCTGTTGCATAACAAACCACCCCAAAATTTAGTGGAATAAAACAACATCCATTTTGTTATGCTCATGGGTTCTATGTGCCAGGAATTTGGACAGCTTGTCTTGGCTCCCAATGTCTGAGGTCTCAGCCAGAAGACTTGAATGACTGGGAGTGACTAAAATGGCAGGAGGCTGGAATCATCTGAAGGCATTTTCTGGAAGAATGAGACTGCTGACTGGAATATCTACACAAGGCCTCTCCATGTGACTTGAGCTTCCTCACATTAAGGTGACCTCAGGATGTCTAGACTTCTTACCTGTGGCCCAAGACTCCAGGCATTCCAGTGTACAAGCTGGAAGCTGCATGGCCTGTTATGACCTAACCTTAGAAGTCTCAAAGCATGGCTTCTATTATAGTCTTTTGATGGCAAGTGAGTCAAAAACTCCCTTCAAAAGGAGGAAACATAGACCCTACGTCTCCATGAAAAGAGTGTTAAAGAATTTGTGGCCATGCCCTAAAACTGCCACACCTGTCCTTAGGAAGTTCACAGTATGCTAAAGAGACATTAAGTAAATTATTTTAAACATGAATATGAATAAAAATTATTTTAAAAGTGCTATGTGAATCGATTTGACAGCAACGGGTAATGTGAATAAAGAACATATTTTGGAGTCTCCTTTGTTGTGTGAGGGTTTCACAGCCACTCTGCTCAGATATGCAGAAAAAAAATATTTTAAGATAATTTCCTAATATCTCTTTAGTATACCTGCTTAGACCTCATCTTTCTCTACAGTGGGGAGGCGTAAGTTTGCTAATTTATAGTATTTCAGCCTCTTTTAGTTTAGTTAACCACCTTCTACTTAAAAGAGTATCAGTTAAATAGTCAGTAGCATTCAAGCTTCATTTGCCTGTCTGTCTTCCCTGCCTCCTTTCTAAGATCCCAGTGGTGTCCTCCTGGCTTTGACAGGCAGGTCTCCCTCAACTCCTGTGGATCCTTATATGGGTCTGGCTGAGAAGCAGTTGGTCTGTTCCTCAGGTATGATATGGCTGGTCTAGCTAAGATGTGGTTGGTGGGACCCCATCCTTGGGAGCCTCGTATGTGTCCTCTGCTGCCATCTGCCTATGGAGAACTCAGATTCTGTTCTCTTGACTCTCTAAAGGTCAAATGGTCTTTTATCGTTCACTCTTAACTCTTACCAGAACTGAAGAGCCCTCCTGGCTCCTGGTTGGTCCTGAGCCTGGGTTGCCTGCTGTGCAGCTACCAGGTATTGGCCATTTTGTCCTTGGTTTAATTTTTCCAGCCACACTGTTGGCTACATTATTGTGACAGCAGTTTGCATATAGCTGCAAATTCTTTGACATCCTTTTTTTCATTGAGAGGTGGTGTCTCTGTCCTTTTCCCTTGAATCCGAGCAGATTTGTGGTTGCTTTGAATGATAGATTATGGCTACACTAGGTTATGTGGCTTCTTAGCCTATGTTAGAGCCCTGGTGGCTGTGAATAAAAGCTATGGCTCCTAACCAAAAAGGTTGGCAGTTCAAATCCACCAGCTGCTCCTTGGAAACCCTATGGGACAGTTCTACTCTGCCTAACAAGGTTACTATGAGTCAGAACCAACTCAACGGCAATGGGTAGCCTAGGTTATAAAAGACCATGAAAGTTCCTGCCCTGTTTCACTGGAAACGCTGAACTTCCATGTGAGAAGTCAGCTGCCCTAAGACAACCAAGTTGTGAGGAAGCCCAAGCCACAAGGAAAGGCCACATGCAGGTGCTCCGGTTGACAGGCCCAGATGACCCATCCTTAAGAAATTGCACCCCAGGCTGTCTCTAGATGATTCTAGCCCCCAGCAATTTGAATCTTCCCAGCTGAGGGCCCAGACATCATGGAGCAGAAATAAGTCATCCCCGCTGTGCCCTTTCTGAATTCCTGACCCACAGAATCCTTGAGCATAATAAAATAATGATTTTATTACCGCTATGTTTTGGTGTGCCGTCAAGTCCCTTCTGACTTGAGAACTAAGATGTGCCTGACCAAGCCATGGTATTTTCAATTGCCTCATATGCATGCAAAACCTGGACAATAAATAAGACCACAGAAGAATTGATGCATTTGAATTATAGAGTTAACAAAAGATATTGATTATACCATGAACTTCCAGAAGAATGAACAAATCTGTCTTGGAAGAAGTATAGCCAGAATGCTCCCTAGAAATAAGGATGGTGAGACTTTGTCTCACCTACTTCGGACATGGCATCAGGAGGGATCTGTCCCTGGAGAGTGACATCATCCCTGGAAAAGTGGAGGGTCAGCAAAAAAGAGGAAAACCTTCAAAGAGATGAATCGACACAGTGGCTGCAACGATGGGCTTCAACATAGCAACAATTGTCAGTATGGTGCAGGACCAGGCAGCATTTCATTCTGTTGTATATGGGGTCACTATGAGTTGGAACTGATTCAAAGGCACCTAACAAGTTTTGGGGTGGTTTGTAAGGCAAAACAGATGACTGGAACAATTGGCATACTTCTGGTTAGACTTACCAATAACATTCCTCTAAGGAAGAAAGCAAGATGATCCTCCAGTTTAAAACCTGGCCTGGTGGTTAACAGTGGTAGTTTGACAGTAGGAGTAACATCAGAAGAGTGGACAGGTGTTCTGCCATTGCCCTGTGTCCCCAGTCTTGAACCCAGAAAACAAGAGGCTCAGAGTTAGGTGCATACCCCACGGCATCTCAGGGCAGGTCAACACGACAAGATTCCCACTCCAGGCCAGCATCACCAGGCACAGGGCCTCTTGCCCATCGCTGATCCAGGTATGGAGTAAGCATGAAGGTATAATCCCTTGAGGGTTGCACACGACAGCTGGGGGTTAGGGCAGTGGGCCTATAAGAAGGGGAGATTAACTTCCCTGACCCACTTTGGGCTCCACATTTTTATCTTGCACTGTGGTTAGTTGCCGTTGAGTTGGCTACAATGGATGGTGGCCCTATGTACAAGAGAATGAAACGTTGCCTAGTCCTGCACCATCTTCATGAGGGTTAGTATGCTCAAGTCCATTGTTGCAGCTACTGTGTATTTTGAGCGCCTTCCAACCTAGGAGGAT
This sequence comes from Elephas maximus indicus, assembly GCF_024166365.1. Taxonomy (NCBI): domain Eukaryota; kingdom Metazoa; phylum Chordata; class Mammalia; order Proboscidea; family Elephantidae; genus Elephas; species Elephas maximus. The sequence continues at coordinate 63,479,618 of NC_064843.1, read as the reverse complement.
CATCTTCCATCACTATATTGGGCAATATTCTGTGTGATCCATAGGGTTTTCTTTGACTAATTTTTGGAAGTAGATCACCAAGCCTTTCTTTCTAGTATGTCTTAGTCTGGAACTCTGCTGAAACCCGTCCACTGTGAGTGACCCTGATTGTATTGGAAATACTGTTGACATAGCTTTCAGCACTGTAGCAATCCATAAGCCACCAAAGTACTGCAAGTTGGCAGATGGGCATCATGCACTGAGCCCTACAAATTCCAGAGCCACCCTGCACATGCTATGGGGTCTACATCAGGTTGGAGGTTTACCACAAATAATATGTAACTAGTAATTGTTAAAGTATGGAGAAGGTTCTAATATTTCATTTCATAAACTAGAGAAGACTTGACATTGTTAAATTTACTTGCTTGCTCTCCTTGAGGAAGAGAGAAAGGTGTGGAGTTACAGCCTGCTTTTTGGCTTTGGAGAAAATCTTAAGGCAGAAAAGCTGGGGGACACAGCAGGTGCTGAAGCTGGGGAGCTGCAGGTGCAAGGGAACAGTCTCCTCTAGCTGCAGCTGAGGTGAGACGTGGGTCTAGAGGCAATGTGGCACTGGGAACTGATATTTTGGTGACTCTGGGGAAGTATTTTCAGTAGAACAAAAGGCAAGGCCAGATAGAAAGGAATTGAGAGGAAGTAAAAGTGAAGGCATACTTACAAGCTGAAGGAAGAAAAGAAGGCAAGGCTTCAAGCAAAGATGTCTTTGAGATGGAGAAGGCCTCGGGGAGCAAGACCTTGAGGAGAAGAGAAGGAAGAAAACAGTGGAGGTGTGGAGGACACTGTGACATGCCACCCAGCCAACCTCCAACTTGCGGCTGGGAGTTCTGTCAGCAAAGAGCCTCCAGCTGTCAGACCCCTGGGACAAACTCAGCTGAGAGCCACCTGCCCAAGCCACTCTCTCCCAGGTTGTCCCAGACCCAGTGACTGGTAGCTGAGGAAGTATGAAGCCTGGCTGTTTTGACCAACCCTGGACATCTCACAAGGGCCATTCCTGCTCCAGAGCTCCCCGTGGGGTGGCTGAGGCTTCTGTTGGCTCTGAATTGCAGCTCCACTACTCCCTCTGCCTTCTCCTGCTTCTTTCCCCACCATTCCACAGGTGTCGATTCTAAGGGTGCTCCTTAATAAACATCCTGCATTCTAAACTCCACCTCAGAGCCTGCTTCCTGAGGAACACTCCAGTGACAGGTGGGGTAAAGGACCCTCAAGAGGATGAAAAGAATAATAGGGGGCTATAGAATTTCTAGGAGTCCCTGGGTCATAAAATGGTTGACATCCTCTGACTGAAAGGTTGGAGGTTCAAGTCCACCCCTAGAAGCCTCAGGAGAAAGCCCAGCAAATCTACTTCCAAACGATCACAGTCATTGAAAATTCAAGGTAACACAGTTCTACCCTAGCACGCGTGGTGTCGCCATGAGTTTGAACCGACTGAACAGCAGCTGGTTACCAGTACGGGGTTTCTAGGGAATGATTGGCGGGGCCGGCTTCCAAAGAAGGGCCTAAGGCTTAAGCATGGAGACTTTGGTCCATTGGTCACACTCAGCCCACTGACTCGCAACAACAGCCCCCCTAAGACCTGTGTTCCCAAAACCTCATTCCCAGTGTGACCAGCCCTCATGCAGTGCTGGACCAGTGGGACTGGCCAGCAGAGCTGACCCTCGCTTGCTATCTCAGTGCATGACCCCCCAGGAACTGTCACACTAGTAGACCTAAGCCACGTGGAAATGAAAGGTGTGTAATCAACTGTGTAATTTTGAACTGTGCAAATCTAATTTAACAGAAATTCATCTTGGAACTGTGGCATTATGGATCCATAACAAAAGGAAAATAAGTATACGTGAATGCAAGAATTCTCCCCATTTGAGTTACACCAAAACCTACACTCCAGGCCTGGCCCCCTTGACCCACTGTCATGGTCAGGAAGAGATTGTGCATGTTCACCCTGGGGTTCTGGTCCTGTGGCCCACTTCTGAGTAAGCTTCACTGCTCCTCACTGACATCACTCTTTTCCTGGAGACTGAAGAGCAGGAAGAAAAGGTGGGAGCTTCTTTTTGGAGAAGAGGGCTACTTCTACGTGACCTTTTGTTTACGCGGGCATGCCTTCGTCCTGCAGACACAAGAACCATCTATTATGCTTTATTATCAATATTAGAAAGATCGGGATGTAAATTAATTTCCTTAATATAAGACCAAAATAAAAACCCAAACCTGTTGCAGTCCAGCCAATTCCAACTCACAGCAACCCTACAGAACAGAGTAGAACTGTTCCATAGGGTTTCCAAAGAGTGGCTGGTGGATTTGAACTGCTGGCCTTTTGGTTAGGAGCAGAGCTCTTAACCACTGAGCTACCCAGGCCCCATGATTTAAGACATATACAGTAAAACCTGTGAAAACCAGAGCCTGTGTAAGGCAAAACTTGTCACAGAAGGAAAACTCAAATATTTTCCACTAATAGAAAGTGACAGGAAAGTGGTAAGACTGCACCCTGTCAAAGGCGAAAAACTTGTGAGACCTGAAAAAACAAGGCAGTCCCACTGAGTTCTGGCTATCACGGGTTTCGCTGCGTAAAGAGCTCTAAAATTTATGTGAAAAAGGCAAGCTTTTTGGTGGGCAAAAGACATTAGCAGGAAATACACCTGAGGAATAGAGCAAATATGCTATGAAAATATTCTAACTCACAAATTACAACAACAATGAGACAGCATTTTTTTTTTTTTATCATATTGGCAACAATTAAAAACGAAAGAGGCAGGATAGGAAGGCTTAACATTGTAAAAATGTCTATTCTACCAAAAGCCATCTATAGATACAATGCAATTCCCATCCAAATTCCAACCACATTTTTTGATGAGATGGAGAAACAAATCACCAACTTCATATGGAAGGGAAAGAGGCCTCGGATAAGTAAAGCATTACTGAAAAAGAAGAACAAAGTGGGAGGCCTTACTCTACCTGATTTTAGAACCTATTGTACTGCCACAGTAGTCAAAACAGCCTGGTACTGGTATAGCAACAGATACTTAGACCAACGGAACAGAATTGAGAACCCAGACTTAAATCCATCCACATAGGAGCAGCTGATATTTGACAAAGGGCCAAAGTCAGTTAAATGGGGAAAAGACAGTCTTTTTAACAAATGGTGCTGGCAAAACTGGATATCCATCTGCAAAACAATGAAACAAGACCCATACCTCACTCCATGCACAAAAACTAACTCAAAATGGACCAAAGACCTAAATATAACATCTGAAACGGTAAATATCATGGAAGAAAAAAAAAGGACAATGCTAGGAGCCCTAGTACATAGCATAAACAGTATACAAAACATTACTAACAATGCAAAAGAGAAACTAGATAACTGGGAGCTCCTAAAAATCAAACACCTATGCTCATCCAAAGGCTTCACCAAAAGAGTGAACAGATTACCTACAGACTGGGAAAAAGTTTTTAGCTATGACGTTTCCAATCATCGTCTGATCTCTAAAGTCTACATGATATTGCAAAAACTCAACAACCAAAGGACAAATAGCCCAATTAGAAAATGGGCAAAGGAAATGAACAGACACTTCACTAAAGAAGACATTCAGGTGGCTAACAGATGCATGAGGAAATGCTCTCGATCATTAGCCATTAGAGAAATGCAAATCGAAACTACAGTGAGATTCCATCGCACTCCAACGAGGCTGGCATTAATCCAAAAAACACAAAATAATAAATGTTGGAGAGGTTGTAGAGAGACTGGAACACTTATACACTGCTGGTGGGAATGTAAAATGGTACAACCACTTTGGAAATCGATTTGGCACTTGCTTAAAAAACTAGAAATTGAACTACCATAAGATCCAGCAATCCCACCCCTTGGAATATATCCTAGAGAAATAAGAGCCTTTACGTGAACAGATATATACACACCCATGTTCATTGCAGCACTGTTTGCAATAGCAAAAAGTTGGAAGCAACCAAGGTGCCCATCAGTGGATGAATGGATAAATAAATTACGGTATATTAACACAATGGAATATTACACATCAATAAAGAACAATCATGAATCTGTGAAACATTTCATAACATGGAGGAATCTGGAAGGCATTATGCTAAGTGAAGTTCGTCAGTTGCAAAAGGACAAATATTGTATAAGACTACTGTTATAAGAACTTGAGAAACAGTTTAAACAGAGAAAGGTATATTCTTTGATGGTTATGAGAGGGGGGAGGGAGCGAGGGAAGGAGAAGGTTTTTCACTAATTAGACAATAGATAAGAACCATTTTAGGTGAAGGGAAAGACAACACACAATACAGGAGAGTTCAGCACAACTGGACTAAATCAAAACCAAAGAAGTTTCCTGAATAAACTGAACGCATTGAAGGTCAGCGTAGCAGGGGTGGGGGTTTGGAGACCATGGTTTCATGGGACTTCTAAGTCAATTGGCGTAATGAAATATATCAAGAAAACATTCTGCATCCCACTTTGGAGAGTGGCTTCTGGGGTCTTAAATGCCACCCACTTGCCATCTGAGATGCATCGATTGGTCTCAAACCATCTTTTGGTGAAGAACACCAAAGACACAGGGTAATTAGGAGCCCGAGGGACAGAAAGGGCCACATGAACCAGAGACTACATCGGCCTGAGACCAGAAGCACTAGATGGTGCCTGGCTACAACTAATGAGTGCCCCGACAAGGAACACAACAAGGAACTCCTAAAGGAGCAAGAGAGCAGTGGGATGCAGACCCCCAATTCTCATAAAAAGACCAGACTTAATGGTCTGACTGAGATTAGAATGACCCTGGAGGTCATGGTCCCCAGACCTTCTACTAGCCCAATACAGAAACCATTCCTAAAGCTAACTCTTCAGACAGAGATTGGACTAGGCTATGGGATAGACAATCATACTGGTGAAGAATGAGCTTCATGGATCAAGTAGACACATAAGACTATGCTGGCATCTCCTGTCTGAAGGGGAGATGAGAGGGTAGAGTGGGTCAGAAGTTGGCCGAATGGACATGAAAAGAAATAGAGGGAAGGAGTGTGCTGTCTCAGGGGGAGAGCAATTAGGATTATATAGCAAAGTATTTATAAATTTTTGTACGAGAGGCTGACTTGATTTGTTAACTTTCACTTAAAGCACAATAAAAATTAAAAAAAAACCTGAATGAGGCCCAGTTTTGAGGGTGGGAGCCAGAGTGCACTTTTGTGTAATGCAGATGGGTGTGTACTACCTTTCTGGGAACAGTTTGGTAACATGTCAAAGCCACAGAAATGTATATACGCATGAACTCAAGAAAGCTATGTTTATGAGTATGTCCTAAAGAAATGATCAGAGATGGTGTGTAAAGATTTGACTATAAGGACGTTCACTCCAACATTCTTTGTAGTAGTGAAAACTGAAACCAGCTGAAGTGTGCAACATTATGGTATTAGTTAAATTATGGTACATCTACAACAGAATACAACACAATCACACACACACACACAAAGATGCAATATATATATATATTTTTGGAGGAGTCAACACGAAAGTGATTAAAACAGTAAGCTCCAGAAACGTGGTGCATGGATTCATATTCTGCTTCTTCCCCTCAAAAGCTGTGTGACCTTGGAGAATTGGTTAATTTCTCTCTACCACAATTTCCTCATCCATAAGATGAAGCTAATTATGACTTCTTCATAGGGTTTTGGCAAGGAGATGATGAGACAATGCTAGAAAATGCTTGCAAAAAAATTGGCATACAGTCACATCATCAGGAGGGAAGATAGCTAGAGGAGAACATCGTGTTTGGGGAAGTAGAGGACCAATGAGGGTGAGGGAGACCCTTGGTGAGATAGACTGGCAAAATAGCTGTATCGATGTATTCAAACATGCTGGCTACTGTGAGGATGATGAAGGACCAGGCAACGTTTTGTTCTGTTGTACATAAAGTTGCCATGAGTCAGAGTCAATTCAATGGTAGCTAACAACGACAATAAGAGTAGTACTGGTATTTATTAACGTGCAAAAGTGCTCTCTATTTTATCTTTTAGTGATTAAAAAGATACATAATTTGCTGACTAGATTGAACAGACTTAGAGATTTTTAAAGAGAGATGAAAATACCCTTGGGCCTTGTAGTTATCAAATAAAATGGAGAATACTGGAGACCATGTGGAATATTCTGGCACAAATAAAATCCTCTTTTTCCTGTATGATCTAAATTGGGGCTATTCTCAGTTTTTCTGAGAAAAATATTCACTTTCCTATTCTTTGCCTACTTCAAGGCTTCCTTGGCTAAGGATAGAAAGTGGCCAGGAGTCATTTACAGATTCCTACAGGGAGCTAATGGTGGCTCAGGTGAGATTTTCTGCACGAGCGGTATCTTAAGAAAGTTCTTGATAAACAAACATCCTTGAGAAGTCATAACTTACTGGCTGATTGATGTGAAGTGGTTAGAATATGGGCCAAGCAAGCAGTTTTGTCCTCTGCGAGTGTCACCGGACACATACACGAGACAGCCTGGAGAAGGAAAAAATGAGCTACAATCAGAAGACTAACAGAGATAACTTAAGTTCTTTGAAGTTACTTGCCTCTCATGGAGTAAACACTGTTCTTAATGAATGCTGATAAACAGGATAGATAAGCAAATGGGAGGGACAGTCAGAAATGAACACACCATTTTAAAATTAGTTCTTACTGTTTGTGCAGGGCACAGGACATTTTGTCGTATAAAGGGTAGCATTAGACTCTAACTCAACTCTCGCTGGAGCTTTGTTTCATCACCCCAAATTTACATTCTTAACAGTTTCTCCCTCTTTAGGGTGGACACTATATGGTAACTGCCTTCCCACAGAATTGATAGAAATTATGCACCAATAAAAGTGGAATCTGTGGATGGAGTGGGTAGAATCAGTTGATCTTGGGAAACTAAGACTGAGTTTGTCAACATCTTTATATAAGCAAAAGACTCTTTTGTATAATGCAGATGGATGTGTACTGCCTTTCTGAGAACAGTTTGGTAACGTGAGTCAAAGCCATAGAAACCATATGTACACGTTGACTCAAGAAAGCCACGCTTATGAATCTACCCTAAGTAAATGATCATAGATGGCAAGTACAGACTACAAGAATGTTCATTGCAACAGTCTTTGTAGTAGTGAAAAGTGAAACCAACTGAAGTGTGCGGCATCATGCGCAACAGAATACAACACAATTCCTGTTATAGTTCCTGTTATAATTCAGGGAGAGCATTTAAGGTCATCTGAAGCTACGTCTCAGATCTAAACATTAAGGAGATTATCTATATGTTTAAAGAGAATTCGAGGCTGGATCAGATACCCCTGGGGCACCATGTTGGGTGCACACAGCTTCAGAGGCTGGATCAACAAGGGCATTCCTATCTGTGTCCTTCAGTCGCCTCCATGCACCTCACTTTGCAGCAGGTTCTGATGAATGCAAAGGGGCCCTTTGAAGAATGGAACATTCCCCCAAGCATTTGCCTCCTTGGGATCAACTCATTCCCTTAGGATCAACTCATTCAGGAAGCATTTATCCTTTGCCTAGAATGTGCGAAGAGTGACCAGCCACAGATAAGCCTCTCCCATGGGACTCACCATCGAGGGAAACTTTCAAGAAGGGTTACATGGAATGAAGCCAAAAGAAATCAAAAGTGGCACTTGGAAACACAAAGTTCGGCCCTAAGCCCCAAATAGTGCCATATGACTGAGTCCTGTGCCCAGCCTTCAGAGTTCTTCCTTAGCTGAGATGATAGAAACTTCAGATCAAATTTAACCTTGAAACTTTTTTGATTAAATGGGTCCCATCTTGGGTCCTTGCACGAGAAGAGACTTTTGAACTGCAGCATTTCAGCATTAACTTGCAACCTACACTAAGGACCATGTCTCTGTATTTAGAGCTATTGTGAGTCAACCCATGACCATTGCTCTTATTCTCTGCCATGGACCTTGGAGTCAGATAAACTTGAATTTGAGTTCAGGTTCTGCCTGGTAATGACACCACCTTTCCCTTGTCCAGTGTCTCCCAGGGCGTGGTATGGGGCCCTTAGGGGTCCCTGAGATCCTTTCAGGAGGTCCATAAGATCAAAACAATTTTCACAGTAATACTAAGAAGACATTATTTGCTTTTTCCGTTCTCATTCTCTCCATAAGTGTACAGTGGGGTTTCCCAGAGGCTACAGGATATGTGATATTGCAACAGATTGAATGCAGAAGCACTTAGGAGAATCCAACTATCTTCTATTAAGCCAGACATTAAAGAAATCTGCAAAAATTTAAAGCAATGCCAGTCTTCTCCCGTAATTTTTGCTTCAGAAAATAGCTATTTTTATAAAAATGAATTATTTATATTAAAGCATAATAGGTTTATTCTTGTTTTTAAATGAATAAATACATGTTAAAAACTTTCAGCTCTAATTTCTAAATTAGTACATTTGGATAAATATAACACACATAAACAAGACTTCTGTGAGTTCTTCGATTCTTAAAGATGTAAGGGGATCTTCAGACGAGAAGGTTTGAAAACCGCCAGTCTAATCCATTCACTCTCAGCTGATGTCTGTTTCATATTTCACGAGAAAACAGAATCAATTAAAAGAAACCTCCTATTCCCATCCCCAAAATATCCAACCCCACTGCATCTGTCCCCACTTCCTCTCCCTTTCTGCCTGCTGCCATGCGTAGATTGACCTATCTCCTATCCAGAATTAGTCCTTCCACTCTTGTCCATACCTTATCTCCTCTTCCCTTCCCAAACACTTCACTCCTGAAATATATATTCTCTCTCTCATGAATTCTCCTTGGACTATTCTCAGCAGTACAAATGTGTTCCAACCTCTCTCATCTTCAAAACTTCCTCCCATGACTCCATCTTAGTTAGCTACTGTCTCATTCCCATTGCTCTGTTCACCTTCATACCAAAGCTCTTAGAAATAGCTTATATCTAATATCTTCATTTTTCACCTCTTTTTCACTCTTCAGTGCACTCCAATCTGACTTCTGTTTTTCAGGTCACTGAACACAGACCACAAAGGTCACCATTTGCCAATTCCAATGGCCAACTCCATTGCCTCATCTTACTCAAACTTTGAGTAGCATTTGGCATAGCTGGTCACTCATACACTCTTAAAACATTTTATTCACATGTTTCTAAGACCTCTCCTTGGTTTCACTTCTACCATACTGACCACTTCTTCTCAGGCTCCTTTGCAAACTCCTTCTTCTCTGCTTCTAAGCACTAGCGTGACTGAGCCTCTGTCCTCAGATTCCCCTCTCCTCTCTATACTCCATCTCTTGGTGATCACAGTCATTTAGTGCTAAACATTTCTCTAGGCTAATGGCTCCCATGGGAATGGCTCCCTTATGCGTATCTCTCATTCTTATGTCTTCCATCTAGGTTCAATGGCCAATTAAAACCAGACCAAACCCAGTGCCATTGAGTCGATTCCGACTCATAGCGACCCTATAGGACAGAGTAGAACTGCCCCATAGAGTTTCCAAGGAGAGCCTGGCGGATTTGAACTGCCGACCCTTTGGTTAGCAGCCATAGCACTTAACCACTATGCCACCAAGGTTTCCCAATGGCCAATTATCTCCTTGAAGTTCCAATATAGTTGTATAAAAGGCATTTCAGACTTAATATGTTCAGATAGAATTCTCTGTTTGCCCCACCCCAAACCCTGCCACTCCTGAAGTCTTTCCCTCTCACAGTGTGGCACCATCATTAGCCCAGTCACTCAAGCAAAAAACCCAAGAATCATCCTTGAGTCCTCTCTTCTCCTCACATGTCACATTCAATCTACCAAAAAATCCAGGTGATTCTACCATCAAAACATGTCCAGAAGCACCTCCACTTCTGCCATTCTGATCCAAGTCACCATAATCTCACACACAGACTACAGCAATAGCCTCCTAGCTGGTCCTTCTCCACACAGAATCTAGAGTTAATTTTTTTAAAGTGTAAATCAGATCATTCTACTAAAAGAAACAGTGGCTTCCCAGTGCACTTGGAATCGTAGTCGCACTCAGTACTATGGCCCTCAAGACCTTAGTGATCTAGACCATGCCCACCATGCCAACCTTGTATTTCACCACATTCATTCTCTCTGTCTACCTCGCCCACCTTGCCAACCTTGCCTCACACCATCCCAGCCATGTCGGCCTTCTTTCTTACTGTCCTGGAATAAACCAAGCTTGTTCTTGTTGTTCCATCTGCCTAGAAGGTTCTTCCTCCATATTTTCACAGGGCTCACTTCTTCACATCATTCACATGTTACCTGCTTTGAAAGCCTTCCCTGAGCACTCTGTCTAAAATAACCTCTTGTATCAGTTAGGCTGGAAGTCCCTGGGGGCGCAAACAGTTAAGTATTCAACTACTAGTCCTCAAAAGACAGGCCTGGCAATCAGTTTCTGAAAGGTCATGCCTTGAAAACCCTATGGAGAAGTTCTACCCTGCATACACGAAGTCTCCATGAGTTGGAATCAACGGCAACTAACAACAACAACATTAGTTAGGCTATACTCAGTTGCAAGTGACAGCTTTAACAATATAGAAATTTAAAAACTCAGTTAACAAGACCAGAGGTGAACAGTTCAAAGCCTGATTTAGTAGCTCAGCAATGCCCTCTAGAGCCAGACTATCTCCAACTCGCTGCTCTGCCATCCCAGCAGGTTAATTTTTGTCCTTGTAAATGTTGCTATATTATAACAAGATGGCCGCCATAGCCCTAGGCTTCATACCTTCTCACAACCACTTTCGAAGAAGGAAGCAGGAGTGACTCAGGGCAGGGACTCCTCCTCAGACCCATTTCTTTGATCAGGGAAGGAAAAAAAAACTTTCATAGAAGCCAACATAGCAGGCTTTCCTGTTACACCTCATTGACTTGATCTGTCACATGGCCACCCCTCAACAAACCCTAAGGAGAATGGAATTCTCTTCCTTGTCTTAAATAAATCACACTTCTTCCCTCTGGGAATACGGGGCCCCACCTCCACTGAGCAATTTGCCATCTTAACAAAATCAGGTTTTATAAACTTAGAAAGAGGCAGGGAACTGGATGTTGTTTTGGCAGTCATTAGTCTCTAAACCCACTCCCAAAAATGAGAAAACCGACCCTTTTGCCATCAAGTTGATTCCAACTCATAGCGACCCACTCCCAGGACCCCATTATTCTCCACCCCCTTCTTTAGCTTTGTTTTTCTTTGTGGCACTCATCACTAACCAAACCTGTTGCTGTTGAGCCGGTTCCAACTTATCACTCCAAAAAACTAAACTCACTGCCGTCGAGTCGATTCAGACTCGTAGTGACCCTAGCTGAAGTATATTATGTACTGATTCACTGGCTGATGTGTTTCTCCCACACCAAAATGATGCTTTGACTTGTTCGCTGCTATATCAGCAGAACCCCAAATAGTACCTGGAAATCATAAACATTCACTGAATGACAGAATAAGTGTTGAACAAATGAGTGGGTAAAAGTTAGGGTTGTTATCTAACCTAAGCCTCATTTTTCCCTTTTTAAAAATGGAAACAAATTACCTATATCTCCTGTGAGAACAAAAGAAGATAATGCATCTAAAACTCTTAACATGGTGTTTGCACATAGAAAATGCTCAGTAAATTTTAGTTTTTAGTGTTATTGTGTAGCAGAAACATCAGGAAAGGATAAGAAAAACAAGGACTATAAATATTAATTTTATACTTTTTCTGATTAAAAGATAATGCATTAAGGAATCAAAAAAAAAAATACATGACTTAGGAAGCGAAAGGTAACCACTCTTGGGTAAATATTTTTTCTAGATATTTCTTCCAAGGCTATACTAGCGTAATTTTTATATAAATGAGATAATACTATGTATGAAGCTTTGCAACTCAGCATTTTCATTCAATATCTCTTGGACATTTTCCCAAAGCTTCTCATAGAAAGATATCACTTTCTTATTTAATTGTATTTGACATAGCTGGAGTTAAAGTTCACATTCTCTTAAGTCAAAGACATCTTAAAAATTGTCAGTGTCCACACTGGGCAGTGCTATGGCCTTCCCTGGTAAACTGGACCAGAAACCATCTTTCGATGTTGCATCAGCATTTTTTGCTTTAAAATGCTGCTGAGAATGTTGTTCGTTACTACATAATATTTCCTTCACACAGACGCATGGGAGAAATAAGAAAGAAAATTCAAATCACCTTTAATCACACACTGTAAATAGTTTTAAGAATTCTCTTCAGTCTATTTCTTATGCAAATAAAATTTATTTTAAATATATTTGAAATCATCCTTGAAACACAGTTTTATATCCTAGGTTTTCATTTACATTAAATTAGGAATACTTTTACAAGTCGTATGTAAACAAGATCATGAGCTTTCTGAACTGTAAGAAATCTTAGAAATTATCTCACTTTAGCCCAGCGTGCAAATTTTGCAGATGAGGCACCCTAGGGCTGAGCTGTTTGAGTCTCTCCAAATGTTCTACTACCTTTGTGATTTTCAGTCTGAGTCAGCCAGTGCAGAGCCAGAAAGGCGGACCCTGGGCTTGCTTTGTGGAGAGATCAGCTCAAGGTATGTCTCTCAATCCCACAGAAACCGGGCTCTTGAGGGAGCTCTCCTCACCCTAGGTGACTTCGTTGACAAGTACGCTATCTCTCCACACCTTTCTGTCAACAGCCCTGCCTCAGGAGAAGTTCAAGACCTAGACAGGATCTGGGCACCAAACCTGTCAGACCAGTGAGCATTTCAAGAAAAGCTGCCCACTCTGTGCCCCTCTTGGGGATCTAGGTGTTTCGATGAGCTGGCATATTTGCCCTGCAGAGGCAGGAGGGGTCATAGTACAGACAACACACCAAGTCTGGGACATAGTCCACAGGCAAATCAATCATGGTGTGATGTGCGTGTTTACCCAAATGGAATGTAGTCGCTTTACTACCCTGGAAACAGCACAGCATGGAGATCGAAAGACTGGGGATAGTCTTGGAAACCACGCCCAACATTAGTTCTGAGACCTTGATCATGTTACTCTTAGGCCCTTATTTACTGCCTTTGTAAAGAAAGGATCATGGTGCCCACCTTGTGGAGTTTAGTACCCCTGGCATACCTGTACGTACGCAACAAACAGTTGTTGTTAGGTGCCATCGAGTCGCTTCTGACTCTGTACAACAGAAAGAAACATTGCTGGGCCCTGCGCCATCTTCACAATTGTTGTTATGCTTGAGTCCATTGTTGCAGCCACTGTGTCAATCCATATCATTGAGGGCCTTCCTCTTTTTCGTGGACCTTCCACTTTACCTAGCATCATTTCAATAATCTTTGGGTTTTTTCCTCTGTGAATAGTTCTAGGTACATAGTGTTAGTCATTGATAGTTGCTATGGAGTTGGCTCCAACTCATGATGATCTTATGTATAACAAGAAGGAAACATTGCCTGGTCCTGGGCCATTTTCATGGCCATTGGCATGTTTAAGTCTATTGCTGAGGTTATTGTACCAATGCATCTCATTGAGCGTTTCCCTCATTTTTCACTGACACTCTTTTTACCAAACGTTATGTCCTTTTCCAGCGATTGGTCTTTTCTGATCACGGTCCAAAGTAAGAAAGCCAAATTCTTCTAAGACTAATTTGTTCATTCTTTTGATAGTCCATTTATATTCAATTTTTTTCACCAATGTCAGAATTTGAAAACATCAACTCTTCTACTGTCTTTCATTTTTCATTGTCCACCTTTTGCATGCATATGAGGCAATTGAAAAGACCATGGCTTGGGTCAGGCTCACCTTAGTCATCAAAGTGACATCTTTGCTTTTTAGAACTTCAAAGAGGTCTTTTGCAGCACTTTTTGTGCAATGCAATTTGTCATTTGATTTCTTGACTGCTGTTTCCATGGACAGACACATAGTAGGAGTTTGATAAATATTTGCTGCATGAGTGAGAACCCCAAACAAATAAGGTCGCACATCTTGAGACTAAACAACCAAGTCTACAGCTATAGCAGTAATGATTGTTGCCGCCACATGGTTCTAGAAAAGCAAGATTCCAGGTCTCTTGAAATAGAAAATTTCATATTCTCTCATTCTATCAGAGTCTCCTTTTTTCCCTAATCTTCTCAGTTTAATTAGGAAGAAGATTGCTTTCAACTTATTCAGATACAGGCAGCTGCTATCCTAAATCTTTTTCTTATTATACAAACTATTAGTTTAAGTTCTTTGTTACAGAAGTAGCATAGTTCATTATAGAGAATCTGGGAAGGAAAGTATAAAAGAGAAAAAAATAACCAAAATGTCACCACCAAGAGATGACAACTATAAACATGTGGGTATATTTCTATGCATACTTTGTACTCCACTGTGATCCTACACTGTATCTAATTTTATTTCCAGGTTTTTCCTTTAATGTAATGAAATGTTGTCTTCCAAACTATTCCTCTGTTGCATTGAACATTAGGTTGTTGCCAATATTCAGAATTCCAAATAGTGCTGAAATGAAAATAATTGTTCATAAAACATTTTCTGCAGTTAAGAAAACATTTCTTAGGCTATGTTCCTAGAAATAAAATTACTCTTTTGAAGAGTATGAACATTCTTTAGTATGAACCAATAAAAAATTATTGGATAAATTTGCATTCTCTCGTGATAATTGGTGGGCAAAAATGCTATTTAATTTTTTAATTTTTATTTGTTTTATTTTATTTACCAATGAGGCTCAATGGTTTAAAATATATACTTGTGGTTTCTTCTTAGTAAATTAGTATATTTTGTTCTTTAGGAGGTGTGCCATGATTTCTATTAAATTATATGAGACTATATTTTAACCTTTTGTCAAATATGCTATAGAATTCTCAATCTTAATATCAGCCCTTCCATTTTGCTTGTATTTCCTTTTTGGAATTAAAGAGGTTCTTCCAATTACACTTAAGTGGTCTAATTTACTTTCTCTTCATGAGTATCTTATTGGCTTTATCCTTTCAATAATCTTTCCCATTCAAAGATCAGACAAATATTCACTTCCATTTTTTTCTAGTTTTTTAAAATCATTTCATATTTACTTTCAACTCTTAAGTTCATCTCAAGTCAGATGTGAGGTGACGGTATAAATTTTCTGTCCTAGGAGTTAAACAGTTGCCCAAGACTATTTATTAAATATTTCCTCTGTGTTAGAGTTTTTCCTAATAATTGCTCTCTTTTTCTCCATGGTGGTAAATTTTTTTAGCTGAGTATACAGATACTTAGCTAAAGACTGCATTTTCCAGCCCCTCTTACAGCTAGGTCCTGGATATAAAATGGCTTTCACTAATTGGATGTACTCAAGTGGCATTTGGAAAGCAGAAGTGAGGTGGAGACCATTTTTCTGCTTCTTGGCAATGCCACTGGTAAGCAAGGCTGGGGAGACATTGAGTTTTATGTAGCAGAATTCCAGTATCCAGTTATTAGCATCATGAATGTCAATAGGCAATTGTAGCAGTGGCAACAAAGCTTCCCACCCTCTGGACCATAGCCAACGAAGTATGTTCTTGACATCAACACTCCAGTGGAAGCCTCCTGGCTCCCACTTCCTGACAGTAGTCAAGGGATCTGCACCCCTAGTGGGCCAGCTCTGTGACACTGGCCTGGAAGTCACTCCTAGAGACTCAGCCTAGAGTCTACCCTGCAGCCCTACCAACGTTTTTGTAACCAGTGCATTCCCTGTGTAAAAAGCTCTTTGTTCTTAAAAAGAGCTAGAGAGGTCTGTTTTCTGCAAATTCTACCTGAAACTGTTTTGTGCCTGCAGGTGTGAGGTTAGCAGCCCGGCAAGGACATAAATACGGAGAGTCATAAAGCTGGTGGACTTAGTTATGATGTGACAAGACACTCAGGTAACTGTCATCTGAAATCGTCACAAGGCTCCTCTGCAAATCCAGAATAAAAACTTGAAAACAAAAAATCAGAGTGTCAGTGTGTATTTTTTACTTATTGCCACTTTCAGCAAAGTCCTGCAAGCAAGAGGTAAATTTAAAACAGATCTAGTCAGCTTACAAGCAGAGTTAGAAGGAAACAGTCTTGCAAAGGGGCTATCTGTACTTGGGGTTGGCAATATGAGTTGATTGAGGTTTTGGTAATGAAGAACTTCATGGGATTTAAATATGTATGTGTGTGTGTGTGTGTGTGTGTGTGTGTATGTATACATATGTATATAAACTCATTGCCTTTGAGTCAAATTCTGACTCATAGTGACCCCATAGGACAGAGTAGAACTGCCCCATAGGGTTTCCAAGGCTGTAAATCTTTATGGAAGTGGATTGACTCGTCTTTCTCTCATGGGACAGCTGGTGGGTTTGAACTGTCAACTTTTAGGTTAGCAGGTGACTGATAAACTACTGGGTCACTAGGGCTCTCTCTCTCTCTCTCTACACACACACACACACACACACACACACACATATATATATAAACCTGTTGATGTTGAGTTGATTCTGATTCACAGCAACCCTATAGGAGAGAGTAGAACTGTCCCATAGGGATTCCAAGGAGCTGCTGGTGGATTCGAACTGCCAACATTTTGGTTAGCAGCCAATCTCTTAACTACTGTGGCACCAGAACTGCATACTCTCTCTCTAACACACACACACACACACACACACACACACATTTCAACTGCTTCTGTAGCCTACACTTAAGCATTGCAAAGAAATGCCCCTGAAGAGGCAGACTTAGGGAAAAAAAAAAAATGTGACTCCAGGTGTTTTTTTCCCCCTTCTCCAAATGCCTCCCATGCAGAATTCATTGGAAGCCAGTCTTGACAAAAAAATGAGATTAAGTGCATTGGCTTCCCACCCAAGCCCCAAAATTGCTACAAGTTACCTGAGAGAATGGACCCTTGGGCAAACCAGAAGATTCTACACTTTTGAGAAATAATGTTTTAAAAAAAAATAAAAGTACTACGTACCTGATCTACGAAAGCCTGTGACTGACCTCTAAAACAAGCCCTGGTGCCTGCACCAGCAGAAAGTGGGCAATGAAAGTCACGCATTCCCAGAAGAACATACTCTCTAATGCCCACGTCATAAGTGACCACGTTGGATAATGGACAGAGAAGACCATCCAAGACGGCAAAGCCAGAGGTATTGGAAGACCATGGACAAAAAATTTCACCCAAGAGCAAAAAATTAGGAAGTATCAGATGACAAAGCAAAGAACATACTGCAATGCCAGCACAAGGAGTGTTTGCAGGATTTGATAATAGCCATGGACCTAATGACTGATACGCTTTCAATTTTCTGAATGGGAGTTTTTATCTCCATTTTTCTGTTTCCATTCTAACACCGGAAAATGGATGGACAGGACTGAATGTAACCTAGAGATCCTGAACTTTGCACAGGATGCATGAGCTAGATGGGACTTTGGGGTTTTCTTTCTTGAGGAGGGGCTGAGCTTGTTCTATTTGGGGGGTAAAAGTGTACATGGATATTTGGGTGACTAAATGGGTGGACTGTGGCAAACAGTGCTAGCTGTTTTCCAATATTCATTCTTCCCTCTCCAATGGTGATAGACTCTTTAGTTGGGTATGGCCACATAACTAAAGACTATCCCCAACTCCCTTGCAGTTACATATGATTACTTATGACCATGTAACCAAATTCTGCCCAATAGGATGTAAGGAGCTGTGCCTTAGAAGGATGGGACACACTGCTCCCATCCCCTCTTCCTCTTTTCTTCTGGGTTAAGTTGTGGACATGATGTGGGCCATCTTCATCTATGCAGACAAGGGCAGCTCCCAGGGCATGGCAAACAATAAGACAGGAGATGCCTGGGTTGTGATACCATGGAATTGCCTATTCATCTCTGGACTGTTGCGTAAGAGATAAATAAACTTCTGCCTTATCTAAAGTTTTAATACTTTGGGTCCTGTTGACAGCAGCTAACTCTGTACCAAAATGAAACAACTTCCTCCACTCATCCTATGCATTTGTACCCCTTACCCTATGCACTATGTTAAATTCTTAAATACAACAGGGTCTATTTCTAGCTGTCCATTCTATTTGATTCATTTGATAGTTTATCCTTATGTTAGAAGTGAGATATTGTCATGGGGATGTGAACATAACACATTTATTTGAACCTAGAAATGAAGTCAAACTTTTCCTGATGAAAAATTAGCCTGGTCTTTCAATAATATAAAGTCAGGTAAACAGAAAGAAAATTAAGAAATTAAAAAAAAAAAACTAGATAATTCCCAAACTGGACAATTTGTTCTTGAATAATCAAGAAATTTGATTTGTGTACACCTGACCCAAGTTGGGCTATATGTACATATAGACCAGGCCTTCTCATCCTGGACACTATAGGCTGATAATTCTTTGTTTGGGGGAGCTGTCCTATGCATAGTAAGATGTTTAGACACATCCCTGGCCTCTACTCACTAGATGCCAATGTCACCCCCATTCATCACAACGAAAAATGTCTCTAGACATTATCAAATGTCCCCTGGAGGACAAAATCTCACCCAGTTGAGAATTTCTGACAAAAATGGTGTATGTTCTAAAATCTCATAACAAACCCATTGCTGTTGAGTCAATTCTGACTCATAGTGGCCCTATAGGATAGAGTAGAACTGTACCACCAGGGCTCTGATGTATGTTATATCTCATTAAAACAGAGAAAGTTTACAGAGAGTATTACCTTGAGGTCCCCAAACCTGCTTTTATTAAAATTCTGTCCACTCAGGATGCCTGGACCTATAAAAACAACAGAAAGTGCTCCCAATTGGCATGAATTCTGGGATGGTAAGTGCTTACATCACCAAAAAAACAGCCTCTTGTTTCTGCCACAGTAATATAATCATTCACTCGTTTAGCTCTATCCCAGGAACAAAATGAGGAACTCAATAAGCAAATTGAAAACATAAAAAAAAGCAAAAAGAATTAGTGAAAATGAAAAATAAAGCAACTGAATTAGAAAATGCAACAGAAACACTCAACAGTAGATTCAAACAAAAGGAAGACAGAATAAGTAAACTAGAAGACAGAGTAACTGAACTTATCAAGTCTCAAAAGAAACAAGAGAAAAGAGCACAGAAAAGTGAACAAAGCCAAATGGAAATATGGAATTCAATTAAGAAATCTAACACTAGAATTATTGTAATTCTGGAGCACCATGACAATAATATAGGCATAGAAAGAATTCTCAAAGAGATAATCATAGAGGATTTCCCAGACCTGCAGAGGGAACCAAGCAGCAAATACAGGAAGTTACAAACATTCCAAGTAGAAGAAACACAAAGATCAACCCCATGTCAAATTCTAGTAAAATTCCTCAAAAGGAGAGAGTTTTTAAGTGAGCAAGAGAAAACCCGAGGGAACTTCATAAAAATCAGTGTGCATTTCTCCCAAAAAACTCTAGAGACCAGAAGACAATTGAGTGGCATATGTAAAATACTGAACAAAAGCAATTGCCAACCAAGAATTCTTTACCCAGCAAAGTTGTCATTCAAAAACAAGGGGGAAATCACAACACTCCCAAATAAACAGAAGCTCTGTGAATTTGCCACTACCAGACCAGCTCAGTAAGTATTACTCAAGGAAGTTGTCCAAATGGACAGGCAAGAACATTAAAAAAATACTTGCATCTATACAGGAAAATAACCATTGCTGACTCAATGGAATTGACTCAACAGCACTGGGTTTGGTTTTTGATTTGGTATACAGGGAAAAAATAATTACGTAAGAGAGATCTTAAAAAGAAAAAAAAAACGTAACATGAGCAATCATAAGAATGAAATACAGGATGGACAATGAACAAGTAAGACTGAAGAAAAGTTGATGCCTTTGAATTGTGATGTTGGCAAAGAATATTGAACACACCATGGACTGCCAAAAGAATGAACAAATCTGTCTTGGAAGAAGTACAACTGGAATGCTCAAAAGAAGCAAGGATGGCAAGGCTACATCTCATATACTTTGCACATGTTATCAGGAGGGATCAGTCCTTGGAGAAGGACATCATGCTGGGTAAGGTGAGGGTCAGCAAAAAAGAGGAAGGCCCTCAATGAGATGGATTGACACAGTGGCTGCAACATTGGGCTCAAGCATAATGATTGTGAGGATGATGCAAGACCAGGCAGTGTTTTGTTCTGTTGTACACTGGGTTGCTATGAGTCAGAACAGACTCAACAACACCGAACAACAACAACAAATATACAGTATTTTCAGAGAATAAATGCAATAATTTTATCCCGCAAGCAACACAACATCAAGTTAGCAAGAAATAGATACAAAATAAAACTACTGGATATAAGATATACAATGAAGTTAATGGAGACTCCAACAGAAATGGAGGAGGGAGAAGGAAATCAGGCATAGATTTTATATATTAATGTTGTATGTCACCTGTTGTTCACATGTTAAATATTGTTGTGATTGCAAGTGATGTAATGTAATGTGTGTGGTAACCACTAAGAAATCACCTAGAAAAAATACACAGAAGAAAAGAAGGAAAAAATCAAAAGGGCTCATCACAAAAAGGTAGCTGAATACAAATAATAACAGAAGAATGAGAATAAAAAAGACAGAAAATACAAAACATCCAAAAAACAAATAGCAAAATGAATGAGATAGACCTTCATTTTCAGTAATAATTTTAAAGGTAAATGGTCTAAACTGCAGGTGCAAAAGGCAGAGAACAGCAGAATGGATTTAAAAAAAAAAGTTATTCATCCTTTTCTGTCTACAAGAAACACACCTCAAACATAAGGACACAAACACAGTGAAAATAAAAGGGCGAAAAAAATTCTATGCAATCAGTAAACAAAAAAGACCACGGGTGGCCATACCAATATCAGATTAAATAGACTTTAAATCAAAATCTATTACAAGAGATAAAAAGGTCATTACATAATAATAAAAGAGTCAATCCAGCAAGAAGACTTAACAATTATAAATATACATGCTCCTAACAGCAGTGGCCCAAAATACATGAAACAAATACTGATTAATAGGAAAGGAGAAATAGACAACTCCACAATAATAGTTGAGGACTTCAATATACCACTTTCAATTCTAGACAGAACAACTAAAAAGAAGATCACTAAGGACACTGAGATCTTAAATAAAACCATAAACCCATTTGACCAGTAGAACACTCCATCCATCATCAGAATGATACATGTTTTTCTCCAGTATACATGGATAATTTTCCAGAATAGGCCATTTGCTAGGGCACAAAACAAGTCTCAACAAATTTAAAAAGATTGAAATCATACAAAGCATCTTCTCAGACCATAACGGTATGAAGCTAGAAATCAACAAGAGGAAGAATATGAAAAAATAAATAAATACATAGAAGCTAAAAAAATACACTACTAAAAAAACTATTTGGTCATAGAATAAATCAAAAGTGAAATTTAAAAAATTTTTAGAATAAAATGAAAACACATTATCAAAACTTTTGGGACACAGCAAAAGCAGTACTCAGAGGGAAATTCATTAGCTACATTAAAAAAGAGAAAAGATCCCAAATCAATAACTTAAACTGACAACTTGAACGAAGAGCAAAAGAAGCCTAAAGCTACCAGAAAAAAAGGAAACAATGAAGATCAGATCAGAAATAAATAAAATAGAAACTAGAAAAACAATAGAAAGAATCAACAAAACTGGAAGTTAGTTCTCTGAGCTGATCAATGAACTAGATAAACCACTGGCTAGACCTACAAAAGAAAAAAAACAAGAAGCAAATAACCAAATTAAGAAATGAAACTGGACACATTACACAGATTCAAATGAGATAAAGAGGATCACAAGAGATCGTTTTGAAAAATTGTACTCCAAGAAATTTGAAAACCTAGATGAAATGGACAAATTCCTAGAAACACACTGTCTGCCTAAACTAACACAGGGATAGAAAATCCAAACAGATCCATTACAAAAGAAAAGATTGAAGATGTTTTCTCAAAAAACTGCCAGCGACAACAACAAAAAAGCCTGGGACCAGATGGCTTCACTGGGGAATTCTACCAAACATTCAGAGAGAAGTTGACACTAATTCTACTCAAACTCTTCAAAAGCATAGAAGAAAAATAGTCCCTAACTCTTTCTATGAAGCCAGCATTGACTCTGATACCTAAACCAGGCAAAAACATCACACAAAAAGAAAATTACAGAACAATATCCCTCATGAATGTAGATGTAAAAGTTTCACAAAATTCTAGCCAACAGAATTCAGCAACATATTAAAAAAAAAATCATACACCACGATTATGTGAGATTCCTATCAGGACTGCAAGAGTGGTTCAACATTAGAAAACCAATCAATGTAATTCACCACATAAATAAAACAAAGGAAAAGAGCCATATGGCCATATCAATTGATGCAGAAAAGACATTCAATAAAGTTCAACACCCTTCAAAAAACTCTCAGCAAAGTAGGAATAGAAGGGAAATTTCTCAACATAATTAAGGCATGCATGCAAAACCTACAGCCAACATTATACTCAAAGAACTGAGAGCCTTCCCCTTGAGAATGAGAACAAGAGAAGGACGCCCATTATCATCTCTCTTATCCAACACTGGACTGGAAGTCCGAGCCCAAGCAATAAGACAAGAAAGAGAAATAAATGTTATCCAAATAGGAAAGGGAGAAGTAAAACTACTTCTATTTGCAGATGACATGATTCTATGCATAGAATGCCCCCAAAATTCCACACACACAAAAAAAAAACTGCTGCAACTAATAGAAGAATTTAGCAACACTGCAGGATAAAAGATCAACACATTAAAAGCAGTTAGGTTCCTTTACACTAACAAGGAGTATTCCAAAAAAGAAATCAAGAAAACAACACCATTTAGCATAGTCCCCAAAATGATAAAATACCTAGGAGTTTACCTAACCAGAAACATAAAAGACCAAAACCAAACCCTGGAGAGTTTCGAGGAGCACCTGGTGGGTTCGAACTGCCACCCTTTTGGTTAACAGCTGAAGCACTTAACCACTATGCCACCAGAGTTTTCATAAAAGACTTATACAATGAAAATTATGAAACACTACTAAAGGAGACCAAAAGAGAGCTACACTGCTGGAAGTGCATTGAGTGTTCATGGATTGGAAGATTTAACTTAGGGAAAATGTCAATACTACCTAAAAGGGTCTACAGACACGATGTAATCCTGATACAAATCCCAACAACATTCTTTACTGACATGGAAAAGCCAGTGATTAACTGTCTTAGGCTGGGTTCTCTAGAGAAGCAAAACCAGTAAAGCATATAAATATATACAGAAAGATATTTACATCAAGGAAATGGCTCACAGGGTTGTAGAGGCTGGAATCCCCCAAGTCTATAGGTCAGGATAGAGGCTTCTTCTGATTCACGTAACCATAGGGGCTGGCTAACCCAAGAGCAGCAGGTCAGAGAGCAGGGCTGTTGCTCAAAGGCTGTAAAGATCGACGGGTTCCAAGATCAGCAGACAAGACCGCAAGTAAGCTGCTAGCTCAAGTCCCGAGAACCAGAGATCAGATGGACAGGAGCCAGCTACAAGATCCAGAGTGAGCAAAAGCCTACAAGCCTTGCCAGAATGTCCATTTATATTTTATGCAGGCCACAAGCCTAAGGAAACTCCCTTTCAGCTGATTGGCTACTCACAGCAGATCCCATCATGGAGGTGATCACATTATATCAAATCTCATCATGGAAGAGATCACAACATTACAGGACTGCCAAACTACATCATTACCACCAAATCACTGAGAATTATGGCCCAGCCAAGTTGACACACAGCCTTAAACATCACACCAACCTCACACGGAAAGGAAAGAAACCCTGAATAGTCAAAGTAATATTGAAAAAGAAGAACAAACCAGGAGGCCTCATAGCCCCCAATATCAAAATATACTATACAGCCACTGTAACCAAAACAGCCTGGCATTGGTTCAATGATATACATATAGACCAGTGGAATAGAATTGAGAACTCAGAAATAAATCCAGCCATCTATGGGCAACTGGTTCTCTGTCTAATCAATGGGGAGAGAGACAATCTTTTAAATAAATGGTGCTAGAAAAACTGACTATCCACTTGCAGAAAAATGAAGCAAGACCCATACCTCACATCATACACAAAAACTAACATAAAATATATCAAAGACCTAAATGTTAAACCTAAATCTATAAAATTTCTGGAAGAAAACTATGAAATCTAATCTTCTGAAAAAAAAAAAAAGGATAACAAACACTATAACAAATGCAGAAATACAAGAAGACTAAATAGGTAAATATGATCTCATAAAATTAAAAACTTATGCTCATCAAAAGACTTTATCAAAAGAGTAAAAAGACAACAAATAACTAGGGAAAAAAATATTCGGAAACAACATACCAGATAAGGGTCTAATCTCTAAAATATATGGAAAACTTCAACAACACAACAACAAAAAGACAAACAACTGAATTATAAAATGAGCAAATGATATGAACAGAACCTTCACCAAAGAGGACATCCAAGCAGCCAACCATCACACAAAAAGATACACACAAACGTTAGTTATTAGCCAAACAAACAAAACCACTGCCACTGAGTTGATTCTGACTCATAGCGACATATCTTGAACTGAAAGTATCCTCTGAAATCACCTTTTAGTGACATAGCAGAGTGCCACACAAAATAAAGGATATTACCTGTAAGAATGGTACTCTACTAAAAAGTCATCTGTCTGAGACCAAAAGATCAACGTTTACTCTAAAGCAAAGATGAGAAGACAAGGGGGCAGAAAAACCAGAGCACTGAAAATGGAACAACCAGAACACAACTAAAGAGAATGTTGACACGTTGTAAAAAATGTAACTGTTACTGTGTGGAAATTATCCACACAAGTTATGTGGAAATTGTCAAATGGGAACCTAACTTGCTGTGTAAACTTTCACCAAAAACACAATAAAATATGATTTAAAAAGAGAAAAAGGAGAAAGTTAGACCACCAGACACAGGAATGTCACCTAGCGCTTAGCACAGAGCCTCAGGGTATACCATGAATGCATGCTGAGAAGAGAGGGTTCAAAAAGCTCATCACCATGGGAGAGAACCCCCACTTGTCTGTCAGTTTGTTGTACTGTGGGGGCTTGCTTGTTGCTGTGATGCTGGAAGCTATGTCACCAGTATTCAAATCCCAGCAGAGTCACCCATGGTGGACAGGTTTCAGCTGAGCTTCCAGACTAAGGCAGACGAGGGAGAAGGACCCAGCCATCTACTTCTGAAAAGTATTAGCCAGTGAAAACCTTATGAATAGCAGCAGGACATTGTCTGATATAGTGCTGGAAGATGAGCCCCTCAGGTTGGAAGGCACTCAAAATATGACTGGGGAAGAGCCGCCTCCTCAAAGTAGAGTCAACATTAA